>NC_046333.1:59670624-59985870 GCF_000738735.6 Corvus cornix cornix
ATTCCTGATTCAATGAAGAAAGGACAGGGACAGTGTTAGTGAGCAACTTAGCTGAAAGGGACAACAAAGGGCTTGGTCAGCCCTGGCTTTCATTACTCTGGCTCTGGCACTGTTCAGTGACCTACATAGAGCAGTGTCACTTTATACCACACTTATGAAGATGGTCAGAAAGGTGAATGCTTTTACAAGGTGCTACTCTCGGCAATCTACCAAGCCAATGAAATGGGAATCTTTTCATCCTGTGCAGTAGACAGCTGCTCACTTAATTGACCCTTTCTAAAAATGCTCCCATTTTTCATACGAGCCCATATGTGAAATTTCATACATAAATATTGTAGGTGTCTGTCATTACCTAAATGGATAATTTTTTATAAAGGAGATTATTCACATATGGGCAACGAATATGCATCAGATATGGCCCCAGATTGAAAGCTGACACTGTATTAAACGTGGGTATAGAGTCCTCCTAAACTTCAGTAAATGGGAGTAGGTTTTTGTTTATCTTCTTTGTTTTTCTTCTTGAGTACCATGGTTTTTTTCTTGTATTTGTGATGTATTCCTGGAGAGCTTGCCCACTGTGTCCTTGGATTGAAGAAATCTAAGGGAAACATAGCTGGGGCTGACTTTTGTCAGTTCTGCTGCTCTGTTCAGATTTCATCTTGGAAATTTCCTATAGGAAGAGTTTGAGGACTTTCACCATTTCCAGTACTCCTCAGTGTCACCTGAGCCAGAAACACTGCACACATCCTGCACTGTCAGTATTTCTGTGCCAGCACCACAGGAGCATGGTTTTCTGTAGGAAATCCTTGAGAGAGATATGGTATTTTCAGTCACATGGAATCCACATGGCACTGTGCTGAAATCACCCATGATTATTTAACAAGATTTGGTAAACCAAGACAGCAAAAACTGTGCAAGAAGCACTATCCTTCAGAATCATAAAAATCTGAAACAGAATGCCCCACCTTGTCTTGGCATTTTCTTCCTCATACTTGTTGGGAATCACTAATTGATTTCAGATTCAAATTTCCTTTCTAAAACCAGGATTCCATTTATACCACATGACTTTGTTTTCAGAGTTTTTTATTATTATTTTTTATGATATCTCTAATGGGCATTTAAAAGCAGTGAAGTTTAACACTTTTTTTAGACCTTCTTCTGGTTTTTTGTTATGTAGTGGCCCTAAGACCCTTTGGGCAGGGGCTGGCAGCTATTGAATGGCATCTGACACTTCATCTCCTAAACACACAGAAGTCATATATTTCTTGCCTTGGTAAGAAAATCTTTTTGGTACTTCTGGCCACTTAAACAAAAGAAACTCAGACTTCAGTGCCCAAGTTCTGGGCTTCTTTTTTATAGGAAGTAAGCATTTCTAAATCAAGGACATGCCGATGGTTATTCCTGTAAAAATATTAGTAGCAGCAAAAAAACCCCCAAACCAATAAACAAACAAAAAATCCAACCCAATGACAAACCAATTTATATCCTCTTAATATCTCTTCAAGGGTCACTCACCATGGGCTACCCATATGCTATGGAGTAACTTTTACAATGCACCTGCTTCCTTCTAAATAGCAATTTTTTTTCAGTCATCTTCCTTGCAAGATTGCAAACAATGGACTCACTGATTGCAATTTATCCTCAGTGGGTTTTAAAATCTTATAGAAATCTTTGAAAATCTTCAACTTCATGCCATATATTTATTGTATTACTACTGCGTGTTCATAAAGGCTGGTTGACTGACTCGAGGTCTTTGGGACAGAAAACAGAATAGACTCCTCCTAGTCCAAAGAGTAATTCTCAGAGACTGCATTAGGAAAAGTTAGGCTTAAAGACCTTGAAAAGCAGTGTAGGCAGGACACAGTGAATCATACTGTAATCTAGTTTATTTAGGTATATAAATAGTTAATTTGGATATTAATATCCACAGTTTTCATTTTTCCTTTTATTTTAGATTCAGTATTTTGAGAATTTTGGTTAGAATTCTTCATATTAAAAAGTAGCAGCTCTCTCAGTTCCTCCAAGGAACTTTGACTTCTGAACATGACAATGTGAGCTTCAGTGTAGGAAAATGAACTAACATACAAGGTGAGCCCCACCAACCAATACATCATGCTTGTAGACACAAAAAATTTATTCTTACAAACTGGATCCTGTCTGGATTCATTAATTTATTCAAGTGCAGTGTTGATCCTCCCATGGTATCTCGTGTGTTGTAGTTTCTTCTCTGAAATGTACAGTTCAGCTGCTCTACCATTCTTGAGATTAGCTGACACATCTATAACATGCTTAGAAAGGAATCTGTAAGAAAAAAACAGATACAGAATGAATAACATTAATTACAAGATCTCGTCAAGAAGATTCTTTATTTTGGACTTCAGTGTCTTGTCATGGCCTGAGATAGACCTCTATTAGTCTTCTGGTCTAATTTACAGACTAACTTTTGTATGAGAGGCAAAAGTTTCTGCAAAGCATCTTTGTAGCGAGAAAAAATTGAGAGAGAGAGAGAGAGAGATAGATAGTGTGTGTGTGTGTGTGTGTGTGTGTGTGTGTGTGTGTGTATACACGTATTAAAAGATCTGTGCTCAGATGTAAAGCCTTCACATGATGAATATGTAATTTCAGTCTCTCTTGAAATGCATCTGAAGGACTAAATGGGGTTCGACCTTGTGCTGGCTCTCTGCACTGGATCTCATTGTTGCAGTTAACAGAATCCATTGAGAAACATAAAAATAGCTGTGTGATTATAGGGTCAATTAAGTCTCTGAACAGTGCATTGAATATGATATAACTTCTGTTTACATAGCCTCAATTAACTACAGTTCAGCAACTGTTTTTATCTTATAATGCAAACACATAGAATGCACAGATGAAAATATGAATAGGCCTAGCCCTTATTTAATAAATTTATAACCAGCAGTATAATCTATTGAAGCCAGTGGAAGGCTTTTGCTTTCTACAATGATTGATCAGAATTATTCCTAATTGTACTGAGTCTAAAACCACTAAATCATAGAATCATAAAATAGAATCATAGAATGGTTTGAGTTCGAAGGGACTTTAAAGATCATGTAGTTCTGATGCCTTAGGTTTTAATTTTTATGTTTTTCAAATTCTGTACTGCTTGGTGTGTGACTCTGAAGTTTCTTGTAGCCTGTTAATTTCTGCTCTCTCATGCTAGGTAGACATAACAAAGCCTCTGTGGCCCTGCTTTCTAAGGACACCAAGACTGTCCTAGGCCAAAAGTATAAACCAAAGAGCCTCTAAGGGGGGGGCAAGCTGAGAGTGAAACTGAAGCTTTAATTGGAGAATTAACCCTGCTGTACAAATGAACCAACCCTATAAAAGGGTGAAGAACTCGTGACCTGGGGTCCATCTTGGGGTCCATTTTGAGAATAGCTTCAGAGTCCCCAGGGGCTACCTTTGAAGGCCTTTCAAATAAATACCTACTTTTATTCCCTTACTCCTGTCTAGTCTCTGTTTCTGTGAGGCCTCTTAAGGCATCAGTTCCACTTCCCCTACTGTGAGAAGGAGCACCTCCCAATAGACAAGGTTGTTCAAAGTCCCATCTCTAGGGCACTTGACTTTTCTTAAAAATAAAAAGGGGTCTGGAAAAAAACCCCATGGTATGATCTTGCAATGAATTACCTGCACCCTCCTCCTGCCATTCCGTCAGCCTGCATCTGTGTAGTTTTGGGTTTGATCCCTTAAATATAGGAGTTGTATTCTCCTGCTGTCCTTCCTATCTGTATTTGCAGATGCCTGGCAGCATGTCACTTGAGTGGAATTTCCATTAATTTTTATTTCTTCACAGTGCCTTGAACCGGATGCTCTGTTACTAGTAGCTGGAGGAGATTTAGAAGACCATCTCAGTGAAGAAGTATTTGAGAGAATTTCTCTTGTCCTTCTCTACTACATTCTTCATCATAGAGATATGTGTTCTTCAGAATTCAGCTTGAATGATAAGGATTATAAATTTTACCTACAGAGTATGCTTAGTTTAAGACATGATGAAGACTGTTATTTTTTTTCACGGAATGAAACGGAAGATATTTTGGCTGCAGTAAGGCAACATTTTAAAACTTCTGAAAACCAGGTAAAGAAAACATACATAAAGATAACTTCATCTTTATTACAGGTAGAATGCCTTTATGCTAGTACAGACACTGTGCCAGTATCACAGTCCTCCAGAAAACTGGTAAATGACAGTGTGAGAGCACAGGCTGGTGTTGTGTTATATGTGCTGTTTAATGCTTTTCTGTGGGTTGTTTCTGGCATCTGCCACTTCCACAGGAACTGCTGCGACATGGTTGGGGAGATACTGCACTTCAGGGACCATTCCCAATAGGTAATTTAGATGCAGTTCCCCTGCTTAGGGCAGATGGAAAAGAGCACAGCTCTGTGTAGATGCAAGATCTTGCACTTGGCTCCAAGGACAGAAAATACTTTCTCATCTCTTGTATTTGTTAGTATCAATACACTAGCAATGTTTGCATTTCAATGGTATAAAGCAGAACAGCTCCATTGCTGGCTGATATAGGTGAAATAATGAATTATTTTGCTGTGATGAAATCCTTGCCAGGTTCTACACTTCCATGTCTATCCAAAGCTGGATGGAATAAGGAATCTGTCCAAAGATGTGATAGCTTCCTTCAGTTGGAACACATACATTTGTGACTAATTACCTACCAGCGTGGATATGCCTTGTAGAAAGATTGATGAAGATAAGCTTAAGTTTAAAAAAAAGCATATTGCATATTTTCGGCTAAGATTATCCTTTCTAAGTCAGGAAACATGCAGGGAGTTTTCTCACTGCTGTTTAGAATTTCTTATCTCAAATAGGGTCTATAAAATAATAGAATAATATTCTAGAGTTCAAAATCTAGGAAAAAGATTTCCTTGTAATGGGCAATAAAACAGGTTTTTGCCAGATTAGATAACTCTTAAAGTACAGATTGACCTCCTGTTTGTAGCCCCTTAGACCTGTTCAATGTACTGAGTTAAATTTGGTTCATACAAAACTCAAATTTGTCCTTTTCGTTTCATTAGATTTTAATTTATAGCATGCTGTAGTAGGGTTTTCTGCACAAACAGAAGATGGGTAGGAGACCTGGCTGTGTCCAGAATGCTGAGGACCTCAGTTCCTCGCTCTGTCTTCTTTGTGTGATTGTTTCCCACCATAAATTATTCATTGACCAGTGCTTTTGGTTCTGAGTCTTGGTGAACGTGCTGATTTCCAAGGGCTCCAATGGTATCTGAGCAACTGTAAAGAGGCACTGGAGGGTATTTGGAATGTCAAGATAGAATAACAACCCATAATATGCATTACTGAGGGTTCTGTTTGTTTATGCTGGCAGTATAATCAGTTGTCAAGCCTGTCCAGTGACTGAGACTTCCCCACTCACTGACTTGAAGGAAAAGAGGTTTCTTTTATGAAAGGTACACAAAACATAATCCTTGGCATCACAACACTTGTGTTATGAAAAGGGCCAACAGTGCAGGGTAGTCATAGAAGAAAAGCATTTTCAGTGGCTCTTTATGTGTTTTAGTTTCACAGAAAATATCCTCTTCTTTAGTCATAGCACCTAATATCATGTTTGAAATGAGAGATTAAATTCTGGGTTGTGGAAATTTTAATGTGTAGTGAATGAACAGGAAAAGAAATGCCAGCCTGCTCTCTGCAGTGTTTATGGCCTACATACAGAGACATGAGTATGTACAAAGTAAATTACTTACTGTACTGGCTCATCTAGCTGACTTTTTAATTTTGTTAATATGAGTTAGAAACAAATGAAATTAAGCAATTTTTGCCTTTGTTTTTTTATTTGGTTGTTTCATTCAAACCCAACTATTTGCAGTGAGAATAAACAAGAAAGGAAAAAAGGGAAGAAAATGAGAAAAGGGGAATAAGTTTCTGGGTAACTGAGAGAGTTTTCAGGCATCCACACACATGGGTGTATACCACTGACTAGTGTTTTTATTTGGCCACCCGGCAGGAAAGTCATCCTTTTTCTGCAAAATTATATCTTTCCATATTGTCCCCAGATAACTACTCCATAACAAACTATTGATTTCGTTTAATAGGTAAGGAACTAAAAACATTTAAAGAATTTGTTCTGAAGGTTGAGATGAAGAGTTAAAGTCTCTATTATTTGAGCCAGTTTCTCGTGCCTTAACTAAAAATCCTCCCTTTCTTCCACTTTCTGGAAGTAGATGTAGATGTAATTGAGGAGGACACTGGGAACAATAGAAACAGCAGGAAAATAACACTAAGCAAAATTAACCTGAATGAAAGACTATACTTTTCCCCCATTAGACACTGAGTAAATGTTCAAGACTTTTTATTCTATGCCTGTTTGTCTGAAAATGTCCTTTGATTAGCTGTCTTGCTGGCAATAACAGCTTACACCTTAGCATTTTTTCTACTCTGACTGTCTGTGAAATTGTTCTCCCCAGTTTCTCCTCCTGTCACTCTGATTATTTAAATGGAGGTGACCAGGACTGTCTTCATGCTGTTTTCTCCTGATTTCAGTGTGTTGATGTGAGCACTCTGGAGAAAAATGCTGATATTATGGACAGAGATGGTGCTGATGAAAACACTCTTCCACGCCTGGCTGCTTTAATCCTTACTCTGGCTCTCCAAGGAGTCTGTATGGGGAAAGCAAGTTTGCCTTCCCCAGAATTTTTTATAAAATATATTTTCAATTCTCTAAATAGTACCACTGAGCTCCAAGTGACAGGTAAGCTGGAGTATGCAAAGTTCATTTTCTTTAGGAAAATTTATTGCTGGACTTACCAGAAATGCTACTTAACCATAAATAAATAGGAGTATAGGAGAGTTCTAAGTGGTCCAAAAATAACAAAACAAAAAACCTGGAACAAAACAAATGTTGAGCTCTGAGCAACAGCAGCTATTAATTTCTGTAAAAGGTTGTGCCTGCTTCGCAGTTTATGAAGCTGTACCATCAACTCAGGGGCCTAGTATAGATTTAGAAGGTTGTTATAAGACATCTACTTTTCCTTGTTTGTGGCAATTGCTAACAGCAACACTTCACAAGCTTTTCAAATCACCTTTAAAAAGTTACATTAAGTATGGGTTAAAACAGATTAAAAAGTTGAATTGGGCATAGGTAAAAACATTTTAACATTCATAGATTACACAGAGGTGAATTGAATCACAGAAATAAATATTAAAAAAAATACTAATCCCTAGCCCTGAACTGGGGCTCCTCGATTGTGTTTACATAAACTGGTTTGGCAGCAAAGCCCTTCCTTTAAAATTGCCCAGCCAGATTTTCTAAAATAATTAACTCACAAGAATGGATGTACAGGAGCTTTTTAGCACAGTGCTACTAAATATCTATATATGGTGAAATCTGGGCCCCAGTGAAGATAATAGCAGGACTGTATGGTTGGTGGTGTTAGGATGTTCAGAAAAATAAAAAAATGTGCTTAACCAGTTTGTTACAGAGTAAGCATATTTTAAGTCTAAGCTAATTATACTGTCCCTTTAAATTTATTAAAATTCTGAACAGTAACTTCAGGAAAGAGTAAGAATCAGGAAGCATGGAAAAAAGAAAATTAGATGTTACTATATTTAAAAAACAAATATACCTGTAGCTCCATTCAGATCTCTTTGTTTAAGTAGCCAAAAAGAATGTAGTGAAGCATCTTACCAGAGATCTTATTGTGAGATTTATGATTAAGATTATACCATTTGCAGTTTCTGAGTAACAACATTAAAAAATAATTTTCACTTGAAAACATTCTCGTTAATCTAAATTTCTTTAAAATTAATTTGTGGACCATTTTTTTTTTTTAATGGACAGAAGGTCCATTGTGGACCATTTTTTTTAAGGTTTACAGAAATTATTCTATAGCTTCATTTGAAAATGCAGGGGTGAAGGAAGGTGATAAGTAAAATGGGATATGGCCTGCCTCCTCAAATAATCAGGCAGTCCATCAGCAGAACCACCCATTGCACCCAAGCTATGTCATGAGGTACATCCGTGCATGAGCTCAGATTTGGCTTAGGGATCCTGGCTCTCTCATTCTGGTTTGAGTGCTGTGAGCAGGCATGCTTCCCAGTTAATCAAAAGAGACAGAAAATTCGCTGTCCTATGTTGCACTTTTGAAGTGTAAGGGCAGCAGAGCATCCTGAAGATTGATTTCAGGACACCCTAGAGAGGATCTGCCTCCTGATCTGAATACCTGGCTGTGGCATCTTAGTGTGGAGTTCCCTTTACATAAGAAAATTTTAACAGTGAAGTTGTTTAGCAATGACTAGAGAACTTCGTCAGAGATTATGATTAAATAAAAGATGAATTGCCTTTCAGTCACATCTGTTTTCCTCTGAGAATGTCATAAGCAAAACCTCTGAGCGCAGTATGTAAAGAAGGAAAGGCTGAGGAGCTGGGTGTCTGGAACTTCCAGAGCTGTGAAGCAGAAATTACCTCCAGTACCAAACTGAGAAAATAGTATTAAAATGAGGAATTGAATTAATGTTATAACAAACAAAAAAGAAAAAAATACTGTCTTTTAAATGTTTTGTCTTTTAAGTGTGCATTTTCCCATGGTAACATATCTGTTCTCTAATGAATTACTAGAACTAGAGCAACTACTAAATGTGCTTACAGCCAAAAAGACCTGCACTGTAAATGGACAATTTCACAGTCACAAAAGAAGACGTTACAGTATGGCAATCAGAGATACTGGAAGAAGAAATATTCCAGTCAAAGGAAACCATACAAAAGGAGACTATCTGAAAGGGTATTTTGAAGATCGTGAAAGAAACACAGATTGGGACCAGGTTAATTTATTTTTATGTTATTATAGTGTTGGTGGCAGAATTTCAGTGACAGAAGTTTAAATTGATTTGCAAACAATATAATATTTCTGAGGTAAGATGTATTAAGTTTCAATAAGGTATGTAGATACTGATGAAAATATACATTTATATAGCTATATTTGTTTAAATATTAATTGGGGAAAGAACTTAATGGTTGTTGAATGTGCAATTAAAGTCACTGGGAGGGGCTAACAATGGTTAGTGTTACACAGAATCAGCTGTTTCTTCAAGACACAGAGGACTGGGGAACATGGCTTTGATATTTTCACACAGAGATTTCTTGTGATCGTATGTCACAGAGTTTCCAGGACCCCTTAAGTGACCTGGTGGAAGAAGGATTGTTTTGTACTAAGGAAAACAAAGTAAATTAAAGTTTTTATGTAAGTTGCTTTTAAAAAGCTTCTGTAAATTGAAGATTGGGCATTTCCAAACTCTTTTCATAACCATCTATGGAATCCAGAAGCCTTCTTTAGAAAGTATAAAATCTGTAAAACAGAGCCTTAGCTACTCCCCTGTATCCTCTCTGAGGACTTTGAAGGACACTGGCTCATTGCAGGTGATTTTATCCTTATCCTAAGAATTTGAAAATAAATAAATTTTGTTTATACCAAAGATCAAGATAGTAACTGACTTCCATCCTTTAGACTGGGTATCGTTCCTTAGACAAAAAACGAGACTTCAAAGTATATAATTGGTATATATTTTGATGCATACATTTGAAATATATACTTCAAAGAACACTTTTCTATTGTTTTCAGTTCTTTACCATTTACGTTAACTCAGTGGCAATGTTTCTTCTCCATTTAGGAGAATTGAGTGATGTGCAACTGACTTTTGCTGTGTGGTCATTTTATGATGGGGAACTGAGACAAATGTCATCTGGTTAAATGCTATTCTGATAGATATTTATCTGTGTAATTGGGTTGCATTTGAAATGCATACTCTATCAATACGTTTATTTCTTTGCAGCTGACCACAGAAAAGGATCATGCTGATTAGCATGATGAGGCTCTTAATGGAGTCTCAAAATAATTTTAAATTAAGGTCATTTTAAATGTGTTGCATATGAATTTTAAATTATGAGGGACAGAAATCAGTACTGATACTATCTGTAAAAGAACTTAAATTGTTCTCCAGCAATTGAAGTATTTTTAAAGCTCAGTTTTTGATTTCTTGAACTTCTGAGACCAACTGTAACTCAAAAGATGAGAGTGCAGGGGCATTATCTGAGTCTTAGGAGTCAACTGAGAGCCAAATATTCTGTATATATAAAAATAAAATCACAAAGAAAAATCTGGACAGAAGATAATTTCTCTTCTGTGTTAATTCCTACTTTCTCGGTGGTTTTTTTTCCCATTCCTCTTCTTTTTAGCTCTGCCTATTTTCCTTGACATGTTCCATTAAAACATTTTGTGTTTCGCTACTGTGTTGCTAATTTTGTCTCCTGTTTTCTGCACCCATGATAGCCATTGTGCTTCATTAGTAATGCATTCTGCTACATACAAGACATTGACTCATTTATGGCTTGTGTTTGCTAACTGCATTAAGATGTGTAATTTAATTTTTATATAGGAATTATTATTTGAAACATTACCACAGAAAAAGGGTCACTGCTTTCTTTTAAAGTCATCATTGTCTCTACATTTAAAAAAGTATATTAAAAAAGTAAGTGGCAGATGATCTAATAAGATAAATAATCTTAAATTCCATTAAACTATGTCACAATATCTATGTATTCATTTACTGTTCCTCATTAAACAAACATGGATTTTGGAAACCCAAATCATCCATCCATCCATCCAGTTTTTCACATGAAAATATGCAAATTCGATTTGCTTATTTCTTTTATATCATCCTCCAGGAGCACACACCTACTTGCTTCTCTAATGGAGACGGTTCTCTGTCTCCTTATGTAAAAAAGCTTATAAGGCTGGGGCTTGCAACAGGAAAAGATGCAGGTCCTTGTGCCCCAAGTCTTACAAGAACATTTTACTAAATAGACCTTAAGAGCTATTTTTTTATGTATGGGTGGACAGTTTATTTTTACAGATGAAATTTTGCTTTTCATTGAAAATTCCTGGTAATAATGTCACATTAAAATTTAGGTTCATAGTAATCCTGGACCTCATCTTGTCTATCCTACTTCTCAAAAAAGAGCCAACTTAAAAGTTAGATCAGGTTTCACAGAGCCACGTCCAGTTGAATTCTGAATGTCTCCAAATACAAAGATTATACATTCTTTTTTGGGAAACCTGTAACAGTTCTTTATTGCCCTCATATTGATGGACTTCTTTATTATAGCCAATTGGAGGCTTTTGTTGCTGCAACTGATACCTTTTGCCTCTCTTTCTTTTGCTGTATGCCTCTGAGAAGATTCTGTTTATCTTTTCCCTATAAACCACCTGAGACAGTTGAAGACTTAAGATACCCACCAAATCTTCTCTTCCCAAACTGAACAAACCCAGGTCCCTCAGCCTCTCCTGGCACATCATGTGCTGCTGTTCCCTAGCCATCTTGGTGGCCCTCCAGTGGACTTCCCTCAGTTTGCCAGTCTTGTACTGCTGGTTATTAAGCTGGACATAGTCCAGATGTGGACTCACATGTCCTGAGTGGTGGGCAATATTCTTTCTCCAGTACCTGCTGGCTCCACTCTTGCAGCCAGTGTGCAGTTAGTGCTCATTGCCACAAGGGCACACTGGTAGCTCATGTTCAAGTTTCCTGTCAGGACCCACCCCAAGGGCTTTTTCTGCAAACCTACCTTCCTTTTGGCCAGTTTTCCCTGGCCTTTATTGATGCATGGGGTTATTGTGTGTGAAGCACCATAAATTTGACTTGGCTGATCTTCATGAAGGTCTGGTCAGCCCATTTCTTTGGCTTGTCAAGGTTCCTCTAAATAGCAGCCACACCTGTCAGCATGCTGACTGGTGATCCCAGCTGGATTTCACTTGTG
The DNA here is from genome assembly GCF_000738735.6 of Corvus cornix cornix. Classification (NCBI taxonomy): domain Eukaryota; kingdom Metazoa; phylum Chordata; class Aves; order Passeriformes; family Corvidae; genus Corvus; species Corvus cornix. The sequence goes on from NC_046333.1 coordinate 59,682,423, forward strand.
AATGCCATCGGGTGCACTCTGTTCCATCACTCAAGTTGTTGGTGAAAGTGTTAAATGTTATCATCCCTGCTCTGACTGGTCAGCAATGCTGCTCATAACCAGCCACAAGCTAGTCTTCCAACTTGATACCAGATGTCAGTGTTCCCTAGTTCTAGAGTCAAAACCACTGCTTAGAACAGGCAAAATTAAGGTCTTTTCCAATATGGTAGCTTCTGAATTTTCTTCATGCTCTCCTTTGGCTTGAAGGCAGAACACACTAGGTCCAGGTGACAAGATCACCCGTTATCCTGAAGGCTTGAATGTGGTTTTCAGAAAGAATATATCAGTGCTCAATTAATTCAGTTTCTTAGTGAACCACAAGGCATATTTTACTTCACTAATGGATGAGCAAAGGCAGGATTGTGTTGGGTTTTAACTGAATTATTTAAAAGTAATTATACTTAACAACTTCAAAAGAAGCTTAAGCTTCAGTAATAAGAGAAAGAATATTTAGGAATCCCTTGAGTCTCAGATGCAGACCAATTTAAATGAATTTTTTTTTTTTAATATTGAATCACAGCTCATCAGATGAGATTAAGAAATGATTATTCCTTTAAGTAACATAACATATTTGATCTGGGGTTCTTCTGTTTAAAAGTGTTTACAGAAATTTCCACTAGAAGTTTTCTTATGCTATCTGCTCATGTTTTTACTAGAAGTTTCATCCTGGAGAGGAAAACCCAATTCTTCATGAAAATTTTTGAAATATAAACGGTCCCATGAAAAATTGCTTCTTTTGACAAAGAGATGCTCCAAACAAGAACAAAAGTTAGTTGGAATTCTGAAGTACCTCTAATAATACAATTATTAAGCATCTTTCGACCAATTTTAGACTATGTAACATCTAGTCTGCTGACATGCCCTCATTTAATGAATTTAAAAAGCTAACTTATTTCCATATCTTGGAAAGATATACTGAAGATCCAGTACAAGGACAAATCTCAGTATTGCTTTGATATAGGCAGTACCTTATATTAATAGAACTATTGCTGCAAATAGTGCACTTTCACAAGAATAGCTAAGGGTATGGTTCATATTAGCATTAAAACATTTTTCTTAACACGTATGACAATAAAATATTGAGAGATATTACTTTGTACGATCTTTATGACACTAAGTGGCTTCAATAGAAATTGAGCTGCTTTATCCCAAAGATTCTGGTCTTTCTGAAATATATAGCAGTATCAAGTTTACATGGGAAAAAAATGCAGTAATTGAAGTAATTAAACTAATTTAAGCAAGAAAGAGTATATATATAGCAGGTTTCTTCTAGGCTGGACAGCCCTGTGTTCTAAGTTTCTGTATTTAACCTCAAAGTTAAATGCAGGTATATGCAACATGTTCATGTAACTGTATATACTTTTCTACAAAGGTTTGTTTCTCTGCCAATGAACTTGTGAAGATATTTTTGAAAAACAGTTCTTCCTCCATTTCTAAGGACCACTTCAAGCAAATCAGTCCAGCTATCATTCAACAACTTTTAAGTTGTTCATGTCAGCTTCCTGACTTCAAGCAGACAAAGCTTCCACCAACAACTGTGGAAAGTGAGTTATGTTCTTATTAATAAATTATCATTTAAATTCAGATAAAGAGATGCAAGGACTTCCAGAGACATTTATTAATAAACCAAAACATAATGGGATTTATGCCCTTTGTAATTTATGCATCCTATAATTTCATAGCATATGTGTCAGATAATATTGAGAAGTGAGGAGATTCAATGGTCTTTTTATTTTATAGTACTTGGAATTATATTTCCATATGTAAGGTTTTATTTTCTTCATTTGTTAGAGGACTGCTTGATATTGCCAGCAGGTAGGCAATAACAAGTCCTTATCAGTGGATAAGGGCTTATTTTGTGAAACTTGCACCAGGTTTAAATTGGAATCACTGCATTGCTCTTACATATAGAATCAGGGTCACATTAGCTGGCATTTCATACCATGATGTGACAAATGCTTGATATAGATAAGTTCTGTGTGAATGCTAATGGTGTTTCAGCTTGAGACATTTTATAGCAGAGGAGCTTTGAGGATACTATTGTAGTAAGAAAAATATCCAGAAAAACAGTAACAGGGCAGTAGGACTTGTGTGATAGAGCTGGAACAAGAACTGGGTTAGAGTATAATCAGGTTGTTTCCACTTGCAGTTGTAGCCCTCACATGACTCTGCTTCCAGAAGTTTCTGCCCCATCTGTTCCATGGATTCCACTTCTCCTGTAATCAATCCTTAGTCCACCTTATAAAAGAAAAATTTGGATCTGATCTGACCTGAGGGTTTCCTAATGTGTTTTCTGGGCTTTTTTTTTTCTTAATTTTAACCCAGTGATATCTGGGAAGTGGCTACAAATCAAAGTGTGCAGGTGTAATACCAGAGACATTAATTTTGGGGGGGGATATGGTCATTTGGGAATGACCAAAACGGAATGGCCATCTAAGCATAAATGCCTGCATCTAGAGGAGAACTTTTTAGGCTACAAATCAATGTCTTCAATACCTTTATCCTAATATCTACATGGCCAGCTTTGGATGACTAGGTCTTTTTGGAGCTAGTAAGTTTTCTCCACATCCTGCTGCCCAATGATCCTTATGGAACAGCACATGAATTATAAAGCATGAACGGACACACGTGGATATCGCAGAACTAAAAAGCATGGGAGAACACTCTTGGATATCCCAGGAATTGTTATAGGAGAGAGACATACAGAATAGGAAGAATCATTATGGGTCTTCAATAAGGAGCAGTCCTTCTTTCTTACCTTATCTCTCTTCTCATTACCTGAACACCGTGCAGTCTTCACTGCTTTGATCTTTTCTGTGCTACACAGATATGACCATTTTTCAGATCAGGAATCAAGGAACAAAGAAAGAAAAGAAAGTAACTTACCCAGGTCATATACAAGGTTCATGAATAATTCACTGTTAAGTGGGATTCTTCCAAGTCTAAAGCCATCAGCCCAATCAATGACATTTTAGTGATCTCATAAAGGTGAGAGATGAGAAAAACTGAACTATTCAAGTGCAGAATGGAATTAATAAGGCCCTTTCTGCAGCCCTTTCCCTGTGCTTTTTGACAAAGGAAGGTTTCCATGACCACAGAGATATTTCTGCTGTCTTGATACAGATAAAGGACTCCGTGTTTGACCTATGTGTGACCTAGTGACATGAGCATAGGCTCATTAGTTTTATTCTGAGTTCTATTTTACAGACAGGATATGCTGTTTTGGCTAAGTCACCAAGGCTTGGTCTTCCATATATATCTACTATACTCTTGTATTTGAATGTGCAGTCTGTGAAATTAACTGTCCGATTTTATGAGGTGCTGAACATTTGCAGTGCTTTTAAAGTTTGAAACATTAAGTAAAGTTCTGAATATTTTGGCATTAATTCCTTTATGTGTGTTTCTTATGAGTGTTTTACCTCCCATTTTAACACTTCCATACAAATTAATCAGGATTCATATTGTGCAAAATTTCATGTTGGAAATGTGAGCAGTATGTAACTCTGAAGAATTTTAAGAGTAACATTCAAAAAAATCCCAGTAATCTGGGAAAAATATGTTGGTGGTCTTGGTGTATTAATTGAAGGGATGTATTTCCACAGCAGATTTGTAAATACAAGTTGAACCAAAATGTTCATGCTTAGAACCTAAATTATATCCCTACATTCATTTGAGGTTTTAGGCCTTTATTTGTTTACAGAAAAGGATTTGGTTAAAAATGGGTGTTGACTGTAAAGATACACAGGTGTGGCATGTGAGAACATAGAATCTCAAGCATAAACCTGCTAAAAGAGGAAGAAAATGCAGAGCAGTATTCACTGTGCTGCTCTGAGTGTCTCTAATTTGCATAGCCACAGTCTGTTTAGCTCTTAAGGTTTGACATTTCGAAGCACCAGACTATTACATGTAAAGCCTGAAAAAATGAATGTTTTCTGGGCTTCTAATTCTGTCATCTGTATCACACATGACTAGAAAAATCTATGTGGCTGTTGTGGCTTAACCCGAGACAGCAGCTAAATATGAAGTAGCCACTTGCACACTCCCCCACTGCCTACCCCCCCAGGGGTTGGGGAGGAGAATTGGAGAAAGGTAAAACCCATTGCTTGAGCTATGTTCAGTTTAATAATTGAGATAAAGTAAAATATACAATTCACGCTACTCCATCTCCTACTACTATGATGACTAGTACTGGAAAGGAACATTAAAAAAAAAAAGAGAGAGGGAAATAAACACCAAGATAAACAAGTGATGCACAATACAATTGCTCACCACCTGCCAACGGATGCCCAGCTCAACCCAGGCAGCAATCAGCCCCTCCTGGCCTATTACCCCTGTTTATACACTGGGCATGACGTTCTGTGGTGTGGAATATCCCTTTGGCCAGTTTGGTCAGCTGTCCCAGCTATTTCCCCCCTCACCCCTTCCTCAGTTTCTTGTGCAGCTCCTCAATTTCAGAGCATGAAACACTGAAAAGTCCTTGGCTCAGTGCAAGCACTACTCAGCAACAACCAAAACATAACACTGTGTTATCATTATTCTCATCCTGAATCCAAAACTCTGCTCTGTACCAGGTACTAGGAAAATTAATCCCAGCTGAAATCAGACAGCGGCACAATGAATCACTTCTCCTGTGTGCTTGTATATAGAGGTATTAAAACATACCCTTGCAAACAATTACAAATACAAAACAAATACTCGAACACAAATACAAATACTGGATGATTAAAGGTGCCCTTGTTTTGTTTCATTTGTTTTCCCCTACAGAATATGGTTACAGCACTGTTGCTGTTTTACTTATTACTGTTGGATCTATGTTTGGTACAACTCTCATTTTATTTAACTCCTGTCAAGAAATCTATACACTCATTTTACAGCTATTTGTTGGTTTGGCTGTTGGAACCCTTTCTGGAGATGCATTGCTACATCTTATTCCTCAGGTAAGTAATAGACACTTCAGTGCTTTTAAAATGTTGACACATTTGTGTGCACACACACGGAAAAAAGTTTCATTTAAACCTGGATAATGCTCATCAGTTTATAAATAAAGCTTTCCCTGAAATCCCCCCAGCATTCCAATTACGTTTGCACTCTGTAGCTCAGAGAGAAATTAAAAATAATAACTAGTAGAAATCCATGATTGATGGTGATGCCACGAAGATTTTTTGCCTTTTCTTTTATACCCCTGTTATACCTTTTTACAACTTCTGTATTCCTAGTGCTTTTTGCCTACACTCTTGGGCTTGCTTGTCAAGCTAAGAAACTAAACATCTTAGAAGCTTCGTAGCTAGGGATCAGTGTGCCCCAGACCCCAAGGTCCTCTCCAGAACACATTCTGTAAACCAAGATAGAACCATCCAGGGGAAGGTTCCTGGGCTGGGGGGGGGAGGGGGGTGTCTCACTTGAGCCTCTCATTGGGGAATTTTTGATAGATGTGCTAATTAGTAACACCTATAATGTTATACCTGATCTTTTGGGGCATATTTGGTGGGGTGCATTTCAATGCATACAACCTGGACGTGTGCACTTAAGGATCCTTAAAATAAATACCAAGGTAAAATCCCTTTTCCCCTTCTAACCATGTACAACTCTTGATTTTAAGACCAGGAAAAGGCATCAATGGATTCAAAGAAAATAAAGTTCCTATTTTCAAAAAAACTTTTCAGAAACCCCACAAGTCCTGTGCAAGCCAAGTGCTAGTTGGGTATTAATTTCTTTCATGAGGCAGATTCTGTAACACATTTTAACAGAAATTGTTCAAAGGTTTTATGAGGCATCCATAGTCCCCTCCACACATTGTTCCAGAGAACCAGGATCTATCAGCCTAATTAATCCCGAGGCCTAGAATTGCAATAAAATGGGTGCCATGATCTTTTCCTAAATTCATAATCCAAATTTTAAGAACAGGATAACATGCAAAACAGAACCAAATTTTCCATTGTGTATTCATTTGTTTTTGACAGAGGTTCCTCTGGTATGACACATATGTTATGAGTAGACTTCTAGTGGTTATAGAAGAAGCTTCACTTAAGATTCTGGTCAAAATTTTCTTCATACTCGATGCATCATCTCTGGAAGCAAAACTGGGAGAGTGTTTCAAGGAAGGCAATTCTCACTCACACAATTGCATTTCTTGCAGCAACACCTTTTAAGTGTGAAAGTATTCTCTTTCACCAGTTTCAAGTGATGTATCCAGTAGCCTTTAGAGCCCTCACTTTCAGAGCAAAGGAGGGCTCCTGTGCTGTGACACTGGGGAAAAAAAGGAAGCACACCTACCAATAGAAATGAATTTTTGCATTAATTATACATTAATTAATTTATTCATTATTTTCACAGAATCACAGAGTTACAGAATTACAGAATAGTCAGAGTTGGAAGGGACCTCTGGAGATCATCTTGTCCAATCCACTGCCAAGGCAGGATCACCTAGAGCAGGTCACAGAGGAATATATCGAGGAGTTTTTGAATGTCTCCAGAGAGGGAGAATCCACAACCTCCCTGGGCAGCCTGTGCCAGTGCTCTGCCAGCCCCAATGCAAAGAAGTTCTACTTCATATTGAGGTAGAACTTCTTGTGTTCTAGTTTATGGCCATTGCTCATCCTGTGGCTGGGCACCACTGAAAAGAGCCTGGCACCATCCTCTTGGCACCCACCTCTGAGATATTTATATCCATTGATGAGATCCCCTCTCAGACTTCTCTTCTCTAGACTGAACAGGCCCAGCTCCCACAGACTCTTCTCATAAGAGAGGTGCGCCAGTCCCATAAACATCCTTGGGGCCTCTGCTGGACCCTCTCCAGTAGCTCCTTATCTATTTTCAATATGAAGTTTATATAGTAACATGATTCAAGTAATTTTAATAGCATTTTAACATCAATATATTGCAAACAAGATATATCTCATATATATAAAAGGTAATTTCATAAACTGTCCCTAAAAATACTGTTACTTTCACAACTGAGAGATGAAGAAGTGTAACAGAGGTTTATAATAATAATTCATTTCATCCTCTCCTATTCAGTTGATTATTTCAAAAGACACAATTTAACTTTGAAAGAACCGGGAAAATAAAATTCTGAGAATAACTTGAATTAACACATTATGACTTGCTCTAGAAAAAATTAAAACATTGTCATTTAATTTTTTTTTTAACTTTATCTCTTTTATTTCAGACTCTTGGTTTACATAAACATGAAGCACAAGATTTAGAACATTTCTATGAGGGAAAAGAATATATTTGGAAACTTTTGGGAATAATTGGAGGAATTCATGGATTTTTCCTGATAGAAAAGTGTTTCTTTCTTTTGGTAACACCTCGTGACCAGGTAAAGCTTTGTACAATTCATCCTTTAAAAAAACACTTGTATTTTGAGATTTTGCAGTGCATAGAATGTTAGAATGATTGCGGAAATTATAATTTCTGTGAGTTAAATGAAGCATTGATAATTGCTTTCCAAAGTGCTCCTACCAGATTGACCTTCAGTTTCTATTTTGCTTTGCTCTGTGGATTGTGCTTGCTTCATGAGTGTGTTCCATATATTTATAACTCAAGAAGGGAACAGTTAATCGGATGTGTTCCATAAGCCTGCATTCATGACTCGCACTGGAGCAGGTGAAAAGTGTGTATCCATATGAAATCACGACGACAGTTGTTTGCTCTAGGCTCTGTTTGAAGAGGAGAAAGATGTAATAGAAAGATAGATGCAAGCATAAGATATTTTCAAGAATGATATCTTAAAATTTTCAGATTGCTTTTGATCCCTATCCCAATGATTTGAAAATCTAGTATGTGGGTTGCAGTCAATAGGACCCAATTTTATATTGATAATATCGCCTTGCTCACGGCTATGCTAACAGTAATTCTAATACTTTATTTTACTGTGGCTGGAGCCTGAAAGTAGGATTATGCACAAGGATATAATGTAACAAAAAATGTGGCGGCTCATTAAGCATGAGAGACAATCTTAATGTCACTTAAGAAGGCTAAACCTTTGCTGGTTCTGTTCTGCAGAGAGTGTGAAGACTGGCCTGATTTAGACATGCAGAAATGACTCCCAATTCCCACTACCTTTGATTCAGCCATAGGAATATAATGTGAGATTAATAGAAGGAGAATATTTTGATGATGGTGATATTTTATTTGCTCGGTAAAAAGGAGTCCTTTTTGTTACTTGCTTGAGAGAAAGCTTTTATCATCATCCCACAAGTCTTTAAACTTTTTCTACTGAGAACTAGATGAATTCTCTGAGTTAATTTTTAAATCTATGTCACCTTTCAATTTTAGTTTGATTTTTAAAATAAATTTAGTTTTATCAAACCATTGTGGTTGTCACTGATTTATCTGATTCACTTTCCAGGGTTTTTTAACAAAATAAGCATTAGGAGCTGTTGATGCCAGATGGTGATCTTTTTCAATAGATTTTGTTTGGAAAAAAATTATTCTTAAAAATGCTAAATTTTCACAAAAGACTGAGAAATGCTACACCTGTGTTCATTGGGTTTCAGAACTAATTGCAAAGCATCTTCATTCAGCAGGGCCTTTCTTTAGTTAATGGGCACTGGGGACATTCCCATGATCTTCCAGTGGAGTCTGAATTAAATGAACAGTCAGGCAGAGGCAAATCTACTTCAACCATACAGTTGGTAGGTTACCAATATGACATACTTCCCTGAATTTATATTCTTCTTTCTCTGTTCCTCAAAATAAATGAACAAAATTAATGTAATAAATCAGTATTTTCAGTCTTTATTGATTTGTTATTACTTGACATGATTGTCAAGAATCTCTAAATTTTGAAGCTTATAATGAGCTTTCATAGAGATATTAAGAACAGATATTTTACAATAACTCTTCTTAAGTGTGTATCAGATTGATATAACAATACACTTCCTGTATTGTTATACATTTTGTTGATAAAATTCTTGAAGATTTTCCTCCTCCCTTCTTTTTAAACATTGACCATATGTAAAGACAGACTCTCCCATAGGAAAAACTTCAGAATTTTCTGCAGTGAGAGTTAAGTGCATAATTAGTGAAAAGATTAAATCCTGGGCAGTTCTCGGGCATTCTTCCATAGATGTGAAGAGTAACGTAAACACTGTGGATATCTGGGAATGGTGCTTGCCTATACGAAGTTACACACTTTTATACTGGTCTGCGGATATTATCCAGACAGATAAATCTTTGCAAATTAATATGAGTCATAACATTTAAAATGCTTTCTCTTTCTTTCAACAAATCTCTTCAGTTTATGTCCAGTATCTGGATGCATAGGTAAACTCCATTTTACTAATGTAGTTGTGATGGGCAAGAGCCTCACGAGTCACCGCTAATCTCCAAAACACCGTTGGGAAACTCTCAATTGAAAACAGAGCAAACAGAGGAGTGAAGCATGTTTACTATTTTTTGAGACGTCATAGCTTCCTGTTTATGATAAAAAATGATCATGTCATTCCCCTCAGCTGCAAAATCCCCCCAAAGTTCTATATAGATCACATGAATTACCCTGGCTGAGCTGGTTTGTACAAGAGCAGCCAATTTTGCAGAATCATGTGAGTAATACTAAGACAAACACTGGTTGACTAAGAAAAACTTATAAATCCTTCAGGTCAGTAATTAGTCTTGCAGTTTTTGACTCAGAGTTCAAAGAAGTGACATGTGAATAAATATTATAGGCGAACTGGAACAATTACTGGAATTCATATGACTGGCTGCAATCATGGGAATTAGAGACATTTATTTTACCTTTATAATGTAGAATATGAAAAACAATTATTTTTCCTTCTTTCCTCATGCATCTACAGCACATATCCTTCATCACAACCAAGCTAATACCAGCCAATAAACATAATCTATTTTGTAGCCAGTGCACATCTCTGGTACAATTTTTGGAGTGGTGGCTGCTGTCCCTGACACAGTGCTCTTGTGCTGTTGTTGACTCCACTGGCTGCCACAATACATTTAACACATTTTTTTGGGGAAAAAAAAACCCCAGCAAATAAAATTCAGTCTTTCTAGTTTCAAGAAAACAAGTCTTTTGGCTTATCTCTTCCCTCACATGAGTTTCTAATAATTTCTCCAATCAGAAAGCAAAGCCCCAGGGAGGTAGGGGCAGTGAGAGATTACTCATGTTCTCCCTTCTCTCCCAACAGTTGCAATATCTATTAATTAAACGTTAGGGCTGATACATCAACTTATCTCTGTAGGATAAGGAAGCAGACACTGTTTCTTTCTTCACTTGAAATGAGGGTAAATTTCACCATGGGGCGTACTCAAGTGCTGCCATACCCAGCTAGTGTTGCCTGGTGCCGAGATGAAGCCCCTGCTAAAAGCAAGACACAAGACACTGGAGACTGCACCACCCTGAAGAAAACCTCCTATATTTTGAAAGGGGGTGAAACTACTGATTATCATCTCTTTTTAGTCTTGTGTTTTCACAAAGAAACTGTGAAGAGCATGAGTGCCAAAGAGACTACCTATTTTTCCTTGGAAATCCTGTGGACACATTCTCCAAGAAAATACAGTCATCCAGTCATGACAAAATCAAAACATGCAATTTTAATTATAATGTCCCTTTTAGTCTTGCATTTGGCTCAGATTTTTTGTGTATTCAAGCAGAAGTGTGGTTTTCTTGGGCTACAACAATGCCTATGAAAGTCTTTCTTCCTACCTGAATTAGACTTAACCCTCTCTTGGCAAGGCATATTTCTTTTTTATGTGTTTCTGCATTACCAATCACACTGCCAGTGGCCAGTAAATTATTCTAATGATATCTGTGCAAATAACAATTGACTATCTTCAATTCAAATGCTTGAACTTAGTTGATATTTTCCTGTATTTATGGCAGCAGCTGGAAGAGCCCCTTAACACTGATGTATTATCTTTGCTTTTAACTAGAGAAGCCCAGAAGATTCTGAACCTGCTGAAGTTCCTCCAGAGAGCAAGGTGATCAGCAAAAAAAGTTAGTATCAATAAAAACACTAGGCAAGACAGGAAAATCCTTCAAATGTATTTTCTAAGATGGAATTGAAAGTGTGCAGCTGGCTTAGCTCTGTGTTTGCTTTGTGCTACATCACCACATCTCATGGCGCCTGGCTACATAATCTAATCTCTGCTTAAAGACCTTCTCAGCTGCCAACCCTGTAATTGTGAAGTTCATTAATCTTACACTGTCCTTGCTTTAGTATTTGCTGTCTCACTGTTGCAATCTACTTTTCTAAAGCCTTTGCTTAAAGGGAAATAGTCAAAAATTAATACAAAACATATTTTTATAATTTTAAACTTACCTCAGGCTTTTATTTCTGAAGGTGGTGAAACATTTGTTTTGTTGGCTCCCTATGCTAATATAATTCTATGTCCTTCTTTTCTTACACAATAAAGCAGTAGACTCTTTAAACCAGTAATGATTAATTACAGGTATGGAATTACAGCTTCATGATGGCTCTCAGTTTTAGAATAATCTGTTTGCTTCTGAGAACTTCAGATAATTCCTGTCTTCTGTGGTTTTTTGCTGCTTAGTTACTAAAAATAGCAAAATAGAGTACAAACCAAATTTTGCCTTTAACTGTACTTTGTGACCTTGGTGAATTCAGTAGAGTTGCAGTTATTCAACTGAGGGAATAATATTTTAATTGAAATCAGTTTATTTACTATAATTACCTCCCCTTTCTTTTGTGATGTCAGATCTCAGGTCATCAGTTTGAGTTATTTAAATATGTCATTATCTTCTTCCAGGTTTTTAATGTTCTCTTCTGCTCTTGTGGACTTCATTTCTATTTCTGAAGCATTAGAAATCTGGATTTTCATTTCTTCACTCTCACCTCTCCAGTAGTACACAATCCAGTGCAAGTTTGAGCATGACTACATACTTCATCTCTAGATATTTCTGTTCAGTTCAATCATCATTACCTGCTAGGCACCAACAAATTTCTAGTGATCTCAATGTTATTTGTTCCAACTAACTCAATTTGGGATAGTTTCCCAGTAATCTTTGTTTAGTTTAATTTTTTCTCATACCTGGGTCTTATCTCCATAAGTGAAATCTTAGTAGGGAAGCGGGGGGAGGTTATTTGGGGGTTTTTCTGGGAATACATAATTACAAAAGTTTGTTTCATTACAGTTCTTTTAAATAGCTAAGTGCATAAACATACTTGGGTTCCTTGATACTGAGCTAGATGTTTCTTCCATGAAACTGAACGGAATCTGCAGGTCTAAGAGAGAAGCCTGACAACTCCAGAACTGCAAAGCTTCACTGTAAATGCCTGTCAAGTAGGACTGCAAAAGGAGTCAATCACCTTAGATAATCAGGGAGATGAAAGAAAAAGACATCTGACTGGCCTCATTTATCCATACTTTTTGTATCAAGATCAGAGAAGACCAAACAGTAGCATTTTATATTTGGTATACTTAGTGACACTTTACATTTACTAAAACTATTTTTTCTGTGTTGGTCATGGAAACATTGGGAAAAGATCTATTTATGGATAAATGTTTGCTTCAAAATCTTATTCTAAACTTAAAAACTGTAGTATATGTTGAGGTCCTGTACCCATTAGTTTTATGAAAATTATAGAATAGAATTTGCTATGAGTTCTAATCCCCTCTTTAAGCAGAGAAAAAGTAAGGTTTTTGGAGAAGAAGAGGCTTTGTAGAAATAGTTAAGGTAATAAGTTAGTACTCAGAGTTCGTGTTGGAATATAATGCAGTGAGATAACTGCCAGTAACGAAGCTGCTTTAAAATATGCTGAAAGTAAAGTAAGATAAACATTCATATTTATTTATACATACATCTTCTTAACTTTCTGTCAAGGAAGTTCACAAAACTTAAATCTGTAATTGCTCCATGTTAACCTGATTCCTTTGCTATACTACAATACACTGGAATGAGTCCCAGTAATCATGGTATATCTTCTCCAACAATCAGATACTTGAACAAAACAGACCAATAAGACCTCAGGGCAGGCCATGATTTCACCCTTGCCAGTGCTTATTACAAATCACAAACTTAATGTAACGCAGCAATCTATTATTTCTATGTAATTCATGCTCTGTGCTATTGGTTATAAACTGCCCATAGTGTTTAGAAAGAACTGTGCAAACTGGGGACATCCACGTCCGGCTCTGTAAGCTGGCAGCAAAATCTAACAAGCCTGCCAATTTTTCTGAACCCACAGAGCTCCCAGGCAACTAGGGAGGATTTTCTGAATACGGTTGTTAGGCTTTTATGTGCTCTGTGTTTTTCATAATAGTCTGAAGGCTTGAGTTCTAGCCAGTTTCTGTAAGAAAAACATCTCCCCCATCACTATAAAATGTTCATCTCTGAGAAACATTACTGGAGTGAAACCTTGTAATAACTGTATTCAGACAGGTCTGTGCAGCTTCATGTTTGTTCCTTAGTCTGTCATACTATGTCGATGTGGGGTCACCAAAAGTCAGAAAAATACATATTTAGGGCCCAAATCATGACCCTGCTCCTTCAGGCCTGAAACCAACCCTTTTCAAAGTGTTCTGTCCATTCTGTGTAGAGGGAAGCTGGATGGGTTTCTTGACAGACATTAGGCAGCCGCTTGTAAGATTGTGGGTAAAATGAATGAAACAAAGTACAGGATGGGGCAGCTAATTAAGTGTTGCTAAGTTTAGACATTGAACTTATATGGAGCCTTGTTGCTTCTTGAAGAGATATACTCCCTCCCTGTGAATCTGTTCAGCATTCCACCCAGCTGTTACAGGCTGGGCAGAGAGACTGTCCCTAATTCCCTAGCTTGAGCTCAGTACTTGCATCACTAGTGGCACCTTTCCACTCATGTCAAGTGACATGATGCCATGAACACCCAGTACACTGTTTCACAGTAAACAAGGTCACAGAGCAGTATGGGAAAGACAAACAGCCATCTACACCCAGGAGTGGTGCTCCAGATAGGAGTACTATGGGCATAACAGCCATTAATTGATTGGAACAAATATTGGATATAAGCATTCTGTAACCCTCTACTATAAGTGATACTCTTAGGCTTGTTGTCTTTCATTTCTATCTTTCACTGTAACGCAACTGCATAAGAAAACTAAACCCTGCAAATATTACTCAACAGTAGTAAGCTTCACAGGATTAAAACAATCAGCTGTGTGAGACCAAATATTTATCTTCACTATAGCTGTGCAATTCTGTGAGCAACTGTGGAAGAACTCCACATAACATCTAGCAAAACTTGTGTGAATTTCATCAAATAAAGAAAGAATATAGAAATAAATTGATATAAAGAAAGATATAAATAAAGAAATATAATAGAAACCCTTAGAATGCATCGTGAGACTGGACTCAAACCAAAATTTTTGTCTAATAGTTGACCTAGTAAGAATAAGGAAGTTATTTCCTGGTATCTGCATCTCATTTTGAATTGTTCTGGAACCTTCTTTTTTTGTTTCAAATGTATTGACGGACATGTAATAACAAGGACAAAGCAGATAAACAGTATTTCCCTCTGATTATCATGACTTTTTGTAATGTTCTATGCAAAGTCACAAAAAACCCCAAATCATTTGTAATATAACAAAAGTGGCAATATCTGTTTGGGTTAAAACTGGGCTTTTTATCTGTTTGTTTGTTTTCCGAGGTAAGAAAATCAGCTTGTTAGCAATAATGGTTCTGGTGGGTGACAGTCTTCACAATTTTGCTGATGGCTTGGTAATAGGAGCAGCATTCTCATCCTCAACAGAAACAGGTGTGACAACGACTGTTGCTATTTTATGCCATGAAATTCCTCATGAAATGGGTAAGAAATACATGTATGTATTTTTCCTGATTGGCTTTGCATTTCCAGGTTTCCTAAAAAGTTCTTTCCTGTATGACATTTGTGGGAATTCTTGTTTATAGCATCATGAATTATAACATTACTATGTGAGGCTGATACTTTCTTTGCCCTTCACAAAAACCAGGGGAGGCTTCTGCACTCATTACTGGATGCCTTCCCATCTCGCCTTCTCCAAATGCAAATGACATCAGGTCAGGAGTGACCTGTTATTCTTATGTGTACAGACACAAAAAATAATAAACTGTAAGCAAGACCCATGTGTGCATAATGGCCATGCCTGACACAATGGCCTATCCAAGAGTTTCAATATGCAGCAGAGCTATTTAAGCATGTATTCCTCTTGCTACCCTCATTCCTGCTGCTAATCAAGAACAATAAGATAATAAAAGGTGTATGACCTATTCTACTAGTGGACGGGATGGGAAGATTGTTCTGTTGAATATTGCCCTTGATTGACCTTCTGTGGTAAAACTTCCAGCATGGCTGAAGCTGCTCCTGGCATTGTGTTGACAGATGTTTATAAACTGGGAAGTTTGAGATGAGAACTGCAGGTTCTCATTTCCGTCATTAAGTGACTGAAGATTTCATGTGCTATGTAGAAAATTCCTCCAAACAAAAAGGTGGGATGGAGGACTGCTGTAAAACTGGTAACTCTTGTTTGCATAGCAAAGAAAATTTGAATACCTGACAGTTACCTCCAAAGACACCTTCTTAATTCCGGGGCAGTAGTGCCTCAGTGTCAAAGTGGCCTTTTTACACTCATGAAACAAAGTTTTTCGAATCTTCTACTGTGGGCCTGTTATGAAATCTTTTATTTTAGAAGAAAAATCTGCGATGGGATTCTGATGTACAACTTGTTCCAATTGATGAGGACTGAAATCAGTGGAATTAAACTCAAACTGGGATCAGACCAGCATAGATTACTCTGACTTGCAGCACCTGTAAAACACTCAAAGACCGTGCTGCAAATATACCCACATGATTTGAACTGGCAAGTCCCCAGTGGAGAAAGATTTAGAAACTCTGGGAAGCCATGTGACTTCACTTTTGCATGTATCCAAGTTGGAATGTCACAGAACACAGAGAACTAACAGAAAGCCCTCCTCAATACTGTATGCTATCTTTCGGAACAGCTAAACAAGTGCAAGTCAATATGACTTTTTTTTTGTTTTGAGATTTTTCTTTCACACTGGACAAGTTTATAACTAACTCTACAGAATTCTAAAGGCAGCCCTCCGTCATTCACTATCTTTGTGCATATCCTAATTATTTTCCTTCATATTTTATTACCAAGAGTCTTAAAAATACATTTATCAGCTAAATAATAAATGTTCTCTTTTTCTCTATGCAGGAGATTTTGCTGTGCTGCTAAGTACAGGGCTCCCCACGAAGATTGCAATTTTGATGAATTTTATAAGTGCACTAACAGCATTCTTAGGACTTTATATTGGCCTTTCTCTATCGACTGACCCATCCATTCAAAACTGGATCTTTACTATTACAGCTGGAATGTTCTTGTATTTATCTTTAGCAGAAATGGTGAGAACTTCAGTCTATTTTTATATTTTCCTTATAGCATAGCCATATCATAGATGAGTGTCAGACAAATGCAGGGGGATGAATGTGGAGAGAAAAAGAGTTCATAGGCTGCTTGTTGGGAAGAGCATGTTTTCTGTCCTGTGTGTGCAGAGTGCTTAAAACAGTAATCTGGTTTTGTTTTGTGTCACTCTCATGCTAGGTGTCATTATAATGAAAAGGGGAAATAAAGGTCATTAAGGGACTAAGATAAGAGAAAGGCATAATGGACTTTCAGAGTCTTTTTTAAAAAATACTTAAAGACTTTCAAACAATGTATTTTTAGTTAATTAGTGAAAATTATATATTTGAACCTTCAGGGGTTTTTAAGATCTTGAAAAAATTGGTTACTTTTTTCTTTTTTCTGCCCTTTTTCTTCATATATTTTTCACCTGTTGTTTCAATGCAAATTTGCTGTTTCAGAACTAAAATGTAAGATACTTGTAAGATACATTTCGTTTCTGTCCTAGGGACGTTTCAATGAGCTCTTAAGCAATTAAAAAGCCTTCAGATAACCTCAAATTGTTTATATTTGCCCAGTATTTTTCACACTCCCAGTTCAATAGCAATGATCTCTCTATAGAAAAATAGGGTGTGAAGATAGGAGGTAGGAGGAAGGTCTAAGGACTGAGCAAAATGTGGAGGAATCATAGCTCATGCAGATTCCTCAGGCCGCATAATTTATTGAAGAGATGGGTAAGTGTTACACTTGTAGGAATGCAGAACATAAATGCCTGCCCAGCTTTGTCACAGGGCTCTTTACACATCCTGTGTTGATGTAAAGTTTCTTGCAAGCTCCTCCACAAAGATGGAATGTTTTGAGTGAGTAGATCAAGAGGGAGGAAAAAAGAAGTCTCTTCATAAATTATTACTTTGTTTTTTCCCAAGGCCGTCTGTCTCTCTCTTGTGTTCATTACCACCCCTTGTCTTCATTACCACTTTGTGCCTGAGATGCTCTATACCAGGTTCAGGCATCATACTTTAAACCTGATATGCCATTCCAGTATTATAACCTATTTAAAATTCAACTTAATTCTACTCTGCAGTAACTGATCTTAGACTTTGGTAGTATTTTTGTCTATTTTTGCTATTTTAAGTAAAGTAAAATGAACATAAAGTGCACCTAAGAGCTTAATCGGGAACTGCTGAAGGATTGTGGATGTGTCAACAGTCCTGACTGAGGTGGTAAATAACAGACAAGAACACTGTGTACCAAGTTGCAGCTTGTTCTGACAGAGACATTTGGAAGTGAGGCTGCCTACCAGCTGTGTAGGCATGGTTTTACTAATGGGTCTAGGAACGATGTACACATATTTTTCCTTCAGTGTAGGATCGGCATCCATCAGGGATCCACAAGCTCTTAGAAAAATACTATGTTTTACCCTGAGTCTTCAAAGCAATGTGCCAGCTGTAACTCCCAAGAGAAAATACAGTTCCAGGCAGAGACAGGGATGTATTTTCCCTTGTTCTCAGTTTGTCATCATAATCTTCCTCTTGATGTGAAGGGGAGAAAGAAGGGAGAGAGAGGGGAGGAACTTATTTCTCTCAATCCCTTTTATTAATAGGACTCTCATCAGCCTTTCTCTGCATTTTGTCAAAAGAGCTGCCATCAGGAGGCTCACCTGTTTGTCAGTGTCATATATCACAAGGATTATTTTATTTTAAAAATTATTTATGTAGCACTGCAGGCATCTATAGATCTGAAAATTTTTGCATGTTAGTATAGTACATCTCAAGAGAAAATGAGCCATTCTTTATGTATTTTTCAACTTTCTGCACAGAAATAGGTTCTATTCTCTGCTGCACTCTCATCTACAAACAGCAATCATCAGTGCTCCTGCCAGTGGTGTACAAACACTTAATAGTACACAAAGCTTGACTATAATTTTCAGTACTTGTTTTATGGGATTTCACATATTCATGTGCTTGTGAGAGCAGCAGTTTAATAAAACTGAACAGCATCACTGGTTTCTGCATTGAGGAACATTGAGGGGTGTGAGTGGAGGTTTGTTGACAGAACAACACAGTGAGACTGCAACCAAAGACAAAGTACCACAAAACTACTTCTGTGGGTAACTAAAGGTTTTTTGTTTCTACAAATGGCATCATAACTCCATTAGCAAGCTGTATAGACTAACAATTTCAGAAACTGAATAAGGGACAAAAGATAAAATCACTTACATTCATCATTTTTCACCAAGAAATTGTGCAAAACTGAAGTTTACTCTTTGAAAATGTTTTTTTGAAAATGTTTTCAAATGTAATTTTGAAAATTTTTCCCATTTTGAAGATAAGGGAGTAGTTTTAAACTGATTTACTGGACTGTTGCAGTGTAGCAGCCATGCCACCTGTGCCCAGCTTGGTAGAACTCTTTTTTAGCCAGTACAAGCCTGAGAGCCTCTCATGCCTTCTTTCAGCATGCTGCTTCCTGTTTCTTCTTATCTTTTGTGTGCTCATGATAACATGACCTGGAGTGGAATAAAGCAGTACCTCTTTTGCCTCTGACAGACTTGAAGCATTAGCAAGCGTGATAGCTTCTGACAGCTTGGATGTGGTGCTATGTTCCCTTAACTTGTGAAGTGGTTTGCATCTGCCAGTTGAATAGGCAGGCCTATGCTTCTTAAACAACAAGATTCTCTCTGCTGTACCACACACTTTGTTGTTCAGAGAGAGCTGGGTAACCACAGCTGATATTGTGACAGCAACCATTTTATTTTAGCAGATAAGCAGGGATGTCACACTAGGTATGGCTATAGAAATGGTTTGTATTGATAACATGCACATAGGTTAGGTAGAGGGAGCAGACATCAGCACTGGACATGGAAAAGGTACTACTTGCTAAGAATTCCTTTTGAAAATTCTCTTAGGAACCTGCTGTGCATCTGTGTAGCTCCTAAATTGTCACTGATAGCAATAAATAAATTCTCACTGACAGCAATGAAAATACTGGATTTTGCAGCGAGAGGAGGAAATTTTCCCGTTTGGAGAACTTGTTCACTCAGGCACTGGAGAAGAGGACAAAATAGACTGATTATAAGGATAAATAAGAAAGACTAAACATCTGGACTGGAACCCTGGATTCAGGGTAGCTCTTAATTAATAGTTTTTACCTATATACACAAAAACCCCTGTGGGCTCTGAGCACTTAAAACTGTCAGTTCAGATTTTGATTTACATCAGGACTTTGAGGTGTTTACACTTGCTTTAGATGAAAAGTTTCTGATTATCTTTAAACACTGATCAAGTATAACTACGTAAGTTTCTGCACCGTAATTTAAACCACTGCCCGGTTGTAATGAAGATCCAGGGCATTTGGGTTTCCCTGTTATTTTCAGGCAAAACTTTACAGCGGAGGCAGATTTTTCAGTACAGTTTTGTTTTGGGCCTATGCCAACTTCCAAAGGAAGAAGAATGCAGGAGAAGCAGCCCCAGAGACCCCTGTCTGACAGAGAGAAGGACAAGCGTAGCAAACACTCCCGTTAACCTCCTTGGTCAGCACCACTCCACTGTCTCCCAGTGGCTGCTGCTGTTACAGCTACTGCAAAGAGGCTCCAAAGTGCAGAGGAACTCAGTAGTTTTATTCAAGCACAGAAAAAACACACCAAAACCAGAGGTCAGCACTAGATTATTGCTCTGTATTTATTTCCAGAGTTGATGTGACAGTATTAGCAGTCATCAGTGTTTCCCCTGCATAAAGCAAAAATATTAAGAGAATTTGAGCCTGAGGCATCATTTTTGCAAGCTCTGTTTAGACACATATTTAGTTTAAACCTTTGATAAAATACACTGTGTAGAGTGAAAGGTCAGTGCAAGTAGCTTTTATTACGATTATAAACAAGTGTTGCTCCATTACTTGATGTAAAACTGACAGAGAAAAATACTAAACATGATTTTTTTCAAGCATTTTAAAAGTCCTGTGTTCAACTTGTACATTTACTAAAGCCCAAGTAAATAGGAGTGTTGCCAGTTATTTCAGAAAAAGCATGATTGACACTATATATAGTACTGAAGCAAAAATACTCCAACTAGTTTATTCCCACAAAAGGAAATCACTAATTTTACTAAATAAGTATTTCCTTGCAGACATCTGTATAAAATTACTACAAACTACTGAGAAGTTAAAAAATTTCAGAATCTTGTTTATAATTCTTGTCAGTGCTAGTAAAAGAACCAAAGTGGGTTGAATTTGATTAATTGAAATATTTCACTGTCAAGATCACTTTTTGTCAAAATGTACAGAAAATGCTACACATTAATAACCATAGTCAGAAGCTCAGCATTTTAAAAGTTGTTTGTTTTTTTTTTTAATGAAGTTTGCCTTGTTTTCCCATAACTTTTTTTTCCCACAGATGAATGTATCTGGCTCTCATTCTGTGTCTTATTCTTTTTTTAGCTTCCTGAAATGACTCATATTCAGACACGGCGACCCTGGTTGATGTTTCTCCTACAGAACCTTGGATTACTATTAGGCTGGCTTTGCCTCTTACTTTTGGCTGTATTTGAACAGAAAATTAAAATATAAGTTTTCTGTTGGAAATCTTGAAGTACCACTTATGACAGTGGATAGCATTATTCACAATTTTGTCATGTCTGCTATAGTGATATGTAAATTAAGTTGCTGGGATTTTATATCTGAAGAGTAGATAACTATTTTACTTTATTAACTTATTGTTCAGATTTTGTAATTATTTTTTTGTAAACATGAATGTTTAGAATTATGTTTTATTTGTTACTGAGTTTACCAGATCCCATGCTCAAACTCACAGGAGCTTTTAATTAGTTTTTATCGAGACTGTTTTAGTTGAATGCTCTAAGTGATCTCTGCCAGTCTGATTGAAGAAAAGAATAAAACAATTTTATATGCAATAATTAAAGTGGACTAACCATAGTTGAATAATTTGAATAAGGAATGGTTTTTTTGCCTTTTAGTACAAAGAATCAGTGTATTTCTTTAAATTTAAAAAGCATAGCCAAGCTAAACTGCTAAATGGCATAAAGCAATCTCATAAAGTCTGCACAATCTATGTTGACAACATAAAGATTCTCATCAGTTACATCTTGCTGGTCCACTGTGGCAGGAAAAAAATGGTAAGTGTAAATGTTGAAGTTTATGATATAGAAATTTGAGAATACTCTTTCCCGACTATAATGCAGTTTCTCATATGTGTGATGGATTCTGTGACAGTCAGGCACTGGACTAACCACTTTGGCATTATCTCACCTCTGGTGGTTGCTTATAGAAACTGCTTATGAACTGTTTTTCCCTGATATCCCTTCCAGGCTCCTCAAATGAAGGGATTTCTTGAGCCAAATCTTGCTTCTGAGACATCACATTCAATAAACACTTGCCTTCCTGTCAGCAATTAGCTTAATCATAGATATGGGATGTGCATTGTGGAAAGAGCTTTTTCAATTGTCTAGAGTGAATGTGGCCTCACTGCAGCTCCTCCCATCCTGAGTGATTTTTGTGTAATTAGTCCTCTTGATTTCAAGGTAATTCTGCATAAGTTGAGATGATTCATTTAATTTAGTATTGCAGAACCAGGTCTGAAACAAATATACAAATTCTGCCCTGATTCTCATGTGCTGAGCAGCTTCCAGGAGGTATTGAGCAACACTCAGCTGAGTGATTTCAGCTATTTGCATGCTCTCAATTTCTGGTGCAAGGACTTCTCCACCACCTTATTTATACTTTTGTATGAGAACTGAATTATGTTCTTTATTTCTCCTCTGATGAGATGTGGAAATAGAGAGAGTAAGTTACAGAACAGACATATATTCTTTATGCAGCGACTGAAAATTTTCTTTTATTTGTCTTAACTCAGTCTTGAAATATCTCTACATTATGACACAACATGACTGTCTCACAATGTGTCCTGTGTTTTTTTGATAGCTCCTAGTGAAGGTACAATTATTCTCATATTACAGAGGGGAACAGAGCCTACTCTCCTGGAGCAGACTGTCAGACCTGTTAGCTCTCAAAAGCTTCATGGGCACCATACTAACTTACCAAAATACAAAGTGAAAAAACCCCCGAATTTCACTGTTTATGATAGCCCAGGTACATAGGCTTGTGAACCCTTAGTCAATCACAGACTAACTCTCAGGAAAAAACCGAAATATTTAGAGATAATTTTTAAAGTAGATATGTATTCATTTTCAGTCCCTGTTAGTTACGGGAATCTGTAGCAAATACTCCAATGCAAATCTAGACAAACCTAGACATTTACATACCTTGAGAAACCTTGTGCCAAACAATTTATCCAAGGTAACACAGGAGGTCTCCATCTGACAGGGGACTGAACTGAGCTCTTTTTAAGGCTCAAAGTAAAATCCTAGCTTCTTTTATTTAGGTGTGCAAATATTACAATTGCTTTTTCTGTTGATGTAACTTTGAAAGGTGAATTGAGAAGCTATGTCTAATGCTTCTGTTTCAAAGTTCACATTTTTTTCAGGAGCTTGTGCTTGATTTTATTAAGGTAATATTTTTAAAAAGTGGTTTCCTTGATATTTCATCTCTTTGTTTTGGCACTGAGTCACTTCATGATCTTCAGCTGTGGCAGTCAATTCAAGCAATAGCAGGGCATCACTGGACGTAAGCAAAATCCATTCTTGGAGCAGATGGTGCAAATGAATATTGGAAACATTCATTATTTCAAAGAGAAGAGTTACCATAGTTTGAATGCTTATGTATGCCTGATGTTTGCTACCATGGAAAACAAGGTTACCAATATGATCATGTTTTGGTAATGTTATTGTATTCTGAAATATTTGTCTACTATTTATTAATGTGTCTGAAAGAGGGCAAGTAATTTCTGGCAGTGTGTACTTTAAAGTGGCATATGAGCATAGGTTCCCATCCTGACATGATCTGTGAACATATTGTACCCACATCTGTTAAGAAAATGCCATCTTTTGGCTATATATGTTTATCAGGCACCTTGATCACATTTTACAACCAAGTGTATTTATACAGCTTTCACCACAGGCACAGATATGTTGATCAGAATGCCAGTTAATCTTTATTTCTGCCACAGAGCTCTTAGGCTTTTGTGGTGTTTGTCAGTAAGTGAGTAGTTCTATGATCATTTTGCCCTGGTGTCAAATCTGAACACCTGAAATCTCATCAGCATATGAAAGTTTGAATTCCTGTGGCACTTATGAGAGAACTTATCTCACTGCTTAAGACTAGTGCCTCTGCTGTAAATCTCTTTACATTAGTGTCTTTAAAAAGAAGGTGGAGTATTACCACACGTAAATCAAGACTTCTAGCCTTACAGAGGGCTGGAAACTGTTCCTGTAGATCACTGAAACAGAAAAGTAAATGAGTTTTACACCAAAGATATTCACCTGTGGAATTCCCCATTTTAGTCAATGTTCTCTAAAAATTCCAAAAAAAATAACAGAGTATGTTTTTGTGTCCCTACAAAAGAGAAGACTCTGCACAAGTATTCTTATGAACTCTTTTAGTTTGTTTTAAATTCTGTAGAGTTTGATCATAGAGATTTGAAACAGACCTGTTTTTAAAGCCAGGTACATCTTTCTGTTGCTCCAAACCTAACAGACAGAGAGCATAATATGCCAATTGAATAATTTTCATTGAATCAAATCCTGTGTAAGGACTGCCAAACTTTATCACTTGCAGCCCTTAAATCAGGACTAGGTTTCTCTGTAAGCAGTATGCAATTACTCAAACAGATGTTATGTGCTTGATGGAGAGATTACTTGGTGAGGTTTTACAGCCAGTCAGGCAGCTCTAACTGGGTAATCATAATGTTCCTTTGAAACTTTAAATACATGAATCTATAGATAAAGGAATTTTTCTGGAAGAATCTGCTTAGCTTTCTCCCTTTCATCTATTCTTAATTTTCAGGCACTCTTAAGATGAAAAGGTCTTGCTTTCCTACACAGAAAATTAGAGAGAAAAGGAAAGGTTGAAAGAATTTGTTTGCTACAGTATTTTTTTCTTGGAAGTCAGATGGCAGAGTGCCTCATGAAGAATACTTCCAATTCCAAACTACCAGCGCTCCTAAGCATGAGAGCTGACCTTGTACCTCACTTTTCTGTATATGTTACACATTATCCAGTGACTCCTAAGATAAATAGTACCTTCTTTGCAGTTATAGTAATGCCCTCAGAAGTTTCTGGAGCTCATCTGCATGTTTTAAATACTGCCAATCTATTCCTTTATTTTATGCTTTAAACATGAATGTGGCATTTCTCCAGAGACAGGAAAATACATAAACATAGACATATAAACATAGACATAGAAAAATACAGAAAACATAGTTAGTTTTTGGTATTTACCCTTGGATTGTTTTGCTATCACCCTGCCATTGCACTTGGGAAAGCAAATTATCATTGTAACAGTTTTAAGCAGGTTTATATCTGTCTGATGTATGGATTAGGGCTGATACCTTATCAATGTCCTTAGCTTTTTCTTTCTTTACTGTAACCTTTTGTCAAGCCTTCCTCTCATTTTAAAAATAAGCTGCCTTCTATTGTGACTGTAGCTGTAGGAATGTGACTACAGAAAATACAAGCAGTAGTTACACAATGGCTTTAATCAAAACAAAAAGTCCTGCAATTTATTTTACTAGACCCACCTACATTCCCTTCTCCCCAAAAGAACAAAAAATCCACACATGGAGCTGTTGCTCTGGGTCACGTAGAGAAATGTAAGAGGTGCCTCTTTCCTTTTATGTCCCTGATAACAGGACCAAGCACAACGGGAGACCCTGCACAGACGCCTGGAAGCATTGAAGTCTCTGCCAAGCTCCCGTCGGCGGCAGCGCAGAGCAGCATCCCGGGGCAGGGGTGCAGGGACCGTGCCGGGCTGGTGCCGCTCCCCTGCAAGGGACAGCGCCCAGAGCCGGCGGGGACTCCCGAGGGGGCACCGCAGGGTGGCACTTCAGCGCCTGCAGCGGGAGCATCCAAGGGTTTACAGCTGTCTCTGTTTCACCCTGCTCACTGCAGGGCACGTTCTCAGATGGTTCATGTTGCCTTGCCTTAGCAAGTGAAAGCTGTCGTGAAAGCGGTCTGGCCGATAGCCCCGTGACTGCGGGCTCCCGCAGGGCAAAAATCCGCAGGAGCCCAGCAGTCAGGGTGATCCCAGGGATACCCAGGGAGGTCCATCTCCACTTTACAGCTGCAGGGCGCCCAAACAGAGCGCGACGAGGTGGTCTCTCCTCGCCAGGGTCTGCTCTGACATTGCCAGAAATCATTAAGCACAGGATTACCTGGCAACCTAAATCTGCCCAGCAACCATTTGCATATCGGCCCAGGATAATGCCGAACAACTCAAACGCAGTGCTGTAATGTGTCTATATGTGACATCGTTTTATTCCACTGCAGCTGGCTGGGGAACCCTCCCTCCTCCTTTTCCCAAGGGCCAGAAGGACCTAATTTGACCCATCCAAGAGACGTGATAAGAGATAAGCATAGGGAAATAGATTAGTCAATTATTATGACATAGTCCAGTCTTAAATTAAGATCCCACCAAATTGTTCTCCATAGGCTCTCATGCTGCAGGAAGGGCAGCAGGACAATAAGCATAGGGAAATAGATTAGTCAATTATTATGACACAGTCCAGTCTTAAATTAAGATCCCACCAAATTGTTCTCCATAGACTCTCATGCTGCAGGAAGGGCAGCAGGACAATGTCTGCACTGCTCTGTTGGGTAGCTACCCAGCCTATCCTTGTCAGGGTACGTGGTAGGTGAGTAGCAGCCATAGCTGAGGCCTGGCAAGTGTTTCAGAGTATCCCAGGTGTCCCTGTATTGCTGGTGTATATCCGCCATCATACTACTTCAGAAAAACTCTTTTTTAGCTTTTCTGGGAAGGACTTTCTAGTGTTTGTCCTTCCCCCTGCTATGCAAATACCATAATCCATATGATACGGGGCTGTTACCTGGTATTTTCCACCACCCATAATGATGGTTTTGGACAGGTTTTTTGTGTTGCAACTGTTTACCTCTTCTGATGATAAGGACAGGTTTCTATGTTGCAACAGTTTATTTCCTCAGAAAGGGAAACAGAATGTTGGAGATTTCACTGAGAATCACACAGAAGGAGATATTATTATATACACAGCAGTACCAGTAATGCAACTCATTTTTGGAGAGATGCTGCTGTGAGTACTGAGCACAAGCACAAGTAATTTATCTTTTGATTCCACACTGAAATGCGCTGGTGTTGTCTTGGTGGCCTTGGGTGGTTTTATCACAAAAAACT
Organism: Corvus cornix cornix; assembly: GCF_000738735.6. NCBI lineage: Eukaryota > Metazoa > Chordata > Aves > Passeriformes > Corvidae > Corvus > Corvus cornix. Next base: position 59,709,075 of record NC_046333.1, read on the forward strand.
GGTAGTGTATCCTAGTTTCAGGACTTCAAAGGCCATCTACGTATTCCTGTGCAAAGGCATAGTATGAGCTCTGGAGCAAGAGTACACCTACTTTTTGACTGTCATCCCAATCCAGAAGGCGGTGGGTATTGAATTTAAGTATACCACCTAATGTCAGCTATATGCATGGTACAGTGACTCAGGAGCAGGTAGCTACAATTATCAGCAAGTTTAGAAAGTTGCACATGGGCAATATACATCTGATGGTTTAGGATGCCCAGGACAGCACAGCAGCATTCAGAAAACATCCACACTGAGCTGTAGCCATGAACGCAGTCCTTTTCCCAGGTTCTATCCACATGAGATGTCCCATGAATGTTAGAATTATTCTGTTACACTCCAGAACTTCACGGATGATAACTTTTTGTGCACTTTGCACAAGGTTTCAGGGAAAAAGATGCAATGGACAATAAGGCCTTTCCTGTAATATAGTAAAAAACTGAACACAAGGGGCAGGGCACTCTAAATTGCACACTGATTCCTCATCCTGCACAAATGCAAAGCATCTCCCTTTTCACTTTGAGACAACAGGGCAAAACTTATACATAACAGGAAAACCAGAACAAGGAAGTGTCCAGGAGAAAGTTTTTGTAGATGACTGTGTAAATGGGAAAACAAACAAGAAATACATAAAGAATATTACTCCCTCCTCATTTCAGTACCTCCTCATTGGCAAACACAAACCCCACAGAATTTTCTCAAATGTTGCTGGAAAATATTGTGGCTAAGAAGTCAAGTTTTAACATTGGAAATAGTTCACATATTACAAAATAGATGACTTTTAATAACCCTTAAATTTGAGACAGGCATTGTAAATATGATCTGTATGTTCATAGCCATGTAGTTTGGAAAATACATATTCATAGTTGATTAAATCAGTATAATTTTGTGCACAGGATTTCAATTCCATCTCAAGTAATGAGAGGGAAAAAAGCTTATGAGAGCATAGGCCATTTTCTATCATTTCCTACTACCATAAAACCGAGTTTTCAAATTGGCATTTTGTACTTGCAATTAGCAAGAATATGCCATTTGTCTAGACAACAGAGTAGCTGAATATCTAATGTTTCTGGCATTATTACAGTAGATTAAGAAAGCACATGACTATTTGTAAATTCCTTTCTAGCATTTTTTCTTTCCTTCCCTTTCTCTCACTTAATTTCTCCCACCAATATAATTCCTGCTGTGTGTTAAGTTTCAGTTTTGGTAGAGAAAACCTGATTTTTTAGAGATATTTCATTATTATAGTGTGTGTTGGATCATGGGCAAGAGAGACTTCAGAAAGGATTATCTGAATTCTAAGGAAGCATAAATAGAGCAAGAGGTTCCTACCTTTTTTTTTTTGGTTGATTTGTTGCTTGGGATTTTTTAAAATTGTTTGTTTTATTTTTTTATTAGAAAGCTTTAAAAGGAAAAAAAGGAACAATTAGAACCCCAACAAAGTATTTAAATGTCAAGGTGCAAATACTGACACTGGTACTCACCAGTTTACATTAGACTGCAAGTGATCAGGTCTTCTGCACATCTCCAATCACTTTTATTTAAAGCTATTGCTTCCCAACTGAGACATGGTAACTGACCCTGGGCACATGCCTAATCTTTTGCAAATTTTCAGTAAAACAATTGCTAACCACTTCCATTTCTACAGCCTACTGGTATTACGGATGAAGACAGAAAAACAGTTTTTAATAAAGGATAAATATATGATTTAGGCAATATAAACTGAAAATTGCTGAAGACTAGAAGTAGATATGTACTTGCAATACACTCTTGTGGTTTATAGTTCTGGTATGAATGTAAACTGTAGCAATAACAAGAGTTGCTTTTGAGTATCTCATATTGATTTCAAGTAAGAAATATTCCATACTTTTCCCTTCAGAATTCACAACACAAAGGGTAGCTCAGACAGTAAGAACAAAGCTTCAGGTCCCTGGCTTTCTCAAGAATTACATTTTTGTATGTTCAAAATGGCTATTTGAATAGTAAAAAGGCCCTTTCCCACTTTCTGCATTTTTGTCCTACTTATTTCAGAAATAGCCACCTTTTACAAAGAATTGCCAAGCTTGTTCCCCAGGGAAGTTGGTGGTTCACATGGGAAGACACACAGAGTTTTGGCAGAAGAGACATTTACATTCACTATATTCATGGTTACGAAATAGCATCAGATATCAGCCTCAAGATTTTGCTCTTTAATGCTCTTAAAATCAGTGAGACTTTGCAGCATGTAAAGAATAAACCACTTCTGAATTCTCATGTTCGTTTTATACTGGCAAAATTTTGGTAGAAGCAGTAACTTCTGCTTCATTCTATTTTAAACAAAAGACAACATGGGCTTTTGGATTCTTTATAACAAAACTCCCAAGTCTGCACAGTGCCTCTGTTACTGAGATCTACATGATAAGGAGATCATCTGAAATACAGCTGGCAACCAGCACTGTTTCTCAAGTACTCAAAGTTCCTAGGCAGTATGTTTGATGAAAAACACATTGCATGTTCATTTATCCCCTATGTCTATTTAAAATGTGAGATATAAACATCTCTACGAGAGAACAACTCAAAAACCCTATATCTGGTTTACATTTTTCCGTCACCACAAGGACACTTCATTAGCTAATCCATTGTGGAACTGATTTTTAACAAAATAAAAGTAAATTCAATTTGTTAAGTTTAGTCAGATCATGTTATACCCTTCCAGTAAATCTACCCCTACATTTCTAGCTGCCTTGTATTATTATTTTCTGGTGACAGATAGGCTGCTGCAAATACTTCTATCATAATTAATCTGCTCCAAGGGAAAAAAAAGAAAAAAGAGTTGAAAGTAAACTTCTAAATTACTTGGTCCTGCACCTTACAGTGTGAATGGGTCCTTGCAGTTTTTAGATCTATGAAGGTAAGACAAATAAGACAAAACAATTTCCCATGCAGTGACAGGGAAGAAGCAGTGTTTGATATGTCTGTGATGCCAGATAATAATCATCAATACTAATGTAACAGTTTTGGCACTAGTTTGCTTGTCTTTAACTCTGCCTGTTGGCTACATCTACTATTTTCACTCTAATTATGCAGTATTCCCTATTACCTACTTAAATGAGAAAATAATCAGTCAAGCTCTCTCAGGGAAAATTTAATGAAGAAGAGAGTTCCTTCACAAATGAGACTTTTCCATGTCTTGTCTCTCACGTTATCTCATCAGCTGAGTCCTGCAGAATGGCAAGAAAATTGAAAGACTTCTACTAGAGTTCAACAGAAACCTCAAAACATGAGGATTTCCAACCAGTTTTAAGCAGCATCCTTGGATGCTTCAAGTAATCCCTAGGACTTGGTAAGTTTGTCAATTTGTCTATCAGTAGTTAGATACAGCAAAAGAAACTTCCTTAGCTCTGTGATCTTATTTTTGCACAAGACTTCATAAGGGACCACAAGGGCAGTAGGACAGAAAAGAATTGCCAGTGAAAAACCCCAAATATCTGCACAGAAATCATCTGTTTCTGGGTATGGCTAATGCAAAAGGTAGTAAAATATATTAATCCCGCCTTTTTCTCTACAGTTTAGAGGCCTTTGAGATGGCAGGGATAATCCTTTAATCAGTGTGGATACAGAGAATGGGATGTAATCCTCTCCTGAGAGTGCATAACTTTTCTATCAAAGATCTGAATCTGATCACTCCTCTCTTTTAGAGAGTGGCTGAAGGAGGCTGTTCTGCCAAATTGTATGAAACAAAATTGCAGATCAGAATACTCAAAAACGAATCCAAAACTAGTTAATCCCATTTTCAGAGACTGCTTGTGCATTTTCTCCAAGGCCTACTCTTCCTTGGAGCAAAGACTAGAATCCCCAAGTGATAAACTTGGTTACCAGGCTGAAGAGTAAGTCAAAGAAGACCTGAGGTGGGCAGACACCTCCAGAGATTCTGTAGTCCAACCATACTAGCTCAGAGCAGGCTCAGCTAGAGAAGGTTTCCCACGGTCATGTCCAGCTAAGTGTTGGGAATCTCCAAGGATGGAGATTGCACAACCTCTCTGGGCAACCTGTGCCAGGGCTCAGGCACTCTGTTTCAATTTGTGCACATCACCTCCTGTCCTATCACTAAATACCACTGAGAAGAGTCTGGCTCCATCTTCTGCACAACAACAGTTTGACTTCAAGTATCCATACTCATGGCTATGATGCCTGCAAGCCTTCTCTTCCCGAGGCTGAACAGTCCCAGCCGTCTCAGCTTCTCCTCATTCAGCAAATGCTACAAGCCCTTAAGCATCTTTGTAGAACTTTGCTGGCCTTGTATTTCCATGTGTTTCTTTTCCTGGGAAGTTCAGCACTGGGCCCAGCACTCCAGATATGTCTCATCAGGGCTGAGTAGAGAGGAAGGTTTACCTCCCTCGGCCTTCTGGCAATGCTGTGGGACAAGCTGGACATGAGCCAGCAACATGTCCTTACAGCACAAAAGGGCAAAAGCATCCTTTGCAAAGCTGATTTCCAGCTTGATCCCAGCCTGTACTGGTGCATGGTGTTATTCCTCCCCAGGGACAGGACTTGGCATTTTGACTTTTTGAACTTGGTGAGATTCCTGTTTGCCCATTTCTCCAGCCCATCCAGGTCCCTCTCAATGGCAGCACAACCCCCAGTTCTGTACCACCTGCAGGTTACATTCCTTCTTTTCTTTTCCTCCAACCTACTACCTTAAATTAATTCCTATGGATTTCTAATGAGAACAGAGGAGTGTCACTCCTCAGAGCTGCCAGTAAGTGTGATGTAAGCATAGTCCTTTGGGGAGTAGCAGACAGGGATTTCAAGCTCCTCCTGATAAAAGCAACAAGGCAATGTCCCCAGCAATGTTCTTCACTCATTAGATATCTTGCCTAAGAATAGGGATCTGTATTTTTCTCTCAACCATCTCTGGAAAGGCAGTGGTCATACTTTTTGTCAGAGGATAGTTCACACATTAGGCAATTTTGAAGCATGTCTTGGCTGGGCCCTAGAAAATTCTTAATTTCTAGGTCCTGAATCCTTGAGAGATACATTCCAAATTGTATTGCTCAGACTGTTACAGCCAAAGCTGAATTTAGGGAGCTTACCAATCAAATGGAATTATTTAACAAGCTTATATAACTTTAAAAATTATTCATACATAGCAACTACACCCTGACTTTGTCCTTTCAATCCAGCCTTATAGAGTTCCAAGAGTGTTCAATATTCTCTGTCAAACTACTGCTACAAACTCTAGAGATGGGAAGAGAATGAGACAGATATTGCATAGTTATTTTATTTTAACACTCCCAGTCATTCCACATCCCTGCAAATTAGTACAATTTATGCTGTACAAAAACCACTAGAGCTACAGATTTATATGTTTAAAAGTTTAAACAAGTAAGCATTTTTGAAAAATAAAAATAAAGAGTGCAAACTCTACTTACTACTGTCTTCATTTCTGCCAAAGCTATGTCAATATGTGAAGTACCCAAATATTCTCTCATTAATAAGCTTATTTGAAATTCTGAAATTAAAAGAATTATGTTTTGTTTTCATAAGTTAACAGTTTACATGCTATCAAAAAACTCCTTCAGCTTCCTGCACTGCACGGATCTGACTGTACTTTCCATGATTTTGTTAATCCCAAAATGTGCTCATCAGATAAAATTTTCTATTTGGACAGCACTTCTTGTCTTTCCAAAGTTGTTAGTGAGTCTGGAACACAAGCTTTAAAATGCCAGGTTTGTAAGATGTCTCTTTATCTGAGTAAATGTGTCCTCAGTTAAAGAAATTGCCCCTTACACTTCAGAGATTACCTTAGGAGAAAACAGGAAGAAATTACAGGTAAATGTGAGTGAACTACAATAACAAACTGAATATATTTCAAAGGTGATCTCAGTGCATTTAAATAAATAAAAAATTTATAAATCACAGACCCTTTAATTAAAACAGTTTTCAGAGCCCCTTAAAGAATCACTGTAGGAAGCAGTTCACTCTGACTCTAAATTGCTTATTTCTTGCTGTCAAAAAATTATCAGTATTTATAGTTGCAAATGTAGAAACTTGCGCAATACTTCCTCTGTAGAAAAACACAATTAAATCTTTGGAAGTTCACAAATACACACTTCTGTGCTGTTTCACTTACTTTTTCTACTTTGATCACACTCTTTCTCAAAGGTGTATCAGGCAATTACAACTAGTTGTCATTTCACAAAGGTGCTACAAGATAGAGAGGACGGTATTCAGTGGGCTTATTGCAGCAATATTTGTTCCTATTGACTTTTTTCCAAAATTTTCAAAATTTGGTTCCTCCAGGGAAAGCTTTTATTTGCCTTAAGACTGACACTTTACAATGGTACAATGAAAGACCAACTTTTGTGCTGTAAACAGCTATGGAATTGTAAACAACTTCTATTCACCCAAGAAATGTTATGTTTCAATAATATTTAATCCCATGTAAAGGTTTAATGTGAAATCTTTAAAATGCATGTCCTTCAGAAATGTAATTCCTATCCTTCTCATGACACAAATTAGTGGGTTTAGAATAAAATCCATTTTAAGCTCATTAGTTTGCAAACTGTGGAATTTTTAAGATATTGTTTCTTGACATCTTTTAGTTATAAACAATAAAACAGAAGTCAATGATATGGCTGCTCTAGAGAAACTAGTACCTACTTTCTAAATGTTGTAATTTTTTCTGGGTCAGATATATATTGCTCATAAAGTCACAGAAAATAACAGTTCATATCATCAGTCATTTGAAAATACCAACAGTTTTAGTGGTGACACTACCTGTATATTGCATGTTTGCCCTGAGAATATATTTATAGTCTGAAGAAAATCTAGAGATAATGAAAGTGGTAGTAAATGCATTCTTTTGAATGCTGCATACTTCATACTAATCCCTTATTTATGGTGTGGGCCAGATCCAAGATAGTGGAAATGAAAATTAATAGGTATTTTTCTGGTAGGAAAATTTACTCCATTATTATGCACTGAATATCACAATAAAGAAGGGCTGTTTCTTTTCGGGCTCTCACGGTGAATTGATGAGACATTGGGCTGTCATCCTTAAAATTTTCAGATATACAAAACCAGGCTTTGCAATAAATATTTACATTTGGTTGTGGTTTTTTGCACTGTGCCTAATGAGAAAAAGGCTTTAAACCTTCAAAAACTGCTGAAGTAATATTTATTTCTTCTCATTTTATAGCATTCCTCTCTTTTAAATGCCTTTGGGAATTCCCAGGAAGATCAAATTTTAACATAATGGAAGATAAGATTTGGAAGCTGCTGTGGAAAACAGGTTACTAAGGTTACTAACCTGTGAACTTGTTTTCTTCCCAAGACCTTGTAGAGGTTCAGAGGCTTAGGATATTTCTGGTCTCTTCAGTGATTATAGTTTATAAGGAAATAATAATGGCCATCTGAATAGATCTCATGTTAAAGATTTAAGCATTTAAAACAGTGGGTGATGAAAAATCTTGAAGTGACCCTTGCATTTATTTATTTATTTATTTGTTACTAAAGTAAGCTAAGTTGCATCCATGTGAAGTTACTACTGAGAAATGGAAAAGATGGCAGTAAATGTAGCTACAGCATTCTCCTCTTTTTTCATCAGCCTGTAGAGCAAGACAGTCTCAGGATGAGAGAAGTGGCTTTCCCTGGAGTGCCCAGCTCAGGGCACTGCTACTTCACTTCCACAGGTTTCAAATTTCCACCAGCTACAGCACTACAGGGGAGTCATATCAGGGTGGGCATTAGATAAATGTGTAACTTGGGTTTGTTGATTAGGACTGAAATTTGGATTCTTTGGTATTACAGTATGAAATCATTGCATCCATATAGAGAAGAGATATACACAGAGTATTCCAACATGGTTTTCAGGCTACTATGCAAAAAGGGCTATGCAGTAGCTATCAGTGCTGTAAATCCTCTGAAGAGCAATAGTCTTAGCAAATTTAGTGAACTGCAATAAACCAACTTCATCTTATGGCAGCCTTAATACTTGATAGAAGCCCAGAGCACTGCAACAATCAAACTAGAAAAATCTGATCTCCTCTCTAGAGTGACTTATCTGGCAATGCTCAGAGAACCTGACCTAATTTGATCTACTCTTCTTGTGCCCATGCTAACGTGAAATGTGACAAGAGTGCTTAAAAACTATTCCTGATAAAATCTCAGGGGGAAGGGGTGGCTTGTGTCCATATCCTACCTCATCAACCCAGCCAGCAGCTCTACAGACTGAGCTGTCTTAGCTGGAACTCAAATGATTCATCATTTTAGAGACAATTATGATTTAAAGCATGCTTCTGTAATAGCTTGAAACACTCCCTAAGGCCTGTAAATGAGATGACTGTTTATAAATAAGAGTGCATATTGATATTGTTAATATTTTCCTTTTCTCTGAGAGATTTATGATAATAATTCCAAAACAGTTCATCTTTATGAAATACAGAAGAAGAGTTTTGTTGAGAATAATAGATTCCTTTAAATTATTATTAAAATAATTAGAGCTTGCCTGGTCTCTACCTCAATTCAGAGCGCTCCTATAGGAGTTTATCAATCAAAATAACAACGAAGTAATCCCAATTGGCTGTTACTCAGCTTTAGTCATTTTAGAACAGCTGATGTCACAGAAAGGGATTTTTTTTAAATTATCATTACTTTTATACTAGCCTGCTTGCTAAGATATCTGTTACTGGACTGGATTTATATTTATGAAGCAGAAATAAAATGCTGACTTTTAAAAAAATGTTTTTGCCTAGACCTGGTACAGTGTGATGTGATTGTACATGACAAAATTGCAAATGTAGGTATGATGTTTACAAGTCTCTCAGGAGAGTTTTGTTGCTCAGAAGTAGCACTGGTGAAACACTATTTTTGGAAGTGTTATCATATGTCGTGTTTTTACCAGCAGCATTCTTGTGCATGAGACTGGTGCTCTTGGATGAGTGTTCACATCAGTATTGTTAATCGGAGAAGCTTCAACGAGTGCTACAACCAATATGTGCTTAAAATAACCAGGACACAAGAGTTGCTGTAAAATTCTATTAATAAAATCATCAGGTAGAAATGCACTGATAACTCAAATTACAATCAGAATAAATACCAAAGTATTTGGAATGGAATTACATGGAATAATATGGAACAACAATGAGCAATAGAGCAACTGTTGCTTTGATGAAAGGGGAAGGATAGCAGAGAGCAGATTTAGCACTTTTAGCCTAAAGAAAGGGATAAGATTTATTAGGCAACCAATTATTTCCCTTCTATATGGTGGCTTCAATAGCTACTGAATCAGACACTATTTCAACACCACAGATATTTGGCTGATTGGCACTCAATATGCCAGCCTGGTAGGTATGTACAAGCAGTCACCAGATAAATTCCAAACTCTGAAATGCAGAATCATACTTCATCTCTGTCAATGAACTTACTTTTTGATTCTGCTCTGCTTACAGTAAAACTTTTTCTGTGGTACATCTCAGCACAATGTAGCTTTTTGACATTTTGACTTTTTTCTAAGCGTGATATAGACCTCTAAATAGGTTTTTCTCTTAAACTTCATGAAAAGCAACTGAGGAGCCATAGAAACAAAGGTCTCAGCATATACATACCTACTAGAGTGAAAGGGAATTGGTTATATAAGCCAACATTTTACAGTCCTTCCAAACTAAGACTAATAGCCAGATGTTCAAGAAACTTTATCATTAGTGCAATCAGTCCTGATGTCTTTGCTTTGTGGTACATGTGCTTGTTGCCTTTCTGGCACTGTATTTTATTTCCTGTAGGGCTTAAAAGGCTGCAGTTATATGGCTCTTTGTGTGAACTGATTTTGGTGCACACATTTTTAGGCTCGTTTCTTTTGATTATGATGCAATCTGAGAAGTGCCAGCACAGGAGTCTGTGCTCCAAATGCCTGGGGATTAGTGCTAACAGAAGTTGTGTGTGGGACTCACTCACAGTATCAGAGAACAGCCAAGCATCACTTCCCATTCATGACATTCTGCTGCGTTTGTCTTAGGGCATTTTGGCCTTACAGCTTCCATGTGTGAAGTCATATCCACATGGAGAAATCTTCAGTTAAATCACCTTCCCTCTAAGACAGTAAGGAAAATGAACAGCAGAAGGGTTAGAGACTCTGAGAGCCCTACATTTAGCTGGCCTCTGAGTTTCAGCACATATCCCACTATAGCCAAGGATCACACAGGCTGAAGCCATAAATCAAAGGCAGTTTTACGAGAGCTGGCCAGTGCAGAAGCAGCATGCTTCCAGCAGGACAGAGCGCAGTGAGTGCCAGCCACCTGAGTACTACAGCTTGTTCAGCTGGAATGTGCAGCCCTGACTGCATCCCAACACTCTCCTCCTGTTGTCTGTGCCAGCTACCTTCAGCCATTCTTGGTACAGACTTCTGACTGCCAGGAATGCGCCGGGACACAGCTTTACACACCTTGCTAAACCGTGGAGTCACACAGCCATGGTTGCTCCACACCAAGTTTTCATCTATCCTTGGCTTCAGAAATCTTTGTGGACCAGCAGTAGGGTTTCAAAAAAGTTTTGAAGCAGGGGAGAAGGTGATGAAATAATTTCGATTTCCAATCTGCAGTGATTGGCTTTCAGCAAAGTCACTGACTGACAAATATTTATCAATACATATGTTTTATGCTAGAAATGCAAAGATGCTATCTATCTGCAGATGCATTTGTTCACAGTATTAACATCTTGGGGCATTTTTACAGAGCGAGGGAAGCTGAAATAGAGATTATAAAAATGCCTCTTGACAAGGCAGGTTCTTGTTAATCTATGATCCCACAGAGAACTGTAATTTCCTACTGACAAAGATAATATTCAAAGATCATGTGGTCTTTGTCACCTAACAAACTGTGAAGGGTGCTGATTTTACTTCTGCAGCAGGTATATTTCTTCTGTACTGTACAGCCTGAGGGCTTCACACCTGAGACCTTATAGTACTGCTCTGATAGCAGTGAAATGGACAATTTATAGTAGAGTCCATGGCCTCTCTATGTTAACTACGTGATTTTTCTATTGCTAGTCTGAATGGCTAAGTAAAGATCAAAACTACTTGGGAATTATTTTATATTCTATAGGAAAGAATTTTTTTTTTATCAAATACCTTTCTGTCTGTGCTTTCACTTTAAAAATTTTCAGGCTTTTATTATTTTTATTTTACCAGCATTTTTCTTTTGTCTCTTTCTTTCGTCTTTCTGTATTTTCCTTTTTCTTGCCCCAAACTTGGCCTTGGCTCACAGACAGAACCTGTGCTAAGGGTTACAAGTAGGATTTACTATATACTTTTGGCAATAAAATTGGCCAGTCAAATCTAGTCCTTCTTTTTTGTACAAATGCTAAGCCCACATATAAAGTAATTGCATTGAATTATTCCAAAGAAGTTTAATTCCATTTTTCTGAGAGATAAGAGTGGTAGCAACAAACAATTTTAAGATACTAAGCCTTGAAAGACTTCATTTTGGTTTGGAGTGGGAGGATGTTTGGTTTTGTAACAAACTGATGTTATACACTCATTGCAAACGGCTCCCAGTCCGACCATCAACTTTGAATGCTGTAATACAATGCTACTCCTAACTCTCTGAGCTCTGAAAAGATAATCAAACTACATTTTCATATTATTATACTGAAGTTTATTCTTCAGTGTGTTCCCTACAGAAGTGTGTGTTTAATAAGGAGGATGTGAAAGCGACAGTGAATGCCGAATGTTCCATTGCACTGGTGGCTTGCAATACAGCACTTTACCTCCTGGACATTTTTATAGAGATTTTTTTTTTCTGTTAAAGAAATTATTTTTAAAACATTTTTCACTTTTAGTTTTTGTACTTGTATGTTACATTTACAACCAGTCTACCTTTTTAATATTTATCTTGCTCATCATTAAAAAAAAGTTGTATGCATAGACCAACTGAGGAAACAGCAACTACACTGAAAGAGTTTCTGTTTCTGTTTTTAAGGCTATTTTGGTTTTTAATCTGATATCTACTTTTGGCTTTACTCAAAAGCCAAAAAAGCCTTTTGGGTAAAGCCAAAAGGTATGTCAGATCAGCTTTACCACTTGTGTTTTCAGTACTTTTTGTCATGCTTTTCTGTTTGAAATTGACTTTATTTTGTTTGTTTGATTTGATAAGTTTGGATTTTCTCTAAAAGATGTTGTATAGTATCTCTGAAATTTTAGCTACTTCTAAAATGTAAGGTCTGATCTAAAAATAGGATTATTCTCATAAAATGGGATCTGAATTGAGGTTCAGCAGTAGCAAAGAGCAAACCTGAAAAATCTTCCTGGGGTGCCAAGTGATTTTAAAGGCACTCAACTCAATGAACTTCGTATATATCTTTAACGTTGCACCTGGGACCAAAGACTAGGTAACTTTTTTCCTCTAAGAAAATCCTATAAGGATGCTTATATCCACAGTATATATCTGTCAGGTAGTTCCTGTAACCATCCCAGGCAGAGGATGCGTCATCCCTGAAAACATACAAAGTCAGATTGGACAGGGCTCTGAGCAAGCTGATACAGTTGAGGATATCTCTGCTCATTGCAGGGGCGTGGACCAGATGACCTTTAAATGGCCCTTCCAACCCAAACTGTTCCGTAATTCTATGATTCTATGATCACGAATGGTCCCTATTCTGAACACCCATTTTGATAGGACAAGGAATGAGGGGTAGAGTACATATGAATTTTTAGTCAGATGGTTGAATATTCCAAGAAGTTTGAAATATCCTGAGATTTGATTCCTGTTCTTAAAGAATAATTTATCCAGTGCCTATTTTGGTTAAAAAGCCAGTACAGTCTCACCTTGGAAACACTGAACTGTTCTGTACTTCTTTTTCCTGCTCTGCAGGTTATATAATTTCACTGGATAATTATAATATTATTTCTAATCAACATTATATTTAAAAATGTTCAAAAGAAAAAAAGATAGCATTTAAATTATACAGTGCAAGCCATTTGGGAAAATTACTAATTCTATAAGACATTCAGAATAATGAAAGCATTAAATGTACTGGAACACATATTTGTGCAAGAAAGACCCCTCTCTTAGAGTTGTTTTTTTGCCTTTCTAATGGAAGCATGGTAGCAAATGCAGAAGAGTGGTGAATTTTCTTAAAACACATAGAATGTAGCCATGCATATGGAGATTATATATAGACAGTATAGTAGATGGTGGTAAATGAACTTTCCTTGCAGTGGCAAACATCAACAAGAATGCTAATTAAAAAGAGTTTATAGACTTGTTGCACAACAGCATATGTGCAATCCAAGAAAAGCAGAGCAGACACCCGGCTATGTAGTGATCTAAGCTGCAGCGTGAAGGAGCACTTACGAGCAGCACCTAATCTGTTTATGAACTCTCAGAGCAAGGAGAATATAACAAGTTTCTTTCTTCTACATGATCTTCATGTAGATACTTTGGTGTGCATTCTGTTTTCATTGCTAAGTGATAAAAAGACATGTAAAAGCCCTTATTACAACTTTAACCTTGTTTTTTTAGGGAAAAAAAAGAAAAAAACAAAAAGAAAAAAAACACTCAGGCAAAAGTTCCTAGTAAAAGCCCTTTTAGTTTACACTAATGGCTGAACAAACACTGCAGAAAAACTGAGGCTTCTTCCAGAAGGAAATACACAGCAAATGAAGCTGGAATTGCTGAGTGGGTGACCACACTCAGCTGGCCACTTTGCTGCTTTAGGACATTGCTGCTTCAGCAGTGGCTACTGTTTAGAGAACCATTACTGAATGTATGAGTGAGAACAAAGAATTAATCTTGTTTTAAATTGGTATACTGGATTTGAAACAGCAGGAGTTCAGGAGTTGATTCATGAACAATAGTTTGGCTACAAACAGCTAAAATTTTGTTCTATCTCACTATGTTCACTGTCATTGTTGCCTTTATGCTGGGTGACATATATAGCAAAACTGAATAAAACAGTATTATTTTTTTGTAAAAGCATGCAACAGAGATTTACCTCAAAGAAGCAACCTCACAGTGACCCAAACTGCAGATCCCAGAGACTCACACTGGTACGTAATATTTATGACATTGCCCATACTACTTACACAAGCGGCCATTCACCTATATGTTATTCTGTTGTTGAAAGACTTACTTTAACACAGTGTTGTCTTTTTAAATGTGTTTGATCTATTCTAAATGTTTTGTATCAGCCTGTAGAAGTGAAAACAGGGGGTTTTGCTATGTATTGAGCAGTAGATGAGCATTTGGAAGAGGTAAGAATATTTACTACAGTAAATATTGAATTAGTTTGTATAAAGTGCTAGAAAAAAACTTGCATGAAGTAAGAATAGTGTTATTGTTTATAAGCCACACTGAAATAGGTCCAATACATGAGAAATCATGTTTGGGATTCTGGCATCCAGTCAAAAACTAGTGTAGAGCACATTGCAACTCAGGAAGGGTTCTATGAAACTAATGAAGCTACATCCATGAATGATTTTCAGGACTCCTTTTGGTACACCGATATACAGCTCATTCACAAATCTTGGAAAACTAGGGCTTAACTAATAGCTGAACAGGAATGGTTCTCTTTTTTGATGCTTTTGTCTTCAGGTGGACATGAAAAATTGCAGGACTTCCTCAGCTTTGAGTGAATAAACAGATGCACACTGATTATACCAGAAAAAAAAAATAAAAGGAAACAAAACAACTGCATGAAATTTATTTGAATATTGTCCAAACAAAGGCTGTAAAATCTCATCCGGAATATATTTTGTTCTCAGGAAAAATCCTTTATGGCTAATTACCAAAGACCATGATCTGCTTCTTCACTTGAGGAGGAAATTTTTTAAGGCTTTGCTCATTATCACTCTTTGAAATTTATTTTTCTTCCTGTTGTGCTAGAATATGCTCCATGTATCTTTGAAGAATTAGGTCTCTGGCTAACAGGATGTTTCTTTAGTATTTGTTGCCATGGAGCTGCCTCTGCCTATTGAATTCACCTGGGCAGACTTCTGATGGCACACCAGAGCTGATGCAGCCTGTCTCTAACCTGTATTCAGTGACCACAGAGTTTCCCAAATGCCATAAGGAAAAGCAGTTCTGATCAGATTTCCTATTAAGGGATTATTTTAAGTAATACTAAAGATTTGGTTTTTTATGGATGCTTTGTGGGATCACTGATGGCCTGAAATGCCCTCCTCGAAAAAGCAATGCTTCATCACTTTTGTTCCTTGCTGCCTTTTTCGGAAATACGCATTCAGGAAACCAACCCAAGAGTGAACATGGATGCATTTCACCATGGCTTTCACCAGGACCAGCAGCTCCTGTGCTGCCCACTGGAATAGTACAGAGTGGTTTGATTTTTAAAGTCCTGGGTGGCACAGGCTGGGACACCAATACATTAGCTGTTGCTTTTAGTAGATATGTAATTTTAGAGGTTGTTCTTTTCCTATTATTTTTATAAGTGTAATTCCATCATGAAGAAAAACTTAAAAAAAAAAAAACAAACCTATTTCAAGCTATTTCTCCTACAAAATAGACCAGGGCAAATTTGAAGGGAAATTTGTTTTCTTAGCATCTAATGATATAAGGAAACCATAAAGATTTGAGAAACATGTCATAGGAAGTATTTGAGAGTGTGTTTTAAAATACATGATTTCAAAACACTATAAAAGTATATATTTAGTTTCAAAATGTGTAGTACATTTGATTGATACTTGCCACTGTTTTCTTCTTTGCACGTGACTGGGATCAAAATGCTGCTATTAGGCTTTTGGCATTTTTTTTCTAGAGAAGTCATATGGGATACCGTTGCAATGTTACAATAGAAAATTATTATGTCAGTACTAACTTGGTTTCTAGGTTTTTGAAGGACACTTCAAGGACAGTTGTCTCAATAAAATTCAGGGCAGCACAGAGTCAGAGAAGATGGTGAAACTTTATGCACCATTTCATGTTTTAGGGGCACAAAGGTTTCCCTTGAAAAATTTTCTCTGGAAATAGATAAGATGGTTTTGATGGCAATTAATTGACTGTGGTTATTATAGCATTTACATCACAGTATTGATGTGAATGCTGATATTTTATTTCTCAGAATCATTTTTCTTATAAAACTTGAAGGGTGCTTTATTGAAAATCATTTTCTTACAAAATGAGAACTTCAATTTTGGTAAAGATTGGGTGAAAGTTGAGTAAAAGAGGCTTAGCAATATGTGAGAAAAGGAGGAGCAAACAAAAGCTTGAAGACTTGTCTTTCCTTGCCTGCTTTTGCTGCATAAACTCAAAGTACTTACCAAAAATTACTTTTCTGAAATCAAATCAGCATTATTCTGCAGTAATGTTCTCAAAACCAAGCCCTTGCAGTTTGATGTTTATAGCTAGGCTTCCTTAAGGGTTGGTGTGCTGCCAGGAAGGAATTTTTCAGCCCTGCTCCGAGTTGCGTATCCCTGCTGTCTCTCCTTCCCCTTTCACCCTGGCAGTTGCACTACTCAGTCTTCATGGTAGGATGGCTCATGGAGACAAAGCAGCAGATTTACCCTATTGAAAGGTAATTAATTTTCTGCTACATTTTACCTTTAGTTCTGGAGTGGAGTCCCTCATGCTCTGAGAGTCAAGCAGTGTGCCATGGAGGATCAGATTAGCTCAGCCAAGGCAAGGAGGAAGGGAAATGACATCTGGCAAATGCTCACTGTTAAAACTGACTTGATGGCAACATGGAGCGGTGCCATCAGCGATTTGCACTTCAGATCTGTGCATGTATAAATTGGCAAAGAATTTCAGTACTCTCAGACGTATTAACTCTGCCAGCAGCCTTGGTAATGATGAGTTAACTGTCAACCACGATGATGGTTTTGCAATACTCACACTGACTAGAGGTTGTCACTGTCTTTTCTTACACCATTTATTCTGAATGAAGTTTTGCCTCAGTGCCACAAATAAATGATTGTTGGGTTGAAAAAAAAAAACCTACCCAAAAGTAGAGAAGCCCAAACTGAGCACAGGACTCAATGAAGGGTGGAGAAAAGGCCATCCTCAAGGAGCTGAGGAGAGCTTGGATGCTTGTACTTGGACACAGGCCACATGATTTATTAAAATCTGTCTCTCATGTCACTAACTCACATGGGCTGAGCATATTTGTTGGTGAGAGTGCTATAAAGCCTTTTTGTGCTCTTGTGATTCAAGTATTTAATAAGAATGAAATGATGCTATAAATAGGAACACCATAGTTGGTAAGGACTGGGGATACAAAAGGAGATATGCAATCTCAGTTATGACAGGAGAGCAAAGAAAAAGCAAAGAAAATATCAACTGAAACCAGCAACTTCTGCAGAAGTGCTTAATCAAACATGAACTTTGTATACAACCCATCGACAGCAGATTTGCCTCTCACAAAGTGAACAGCTTGCGAGCAGGAGCGTGCCTTTTTTGGTCACGTTTTGCAAAGGGCTGAAAATATGTGCTTAGTAGGTGTTGTGGCTTTTTGAAGTATTGCGAGCCTTTCTGTGCATTAAAAGCATTTTTGCCAGTGTTTATATCTTGCTCCTATCTCCCACCATGTGGAAACCTGCCTCCTTCCAGTCCTGTCTTCTCCTGAATACATTGTAACAATATCAATCAGGGCTTTTTTTGCTGCATGGCGCCTATATCCAAGAATAAAGCATAATAAACACGAGCTGGGAAAATGGATCAGTTCATTAAATCCAGCCAGGTGGTGTTGTGCTCTGATACAGACTGATAACGGATTCAAAAGTGAGCCTGTCTGGAGTGGTTTTGTTCAGACTTGTGTGAACGATAAAGTACAAAAGTAAGAGGAATCCCTTCAATTCGCACTTGTGACAGGCAGCTTCCAGTTTATCACCGAAGAAGATGAACTATGTCTGTTTTGAGATACTAAAAACAGGTAATCAAGTGAATTCTTCTTTTCACAATATTGAATTTCTGGCTACAATTCATTTTAGGTAGGAGGTGGGAAAGACTAATAGATGGCCAGCATTTAAGTGGAAGTCCTAAAGAAATTGTCTATATCAGGGCTTTAAGCATACGCTCAGTTAGAAGCATTTTATTAGTTTCATAAGAATAATTGTAAGCTCACTGGTCTGTATTCATGCAAGTTTCTAATGAAGTCCCTTGGGTCTAAGTTACTATCTTTTAGCTGCATTTGCACAAATATCAGCCAACCCTCCTAGGCCTATTTTTGCACATTCAGGTGATAGTTATAGGCTAAACCAAACTTGTACGTGCCATACATGGGTACAAACGTTAGGACATGGTGCTGACACCACATTCTTATACTGGTGGTAAAGAACAATTAAACATGCAAAGTAATACAGCCCACCTTGCTCTAAAAGAACATCTAAACTCTCATGCAAAAAACCCAGCTATTTTTGGCACCCAAATCAGGTTATCTTGTTTTTCAGCCTAAGCTTTTTGGGGTTGTTTTTTTAAAGAAAAAAAAAGCCCTATGAACAAAACAGCTTGTGTTTTCTTCTGGTTTTCTAATATTTACTTGTTTATAAAAATCCAAATAAGCATGCACAACACCTCTTCGTTGCAGATAAATGTGTAAATAAATGCAGCAGTGTGTTTTTCTGCTGAGAAGGGGTTAGACATACCAGGTTGCTTTTCCCCTTGAGAAAGAACAAGCAATTTAGAATCTCTGCACATTGTTTTTACACATTGACCCTTATCCTGGAGCAGATGGGGCCAAAAACAGCATGCAGAGGGATGACTGCATGCATGTGTTTGGCTGAAGGATTTTCACTGCACATTTCAAGGTTAGAGAACTTGGATTAACTGCTAAACAAAAGGACTGAAATGGAATAAGATACTCATAATTATTTAATTATTTTTCAATGCTAATCTTCTAGCCACTCATTACATGAAGGCAATGAATGATAATTGCTGCTAAAGAACTGTTGTGTAGAATGTTTTTCCTCAGCAAGAAAAACCAAATAAACTTACTAAAAATTCAGATGTTATTGGGGGGGGGGGGGAATGTCTTTCCTGAGTCTGCTTTCTACAGACCCTATATGTGTGTACTTAAAAAGCAAAATCATTGCCATTATATTTTTATAATGGAAAGAAAAAAAAAGACAAACTAATCACAAAAAGATGTAAGACTGAGCACACAAAAAATGAACTTCAATTGATATATTCAAGCTCTAATTTATAAGAGAGTAGAAGTACTCTTTCAATCCAGATTCACAATTTATGCTTTTAGAAACCGTAATGTTTCAAAAATGATCACTACTATTCTTAAAGAAGGATGGTATACTTAAAAAAATGCTGTTATTTATACATTCTTTACCAAGTGAAAATCCAGAAGGCAATATGAAGGGCCACTGTTACATGATTAAGCAACTTCCACTCCCTTCTCTGTGTGAGAGAGAACAGGCAATCCCTGACAGATGCCTGAAAATCTACCAAGTAAATGTACTGAATCATGGTGGATCATCAAGTGCCTTTCCTAGACATGGTTCAAAACAGAAGAATAAATTGTTCCAAAGCTATAAAGGTGTTAGAAATTCAAAGCCAACATCTTTCAATAATAATATGCCACCTAGAAATCATTAACAGGAATACTGTGTTTAGGTTTTTTAGTAAATTCCTTAATAATGATGATGGTCACAAAAAGTAATTCAATTTAAACAATCAAATTTGTAAGTGACAAAGCAACAACTACTTCAAGGACTCTACTAGAAGGTGAAGTATGCATTTTTCACACCAAATGTCTAAAAAGAAAACATCTTTTTGGTTATTGCCACTTGGAGAACATCTGGAAGCAGTCCAGGCTCCAGCATCTTTATAGTTTCAAGATCGTTGAGCATCTCTATTGAGCAACTTGAATGAAAGTTAAGCAATAAAGCTACACTTTCACTTTAAATTAAGGTTCTGTTTTGTCATTGACAACATCTTAAAAAATTCTGGAAATTAATTTTGAAATTTTGTCTTCAAAACTAAATATGAAACTTTTTGGACAAGTGAAAGTTCTTCAAACCTCAGAGCACTTCCACTTGCAGAGAAAGCTAATTCCTTCACAAAAAAAAAGAGCAGTTCCTGTAAGATTTTCACTATTCATATGAGAAAATCCACAGGGGTAAGCTAATTCAGAAAGGAAGCTGATTAGCTATTATGAAAAATGAAATAAATCAGCCATGCAATCTGGACAGCTTGAAAGTACTTCTTGAAATTGATCTGGCTTTTGTGCTGGCTTTGGTTTGCTGGCTTCTTTTCCTGAAAGTGACTTTTATTGCTTTTAGTAATGGCTGTGATTTTAAGTATGTGACTTCAGGCCAGTCAGTTTCTAGACTGAGTTTTCAGTGTTTACAATCAGCTGGTAAGAGATTTCACAAGCCACCACAAAGTGATTCTGAAAACATAAGTTTGCCTCTCATGCTTCATGGAGCACAGCTAGGTCCCATCCAGTGAAGATAAAGACTACAGGTACCAGCCCACTGTGGGCTTTATGGGGTCAGAGGGTTTAGTCTCTGTCAGGACAGTCATTAAATTGGCTGTCACAAAAATAATCTGTCATTCATAAATAATGACAGATCATCTCAGGGGTGGAGGGTGATTTTCCCAGATCAGTTTTCGAACAGGTCTTTCAAAAGCCTCCTGGGGGGTACCCGATAGCACGATTGAGACTGTGCTGCTACAGGTTATATAAAATTAGACAGTGCGCTTCATCTCACACATTCCTTGTTGATATGTGCACGGGAACCTCCAAGTACAGGCAAAACCCCTATCAAACTCGAGAGACCTATGGAACTTTCTCTGTGGAAGTGCCGGTTTGCTCACTAAAACCAGAGGTCTTGCTGGATGCGGGCTGAGGCAGGCGATGCCGTGCGGCCAGGGTCCAGACGTCCGGCAGGGCTGAAGGGAAAAGCAGGGCCTGACCGCACCCAGCGCACCCCGGTCCACAGCCCCGACTCGGTTGCTCGCCGCTCGGCCGCGTTGGGTCCGACGGGCGCGGATGCGGCGCCGCCCCGCCGGCGCTGCCTGAGGGAGCCGCTCGCTGTCACTTTCCCTCTTCCCCACGCGCCGCCCCCTGCCCTCCCCCGCGCCCGCCGCCGGCGCTGCCCCGTCCCTCAGCGCCGAGCGCTCCCCGCCGGCAGCAGGCAGGGCAGGGCAGAGCGGAGAGGAGCGGAGCGGCGCGGAGCGGAGCGGGCAGGACAGAGCCAGGCTGGGCAGGGCCGGGCTGGGCAGGGCCGCCCGCCCGCTCCTCGGCATGGCCGGGCGCTGAGCGGCGCCCGCCGACCCGGCTCGGCTCGGCTCAGCACGGCTCGGCTCTGTCCCGCCGAGGGTCTCGGCGCCCAGCCACCCGCTCTCCTCGCCAATGGTCCAGAGCGACATGTCCAAATCGCCTCCCAGCCCGGCGCAGGAGGTGCAGATGGAGCTGCTGGACAACCCCCTGCCCGCGGCGGCGGCAGCGCAGGTACCGCGGGGCTCGGCCGGGGCGGCGGCGGCAGCGGGGCGGGGGCGCGGAGCAGGGCGGCGGGGCTGCCGGAGCTCCCCGTCCTTCAACTTCGGTCACCGCCGTCGGAAAAGTTTGACGGCTCCCCTAAGACGCCCGAAACCCCTGTTTCGCCCCCACCCTCAAATGCTGTTTAATTACATACATGGGATGCTCTGTGCCGTAGAAGCATCGTAAGTCAAAAGAACCTTGCGGTTGTTTGGAGGATGAATATGTAAGAATACGTTGCTGTTAAGCTGCTCTTCTGTACACGTATTGCTCGCAGGCTACGGCTATTCTTCCCTGCTCCAGTAACCTGTTGTTTCTGTACCTGATGCTTACCACACACAGCTGAAACCTCCTTCGTCTGTTCCACGGGCTGGTGACAGTCTGTAGGTGAGGGAAGGCGATTCACGCCAGTAGTTCATGAGGAATTTTGGGGAGGCTGAAGGTGTTGAGCATGCTGCAGATTTAAGCTGCTCGATTTCCGTGCAGAAGGTGGTTGTATCATCATCTCAGAAATTTTAACAACTCAGTTCATGTGCACAGTGTTCAGGTGGATGTGTGATGAGAAGGAGGCAGGGTAAGGCACACTTAGTAAAGACTTTATAATTTGAAAGGTTGTTTCTGTTTAATATATGAATGTTGCATAATCTTCGAGTTTGCAATAGTTGGCTACAAAGACTTCAGAGTGCTGTTTTTAAACCCAGTAAAAGGGTGGTAAAATCTGATTGTGTGCATTTCAGATTACAGACGTGCATGGTCTTGTTAGGACAGAGGTTTTTTCCCTTTGGGGTGCAGTTTTTACTGCTGCTGCCAAAGCTATCTCTGATGCCTTGTTTGAGAAGGTGGACCAGCTTCATCCCAGAAGTGCTGGATTGACAGAGGAAAATGCTGTCAGTCTGTCAGCAGTCTTGGTGATTGATCTTACCCAGGCCTGGTGACAGCGGAACAAAATCCAGGCACTGAAGCAGAGACTAGGTGAAACTAAAGAAGTGTCTCTTTGGATGTGAATTTGTCTGTAGCCTCCAAGCACAGAACAGACATTTCAGTAGGGCCATATGCTTTGCCAGCTTCTCTCGAAGCAGTGGCAAGGGAGCTAATTTCTGACCTACAAATCTCCGCCTTTTTATATCTTTTCAGCCCTAAGCATAGGATCAGCAACTGTCAAATCATATGGTGCCTCTCTGCTGTGGACAAATGTCAAATACTGATCATAAAATCGATTTCTCACCCCTTCTTTTTACCAGGCTTAAAGAACCTCTGTTTAGAGAGGAAGAATAGTTTGCTAACACCCACATTATTTATGTTTCAGGCAATGCATTTATGTTCTGTTTTATAAAACAGGTTTCTGAACATTCACAGACAAAAAGATTCACTTTTTAAGACAGTAATAATGCAGCTTTTTGGCTCAGGGATGATTTTAAGTTTTTGGAATCAAAGTCATCAGTCAGAACAGGAATCATCTTCTCAATATGTACTTGTTTTAGTCATACATAAACCTTTGGTGTAGAGGAAATAAGATTATGGAAACAAAAGAGCCCTTTGTCTGTATAATAATACAAGTTAATTACTTAGCAAGCACTGCATTTAGAGACAATTATTTTGATTTGGATCTTTGTTCCATGAACATTTTTAAAAAATCTATATTGTAAAATCTTGCTGCTTTAGAACACACTCCCAGAGAAGGGAGGCTTAATGAGGACATGTGAATCATCAAGTAGATTGCCTGCAGGTACTTCAGTTATGTGTACCACTATCTTTTTCACTAAGATACTTGAATATCAATCCTAGAAACATTTCCTGCCAAATGATCTGTCAGGAAAAAAAAAAACAACTACCCAGCACGCGAGCTTATGGAGTGATGTCACTCCTAAAAGTGTTCATTCTGAAGTGCTTCTTCTGGGAATTATGCTTTAGTGAAGTATTATTGAAGAGCTTTTGTAGAGTTGTACCAAGTATCAGCACTTCTCTTATACAAGAATTTTACTTTTGCTGAGATTTCTCTTAACCTATCCTGACATCCTGGTCAATATCTTGGATTGTGCCTGTCCATCCATTTTGGCCAAACTTGTCACCACGTGGCAGAGGAGTGAATGTAGTTAGCACTCTAGAAGTAGTTCACTTAAAAGGTAGTTAAAGATGTGAAATATTGTCATACAGCATCTGTGTAAAATCTATTTCTTATTTTCATAATGCATTTTCCTAACAAGATC
This sequence comes from Corvus cornix cornix, assembly GCF_000738735.6. Classification (NCBI taxonomy): domain Eukaryota; kingdom Metazoa; phylum Chordata; class Aves; order Passeriformes; family Corvidae; genus Corvus; species Corvus cornix. Next base: position 59,732,738 of record NC_046333.1, read on the forward strand.
TGCAAACCGAATAAAATCTCTTTGGGTGCTGATCATGACAGTAATACTGTATTTTTTCCTGGGAACTTCTTTGCAATTGTGACAAGATATTGGTGTATTTTTCTGTATTGCCTAAAATTCTGTGGCTTTTAGGTCCACATTACTGTAGAAACATAGTCCTAGTTATATATAGTTCAGTGTGATCTTGGTCTTAGATGGAGTTGCAATATAGTTTCAGATGTCCAGTTTTTTCCAGGCAAATCTGCATGCTAACAGTTACACTGTGGACTTATTCACAATGTCCAGGTATATGTCAGTGCAAAGTGGTAGTTTTAGGTGTGGCCCTTTTGTAATAAAATCAGCATTTGGTTTTATGAAATCGTAAAAGAAGCAAACTGTTCAAATGTATCAGTGTTTGGTGATCAGTTTTTTGTTTTTTGTTTTTTTTTAATCAACTGCAATCTTCTTTTTAGTTCTTTATTTCAAGAACCCCTTTATTTTAGGAATCCAAATTAGTAGAATATTCAGTTTAAAAATTTTAATTAACCCAGATACTAGTCTGATTTTTTTATAATACAACATAGCATATTAATGTCTTTCATGGTAACTCTTAGTCTCTCTTCTTTTTTCCCCTCCCTCCCTCCCATGTAATTTTCTTATGATCCTACTTCAAAGTCCCTCAGTCCTCAAAAATCATTAGATTCAATTTCTATTGCTGTTTTCTCATCGTAAAGCTTCCTGTGCTGTGCATTAGGGAACGTCATAGCAAATCAGATGAGTAAATTACACAAAGATTTTTCAAAGAAAACATAATGAAAACTTCTATCAAGCAACTACAGACTACCTTGTGGAGGGAGAAGGTATCTTACACTGGATGAATTCTTTCCTATTCCTCATTATTTTCCTTCTGTTCTTTTTCTTGCCTGCTTATGCATCATCTGTCAGTGCACGTCCTAACAACCTGACACATTTTAAGTGAAAGCAATTCTCTTCTTGATTGTTTTCTTCAGCTCTTTCACCTGCATTTAGATTTCCTCTGTTACATGGTACTGTTAAGTGCTTCTGCCTTCCAAGTCTAAAGGTTTCATCATCCCTGGAGTGCTTGGCTTGTTTTCCAGCTTGCATTGCTGAGGGTAAACTGAATGCATGAGGCTAGGGGACAGGCTTGTTCAGTTTTCCTTCTGTATCAACTATGATTGATGTTAAGGTGAGTTTTAGAGTCATGTGCATGTGATGATTCCAGAAAATCAGCTTAGTTACAGGCCCTTACTCTGGCTGTTGTCCTTCCTGAGTTTCCAGCTACCTTCTCAGTTGCATAGCACCATCTCTTCACTGCCTGTCTTGTGGTAATGAGGAATGGAAAGAACATCCAGAGATTTATTCTCAGCAGATTAATCACACTGCTCTCTGCTGCTTTCAGCTGAGTTGATTTATCACAATTCATACTGTGTTTACCTGTTCTTCAAACAAACATTTTGCAACCATGTATTTCCCAGTACTGACTTGGAAGAATACTTTGTAAGCCATAAACGAACAAAATTGATATCCCTTTGCTTACTTAATAATAACAATACCCATTCATTATAGAGGTATGGAAGGTTTTACTCTCCTCTGGCAGCATCCCTAGAAGCCAGATCCAATGTGGCAGCAATTCAGTGGAGCATATACAAATGAAGAAGAGATAAAATCCAGTTCCATTCATTGGACTTCCTCATGGCCCTCAGCAAGGGGTAGTGCTTTCTCTTCAGATGTGGTAATCTCCTTTCAGTGTCGTATTCCTTACTGACAAAAATAAATTTTAATACTCCGTCACTGAAGAAGGCCTTTCAGGTTTCAGCTATTACTTTTCCGATGATTCTCCTCTGCTCTTTGGGGGTTTTTTCCATTACCCTGTACTCAAGCAGTGAAAGGTGATTTTGCATACTCACCTCTTCCAAAGATATTTTCCACTTGGGTATTATACATTATCAGCATAAATGGGATATAGTAGTTGTTCTTTGCATTATCCTAGAGTGTAAAATCCCTCTGAAACAGTTCAGCGCTTTCAGTCCTAACTTATTTGTGTATCTGGTAACCATCTTCTAGAGGCAATCTCTGGTTTTGTCTTGTTTTGTCTGTACAGATGAAAAGTTCCTGTGCTATTCCAAGGCTGGAGTCTCAGTTACTTTTCTTCTGCTTCTTTTACTCAGTTCTTTCCTGTGCCAGGATAGCAGACTTTATAAATCAAGGAACCTGCCTCCAAGGGCTTGCCTTGGTCTCTGTCCTCAGGGTAGCAGACCCTTAGCAGAGGGAAGCTGCCTCATAGTTGGCTGTTGGTCCTGCAGGCATCCTTCTGTCACAGTCGGATTTCTTTCTGTTTGCTTGTGTCAGTGAAGTACAGAAATCTGTGGAGAGCAGGTGGGGAGGTATAGGCACGTGGCCTACAACTATAGTTGCCAGTTTTAAAAGGCTGCAGGAGGCACAGTGGGGTTTGGGCATGAGCTTCAGAACCTTCTGCTGTTGTGTGCTCCTGTTTTGCTGAGTTGGGAGCTGACATCTTCATCACTGGCATTACAAATAGATGTGCAGCAGGTTTGCGCCGAGGTGGGTTTCCAAGCCACTGGGGAGGAGGAGAGCCAGCCAAGTTCCCAGATTCTTGTCTGGCAGGTGGAAACTGCCAGATGACCTGGTCTGAGGCCAGGGTGAGAGCACTGGGAGATGGCTTACAAGTATAGGAACTGGTGAGAATAGGGCTGTTTCTAGATGCAGTGTTGGCAAGGCTTTATCACAGGCCAGCAGAAAAGAGCATCTAAGATTTAACCATTACAGATTGCTCGGCAGAAATTAGTTTTCTTTCCTTTTAATGGGGAAAAAGAAGCATCCGTCAAATACTTATTTATGTATTATATTTGCAAGTTTTGAGAAGTAAATTATTTGTGGAGGCTTAAGGTTTTTTGTTTGGATGGATTTTTGTTTTGGTGTCAGTGTAGGATTTTATAAATGACTGTGAAATGGACTTTGCAGACTCATCCCTGTAGCTTGCGTGAACTTGATGACTGTATATGGAGATCCTCAATTTGATAGGATTCCTGATAGGAAGTCCTGTTATTTCTGAGTTTTGTCCCAATAGCAAATGTTACTTGTTTGGAAAAATCCAGGTTTTGAGACCTAAGCTGGGGATTCTTTTCTGCTATGGTAACATGAGTCTGTGCTCCTCAGGCAACTTCTTTGCTGAGGGTATGTCACAGAGCAGAGTGCCTGTCACAGGACTGCCCTGATGTTGACCATGTAGGGTGACTCAAAACCCCGCCCCTGAGGTGGAGGCAAGCCAGGATACATTGCTGTATCCTACCTTGCCTTCTTGCCCTCATTCCCGTCATGGAAGGGAGCTGGGGAGTAGTGGGGAGCACATCACCAAGGTCTGTGTACATCTCCCAGCCCTTGGCTGTGTGGTCAGAAGCCTCTACTCCTTTAAGAGATTAGTATGATTTCTTATTCATGTCTTTTTCTGTTGGGTGAGGGTGGAGGTGGCTGCAGCTATGCAGCTGATGCTGGAGGGTATCATTTCTGAGTGGTGGCAAGCCTGGCCAGTGGCCAGAGAGGGCCCAGGGGGCCTGACCCACAGGAACATTTGTTGCCTTGTTGTAAGGAATTGCTTAAAGTAGCAGTGACTGTTCTTTTAAGGAGAGGATGGAGCTGGGTGTGTATATTCTGCACTGTCCTGACATGCTATTCTGGGTATGGAACATGTACATCTTTAAATATTTTTGAAGCTTTTGCATATGGAGAAATACTTAGTGCATTTTTGCGTTTCTGACCTTCTAGCAATTCCCTAATCCTTCAGGGGGTCACTTTTTACCTTTAGGTGTTCTTTTGATTTTTGCAGTTACATCCGAGATGATTTAAGATTCGTTGTAGCTCTGAAATTTTATTTTCTGGTTTTGTTTTCTCCAGTTTATTTCTTGCATCTTTGTTTGGGGACCTGACTTGGTGTCAGTGACTCTACTGCCTAAATCATCTGTGCCCTTCCTTCATGAGACCAGTTTTTAAGGGTTTACTTCTGCCACCTGCCATCAGTCTCAATGACTGGTGCTATTTTACCTGTGACAGATAGGTAAAGTTCAGACTCATCCTTTTTATAGTCCTCACCACTGCTTTGCTATAAAATACCATTAGAGTAGTTACTGGTGAAGGGCATTTTAAGACTCTCACTGAAGATCAGTTCCCTGGTTGTAGATAGTTGGGAGTTTTAAATGTTTTATATTTCCTCTTCCAGATGATAGTATTTTGCCTACAGGGATAAACTATGCCTTCTGCTTGTCATGTGTGTTACAGGATTAAATGTTACAGATGCATGTTTTTTATGTGTTGAGACAGAACCTCATTAAAATTAAAGGATTTCACTGAGCAGCATTGATCTCGTCTGTTTACAATAACAAGTAATTGTATATAAAACTGTTAATTATCAGAAAACTGCTATGTATGCCTTTAATGCTTCATATGATTCCCACATTTCATTTGATTACATGGGTTGAATAAAGGTTGTACAATATACTTTCTAATCAGAGTTGGAAAGCAGAGTCTTTCTTTGCTTTGTTAAGACTTGGTTGATGAAATGTTTTTTACAAAACTACCTTAGTTTGTTTTTGGTTTTGGTTTGTGGGTTTTTTTTGGTAAGGTTTCATGTTGTTTTCCAGGTATTTTATGAATCTTTAGAACATAAATGTGTGTATTTTATTTTTCGTCTCTGGCAACTCAGCCAATTTTAAAAGAATTTCACACATCTGACTAATAAACGAAGCTACACTTTTGGTCTTGTAAACACATGTATACGTAACTTTATGTTTGTGTAAGATGTTCTGCTAAAATCCATGAGAACATTACTGTCAGCAAACTTTTTATATAAACAGGCTTGTTCACAGGGCTGGAGTCAGTTGTATTCAGATCAGCTGGGGAAAATTATGGTGTGCCAACCCTGCCCTGCTGGGTTTTGAGGTTGCCACCACTGGGCACTGGAGACATCACAGGGGTGCTGAGGCATTTGCTCTCTGGTAGTTGTTCTGTTAGGTACAGCTACCATATAGGTTAAGAACACTGCCCCGTGTTGCTGCTTTTACTGGCCAATGTCCTCATGTCGTGATTCAGCCCTTTATTTTTAGCTACCTAATTGCAGCCAACTGCTGCACAGAACACAGATAAGGGATTGAATTTTAGCATGAAAATCACAGTAACATATTGGGGAAAAATGTTCTTTTTTTTTTTTTCTGAGAATTGAAAGTACCTGATAGATCATTACTTTTTTTCTTTTTTTGGTCAAAGGCCTCCTTCTCGCATTAAGATCTTATGGAAAAAATACACAGGCATTTCTGACTGTGGGAATAAGCTGGAAAGGTGTGGAAGACAAAGGTAGTCCCTGATTAGCATCGTTTAAAATAATGAGAAGAGTCATCATATCCCAGTTTTCCCACATACCAAAGTTGTCCCCCTTTTCTCTGACTGAAAATTGGTCTGTGCAAAGAGGCAGGTGTGAAACTGACTCTGCCTACAATCTGTAGCCACGGCCTGCCATCATGTCAATAGGTTTTTTTGTGTTTAAAGTTAGTATGTAGCTTATGCTTCTAAATAGTTTTCACTTACAGAACACTAGAACAAAAATGTGCATTTTGCTGTGCACAAAAATCCTCCTCAAACTGAAGAATCAAGGTGAGTTTCAGCCTGAGCTGCATCTGCTGTGATGTTGCCAGAAATAAATGCTTTTAGTCATTGCTACACAGATAAAATGCATACTTCTCTATCTGTGCTTGTAACATGTTCTTTTTCTGCTCTTATCTGTTTTATCCTTATCACTCTGGACTCAGTCCCTCTTTTGCCTTTCTCATAATTTTTTGTATTCTCAAACTGAGCACTATGATACTTCAAATAAAATAAATATTGTAGAAACTGGAGACAAATACAAAAAATGTGACTGTGAAAGAGCATATGTGTACATTTTTTTAATTATCTCCTTGGGAATTACACAATATTGTACTGTACACCATTTATGAAATTGCCTAGTTAGTGTGATCCTCATGTAGATGCATTATATGCTTTATAAATGTTAGAAATTCTTCATTTTTTTGTAAGTATATTTCTATATTCTTCCACAAAAATTGTAGGAAAGGAGTTCAGAATGTTTGTGGGTAGCCACAGTCTGTTAACTCAATAGGAACCATTCATAACAGGTAAATTTTGATCTAAAGATGTTGTTTTATTTGTAGAATACTGCTGTGTATTTACTGTACTTTTTGTGTATTTTAAGTACTTTAATATTATATTAGGTGGAAGAGTATATTAATTATGTTAGGTGGAAAAAGATGGTTCTGATAGAACTGTCTATTATAACTGGAAAATATTTTTAACAATTTTCTTGTAACAGTGGTTCTAATCTACTAATTCTTACTGATCTAGGAAGACCATTCTATTACCAAAAAATTCTTCTATTATAAAAGACTCCTTTTAGAAATGCAACCATGTAAAACTATTCCTGATTGAAATTTAATTTTGTACTTTAAGACCTGCTGGGTTACTGTCCTAGACTCATCAGAAAGTCCTATTTTCACCCCCATAATGTGCAGCATGCTGTTTTTGTTATAGTTCTACCCTGACCAGCACATGTAGAATCAGTTGGGGTGCCCTTCAGAAATTTCTTACATGGCTGTTTTGCGGTTTAGAAGAAATCATATGAGCTTGGAAAAATGTCTTTTCCATAAATCTACTTTTTGGGGGATACAACATTGCTTTGTTGTAGGTCATTGTTAGGTTAGTGACAAAACAGATGCTACTTTTACTGAGGGTGCGTGTCCAGCTGACAGAACTGTTGTTTCTTGAGTCATCCTTTCTAAAAGATTGGTATATTAGATTTCAACCAGTGCTCCAAACTCGCCCAGAATCAACACAGATACAGTTTGAGATTGTTCTCTTGCATCTTGTGGAGGCATCTTACCTGGATTTGTCAAATGATCTGAAGTTAGTAGTGGCTCTCTGTTGTCGTCCTCAGATACTCTTAGATTGCAAAATATTCATCATACTTACCATATGTGTTACTGATAAGAACAGCACTCAGATTTTGAAGAAACAATATTAAAAATCTGCCAGTATGAGATTTTAAGTGTTTCAGCCTGCACTGGAGCCCACTCTCCCTTACTATGAGAACCAGTAAACTCAGGCCCAATGCTCTGAAGTTGCCCAGCCCAGAGGTGGTGTTGTGGCACAGTTTACAGTCTACACAGTTTGAACTCATTTACACAGAAATAAGTGGTTGCAAATAACATAGTTTTGAACCATTTCTTTTTTTTTTCCTTTCAACTTATTGTAAAGATATTTATTGATGATCCACATTCAATGCACAGAGCAAATAGCTTTTTGTGGACACATGCCTGCATTTGCTTTGTTTCTAAACCATGATTTTATGTGTTTCTAAACCATAGTTTCAAAGTTTTGTTTCAGCCAACTGTAGCTTTCTCTTAATGTCTCTTTAAATTCCTAGTAGATAAAAATGATGCCTTTGCTTTTTAGTTGCGTATTATCCCTTACCAAGTTATAAATATAGTCCTTTTTTATTGTTATACTGCTTTTACTTTCTTGAACTTACTGTAAAAAATTATTATTGTGAAATCTCCCTCAGTTGTAAGATTGTGTCTCAATCAACAAGTTGTTTTTCACTTCTTGTCATTTAATGTTCCCTCAGCTGACTTTGCTCGTAGCTGTGCTGTACTGGAGACTGCTCCAGTGCCTCCTGTCCTACCTTGTTTATTTAAACTAGCTGCACAACAAACTGTACTTTTTAATCACTGTGACTTGGATGAATAATTCTACATCTCTGTGAGTCTATAAATGCTTTTCGAAACCCAAATGTGAAAAAACCCCAACAACAGCAAAACATTTAGGGCTCAATTGACTGAGCTTGGTGAGCACTTGCACACACATCCCATCAGTTACTTACTGAATATGTGCTTATTGATTGGCACAAAGCTGATAATCTGAATCCCTGCTAGCCTAGGAGACACAGGAAACTTTCTTTGCAACACAAACTAATGCTGTAATGCTGTAATGCTGTTTCTCTAATCTGTGTTTTCTTCTTTTTTTTTTTTTTTTAAACAGTCTTACGGTAAAGGGGCAAGAAGGAAAAACAGATTTAAAGGATCAGATGGGAGTACATCTTCTGACACTACCTCCAACAGTTTCGTACGCCAGGTATGAGTTTTTCAGCTTGTGAAAGACTGGATGGCTTGCTGGTGTAAATGTTCAAAACGTAATTTTAAATTTTTTTTTGGTAAGTTGTCTAATCAGAGTGATGCTGTAGTCTGAAAAATAGCAGAAGTCTCTTCTGGCACAATGAAAAATATTTGGTTGCTATTGTTTTGATCTTGGCATAAAAATACTTTTTCTTTTCTCATTCATTTCCATGTATAGTAGTCATCCTTATTTTTGTTACTCTAATGCCATCAGGTGATTAAAGCTGGAGGAGGAGACAGAGTCTGATGGAAGTGCCTAAAGTGTCACCACGTGGAAGAAAAAATCAAAACCCTAACAATCCTCAGGGTTTTCCTGCTTAAAATAGTGCTGCATGAGGCAGTGTTAACCTAGACACTTTCCTCCCACATCCCAGTGTTATTTTAAGGCAGGGTTGGAGGGAAAATCCCTGGCAGCATTTGTCCCCATTGCACCGATGCTGGAAAGAGCCTCTAGAAGATGGGGTGGTGTTGTAGGCTCCCGTGCCCTGGTGTCTGTGTGACTCCTTCAAAGGGAGAGATCCTAGTGGAACATCATGGGGATCCCAGATCAGTGTGGGTGCTTGGAGGACAGCTCCATCTGGCCAGGAGAGGCTATCTGGAAGTGTATCCAGAGTCCAGCGTGGCTGTGGCTGCAGGACAGTGCTGCTGAGACTGTGCTTTTGAGGGTGTGTGTCAATGGGCGTGTGGCTGACAAGTTGGAGAGCAGAAATGGTACCCAAAGCACCCACAGTGACCAAGCCTGTGCAGAGTCTGAAACAGAGTTCTTCATGCCCAGCTGATTTAAGCCACGGTATTGTCAGTGCAGACTTCGCCATCTTTTTCAGAGAGGTTCTGGAATTTGGGAGCTTTCATAGCAGAGTTTTTTGTTTTACCATAAGCAGGCATCACACCTCCTTCTCTACTGGCTTGTTTTGCATGTTCCTTCATCCCCAAACATTTAATGACTCCAGGGATGTTGCATTGATTGTATCAGTACACATCTTCTGTTTACAAAATTGTTCGACTTTGTCCTGCTATAATTGTATTGGTAGGTTTTGTGGTAGGCTGTGGATTTGATAAAGTCAGGCCCTTATTACATTTCTGTGTCAGTTGGACATAGACATGAAATATTAATTGATCATGGGCATGGCAGTAAACAATATCAAGGTGGAAACCCTGGATCAAGTAAATTACTTGTTTGGGATATTTTGTCCTGTCTTAAAATACTGTGAAAAAATCCAGTCCCAGTAGTGGTTGAGAGTAGCAAAAGGATCTCCCATTTCCAAGGAATCTTTGTAAGGAATTCTGTGTTGCTGTTTTCCTTAGCTCCTTGTGGATATTCAATTCAGCCTGGAACATTTTTAGCAGAGTATGAGTGTTTATTTTACACCAGCTGCACATGCTTCTTTGCCTTTCTTGTTTACCTAAAAGAAATCTGAAGTTAGTTTCAAGTATATCCTCTTGCTCCTCTTGTCATGGTGGGGAGCAGGGAAAGGAGGATCCACAAGGAGGTGGATCATCAAAAAAGTAGTGATGTTGAGGTGGGCTTGTGTAGTCATTGGAGATCTGGTTGTCTCTACAGACTGTGAGCCACGATTTATCAAATCTCCAAAACTAGCATAGAAAGCAGGGTTGGTGAGCTGTAGTCTAAGTGTGTCTATATCTTTCTGAGGGTTCTAAAGGGAGTGTGACTTCAAGTGCAGATTTTACAGAAGAAATAAATCAAAATCCCTGAAATAAATCAAAATTTAGTAGTTATTTGAGTGATGTAATACAAATGATTAAAAGGTGAATAGGCTTCTGTGAAAAATCAGAGATTTCATAGATAGCTGAAGCAAAACTCAGTTTTGAAATGCTATTGTCACTGAAGATAATGACGGGATGTTAATGGATAAATGAATTAATGAATAAATACATTATGTGAAATTATCCAGAGTAAATTACAAAAAAATCCCCACAAAACATTCCTAGCAAGTAATGTACAGGCAGAGCTGTTCAAGATGTAGCAGATAAAAGAGAGAAATGCCTCTTCACAGTTGCTGCTGAGAGGTTTGTGTCAGAACTTGGATTGTGCCTTCAACAGGCTTTCCTGCTCTGATTCTTCTCCTGGGACAGTTTGGTTTCTCTTGCACTAAGGAAGAATTGCCACCGACATGACCAGGGTGCCCAGTGCTCCAGGTATTAAACAGAATGGGGGCAGTTTTCTGCTGGCTCAGCTGCTGTGCCCTCCCCAGAAACCCTCTTGGTCTACATATTGTTTGTCTCTGGCTATCTGGCAGGATATTTTACATGGTATAAATGAGAATAATTGATTTGCAATAACCATTTATTTGTAGGGGAAAAAGTAAATCCATTAACTTTTGTGTTTCTCCAAGATGGATGAAAATTGCAGAAAAGCAGGGCAGACATATGAATTTAAACCATATAGACTCAATGATGTTCATTTCTTGTTATTTTATTTTAGTGCTATCTTAAAACCAGGAAGTCAGTTCTTCCTTAAAAAGGGATTTGTGGAGTTATTTGACAGTGGTTTTGATCTAGACATGGGATATACACAACCTGTTTGTTTCAGCAATGCTTATGATGCCTATAGCTGCCTTTTGTTTCTCCAACCTCCTTTCCCTCTCTGGGTTCCTGTTTCCTTTCCCATTTAGTTCTTAACTTGTCCCGCAACTTTTATGTGCATCTCTACAAGTACTCCCCTCTGCACTGAAGAAGGAATCCTGGGATTGTCCTGAGCATTTGTCACTAAGATCTGTCTGCATTCCTCATAAGGAAGAAAGAATGTTTGGAAGGAAGGTGTCATATTTAGCTGGCCTGTCCTTAAGCTGTGGGAGCTCTGAGAGGTGTGCAGATTCTTGTCATAAGCATCGATGGACAGTGGGTATTTCCTAGCAGAGAAATATATTGTGGCTGGACAAAAAAAGACAAATATATTTAGTCCTAAGGAAATGTTATGCACATTGAAGGCAATTGAGGTTTTTGGCAAGAGCAAGGAGATAGGATTCAGTCTTTTGAATCCACAGAGCTGCTGGGCATTTAAGTTAAAGCTGCTGCAGGAGGGAGGGACTTCATGTCTGTTGCTAACACAGATAAAGCATTATTGTTTGTGTTTTAGTATTTCCTTAAGGACATACTCCAGTATATACCTGGCAGCTTTCCTGCTATGCATACCACATGCTACAGTAATAAAAATAATGCCAACTTTGTTCTCTCTCCTTCAAATGAAACCAAGTAACATTCAAATTGCTTGAAAACTCCTGCTGTTATATAAGAAGAATGAAATGTGCTCTGCACAGCCCTGTGTGCTATGATCTTTTCCATTTAAATCTGTTTTGTGGAGTGCTGAAGTAGAGCAGAGCAATCTATCCAGTATTGTTTCTAACGTGTATAAAAGAAGGCTTAAACTGGAGCAAGAGCATCTGTATACAATATAAAAATTAAAACCCCATTCTCTTCAATCCAGTTAAAGCTCCTTTGTGCTGTGAATTTTATGTATTGATATAGATTTTTATTTTAATTTTTACTTGTGACGCTATAAAAGCTACGAGATTTTAGGGTAATGTTTTGGATCATGTTCTATTTGTTTGTTACAAAAAAAAATGTTTGTTTAGCTTTCTCTCCAGCATATTATTGATGATATTTGAGCTTAAGAAAATAACAACAATTTGTCTTTCTTTTTATTTGGTAGCAGCTAGTGCTTGTCTTTTCAATAGCAGGAGAGGGAAATTTTTTCCTCTCTGTTTTCTTGTGAAGTTGTATTGGCAATTAAGCTGTGTGTTTGAAAAGCAGAAGCATCACTGCACACCAGTCAGCTCCTAACTGAATATAATCAGTTGTCTTTAGGGAGCTAAAGGACATTGTGTTATATAGTTTTCATCATCTTTTTTGAGCTTTGGAATGATAAGCAGCTTGTTCTTAGAGTTAGTTATGAAAGAATGAATTGGATCTGATCTCTAGTTGTTGCCATTTTGACTGATGCTTGGTAATGATTTTGTTCCCGAGGGTTTCTTCAAAATACGGATCAGACAAAATAGTTTGCACATGACACTATGGCACTTCCCAGGAACATTATTTTGAGCAAATTGCATGTTCTGATAGCATTACATATTTTGTGGTTGTGCTTTGGACCTGTCTTTGTCAAGGTTTTATTTTAAATCATAATGATTAATCACAGAGGCAGAATAAGTTGTTGGGATTTTTATGTATTGCAAAGGCAGATTAGATTGTGAGATAGGCTGTTGTCTATGGACCAGCTTACAGAAATATTTAAGGTTTTACAAATCTGTTTTTTTTCCTTTAAATATTGGCTTGATGCCTGTTATACTGTGTTCACTCAAAAACACAGCTATAAATAATTATGTAGGGAATTCATTATTCTACTACTTTCCCATAAGGACGTTTGCCTAGCTGTGTAATTACCTATTGAATTTTATGAATGGTAGAACTAAGATTTTCTCTAAAAACAAATTTGAAAATACTGACTTAGTTTTGCTCATAAACATGCCTCTTAATCTTGATTTCAGCAGAGAACTGGGCAATGTCAGAAGTGTATTCCTCTTCTTTTAATTGTGTTTTTTCTTCCAGATGTAGAGCTTAGCTTTGATTTTTAATTTTTTTTTTCCTTTTTGTGAGGGGAAGAGCTTATGTATTCAGCTCATAGATGCAGCCTTCCAGTGAAGTTATGCATTTACAGGCTGAGCCACAAAGAGCTGTGTAGAGTGGGCACAGATATTAGCTTTGGTCTTCACGCCTGGTACTAAACAATCTTAGGCTGAAAACCTGCCACTTTTCCCTGCTAGGACTATTCCTGCTTCTTGAAGACATATGTGAACAAGATTGTGTCTAGCCAGAAAATCTAAATAAATAATTAAAAATAGGGCTCATTTGCCAATTAATATATTCTTACATCCTTTGTGTGTCTTAAATTATGAGACTTATTTTGCTCGTAGAGGAAAAAGGAGCTTTTCAGACTTGCCATTAGCCTTTGCCCATAACAAAATGAGGTACGTGAGGCACTTTTAGAGGTATTGTGCAAATACTGATTGTAAGACATAAAAATATATACCTACTGCTCAGCTTAATTTTCTCATCTCCTATTTCTGATGCAAATGTCTGGGGTTGTTTTGTTAGGTTCAGATTTTTTCTGGTCTCCTTCTGCAGATTTCACTGAAAGCCACAGCAGTGATGCTTGTGGCCTGCGCTTGCTACTGTGGTTGCACTGAAGCCTTACACCAGTGATACATTCTAGAACGTCTGCTTATTTGAAACACATTAAAACTGTTATTTCATGGGGAATTGATAGAATTGTGGTGCTCTCTGTTTTTCACCATAAACTGTAAGTTATTGAAAGAAATGCATTGCACTTGGATAAAGCCACCTTACAGTGAAGTTGGCATGTGGAGTATGATGTCTGTACTGCTCTGTTCTTCTGGTGTTAGTGGAAGGAACCAAACTTTCCTCTGAAGGCCAATGTGTGACTTTAAATCATGGGCAGGCAGTGTAGTTTAGGGTGACCTGCTGTTTGTACTGAGCAGTGTGAATCAGTTTTTAGTCAGATCGAGTGAGACTGCCTTTATTGTGATCCTACTCTAGGAGTAGTACTAGTATGGGAAAGCAACTGGTTTTCTATGTATTTCTTGTTGTATGAAGTATACCAAGTTCACAGCAGGGGTGAAGAACTTAGAGCAGTGCAGGGATTCATAAGAATATGTCAGTTCAGCTGTTGATGTAGAGTTTCATTTATGGCTCATAAACGAATAAATGAATTGTTCTCAGTTCCTCAGTCATGTGGTAAAAAGCAGTTAGATGGGGAGTGGGAGGAGGACAGCTTTTAAAAGAGGCCTGGATTGGGAGCATGGGGCTGGAGGAAGGGGGAGGGGGGAAAGGGACTTTCCCTTGGCAGTTGTGGAGCTGCAGACATGGGGGAAAAAAAATAACATTAGGCTCATTGAACTATAGATTTCCTTGGCTGTAGTAAGAGCTTGAAAAGTCTCCTTTTTTGGCCTGGAGAGAATAGAACAGATGCCCCTATAAAGTATGGGATTTTGGCAGGCATGACTGGAGGGGAGATGGCTGAGAAAAACCCAGCAGAAAGGAAGTTCATTTGTGGACTTCAGTTCTTTCATGGGCCCTTTTTTGCCTCAAATGGTTTCTAAGAATAGAAATCAAAATGTTGCCATGTGTTTAAAAAAACTCCACACACCCTCTAACCAAAACAAACAGGCAAAACATCATAATGCTCTTCTTACTTGCATTTACACTTCTTGTAGCAGGGTAAGAGAAAATTACTGTGGAGGGGGGACAAAACTAAATGTAATCCTTTATTAAAAACGGAAGGGTAGGAGCTCTCTTTGTAGCCTCGAATGGGTGTACATGTTTGATGTTACTCTGCATGCTGCTGAAGTCAACCCATCCTTTTCCAAGCAGCAGTGGAAATTTTGAAGATGGGCCTCATTTCTGATGTCTGCTGAGATGATTGCCAGCGTTGCTTTGGAGTTTGCTGAGTTGATGGGTGGGTGTTGAGAGGTGTCTGAGAGGTTATATGAGGCCTGCTGGGAGAGAACAAGGGAGATGCAAGCCCTGAATGTGGGTGGGTGGCATCCCTGGGGGTGGCAGCTGTTGAACCTCCTCCTTTGACATTCCCATTGCTGCTGTCTTGACTGCTGGCTGTGTGCTTCTCTGGGTCTGTGAGGGAGAGGAGGAATGGGGCTTTCCAGTTGCTCAGTTTCTGCCACAGCCTGCACTCAATCAAGTTTGGCAGCATCCGATGCATCATTTTGTAGCAGGACATTCAAAAGGTGTGGCAGGACTTGTGCATCGCTGAGCCCCAGAGGGTTTCAGCTAGTGACAGAGCTGCCTCCATGCAGAGGAGGAGGGGCAGGAGGCAAGGGCTTAACTGTTGGGGCAGGCAGAGATGTGAGGGGGTTTTAAGCATTTAGTCAAACTGATGAAGGTAAAGAATGATCTTTGCAACTTTGCTAAAGATACAATTGGAGACTCTTCCATCATAGTGGATGGCATATGGAATGAGCAGAAAGCCTAAACACTGAGTTAGGCTTAAGCCTTTCTCTTTGTCCAAATATCTTTATAACTGGTGATTGCTCTCTGACAGTCTCCATCTTTCAGTGTTGTTCTAATCAAAGTGGACTTGCAAGAGCTGAACCTCTCAAAAGCCTTGCAGCTTATTGCCTGTATTTGCTGCTCTCTTGCATGGGGTATAGCAGTAGCTCCAAGAAAAAACTACGCAGATGTAAACAGTTAAGATCAAAATTAGGAATAGGATTGAATGAGAATCAAGTGTTTTGTTTTATTTTGTCCCCTGATAATATTTCTCCCAGAAAATTCAGTGTGGTTTCTAGTTCTTGTGTGCAGCATTGTCTTAATAAATTTGTGGTGAGATGCAAGGTTTATTATATGCTATCATAGATGTCTTCTAGTTATAGTAAGAATAGACATACAAAGTATCTGCAATGGAACAAGGTTTCTGATGCATATATTTATAGCTAATGCAGACACTGTAAAAAATGTTTTATGAAGATAAATGCAGTATTTTTACAACTTTTTCTTATGGGCCTGTCTAGTTGGAAATTTTTTAACAAGGTCTTAAAATATGGGGGTTCTTTTTAGATGTGACATGTTTTAAGTCACTTGCAAAATTCAGTTTATAATTACATGTAAGTGCATCATAAACAATTTCTTAGTTCCTGAAGTATTTTTTGTAATTTTCAATATTGCATTGATTTTCAGGGTTTGCATTTATGCTGTGTGGTTTTGATTGGGAACAAACGCCTAACAAAAGGGAACAGTTTGATCCTCTGTAAAGCAAATATCATCTTCTGCTCCAAAACACAAGCGATTCATAGGAAAATAACTGCTGGTTGGCCAATGTGCAGCAAGCTGCTTCAGTTTCTCTCCATCGTGAAGATGAACTGCTCCCAGTCGCTGGCAGGACTCGGGGAGTAAAGAAAGATCCTTTGCAATTAACCAGGGGGTGTTACTGACTCTTTTGTCTTTCACGATACTCCACCAGTACACACCTGCTCCAACTCAGGAGTGCTTAGTTTTGTCCCTCACTAAATAGATACACTGCAAAAGATATGTGCCATTTCTGTTCAATTAGTCACAAAATTGCCAGTTTTATGGGCAGTTGCAGCAGAGAGCTGTCTTCTCTTGGGCTATGTGTTTAGACAGTACTTCCAGCACTGATTATATGTTCCTGTAGACTTGAGTGTTGCTTTTTTTTGTGTGATCTCACTCAGATTTTGCTGGAATACTAGGTTCATTGAAAAGATTGGTGCTCCAATACTTTTAAACTTAATTGTAAGTCTTCTCAGGAATTTACAATAAAGTTTTTTTTTGTTATCAAATTGTAGAGTGACATCCACATGAGCGCAATTAGTGAGTGTTGTTTCTACTGATGGTCACATAATATTTTAGTTCCTGAATATGACTGGCCTAAAAAGAGTAGGACCTGAAGCAGTCCTAGGTATATAAAAAACTTCCTTAAAATCTGATATTGTAGAATATATGAATTATTTTTCTTCTGCCAAAGAAAGTCATTAATAATGCTCTTGAGATGTGCAGCATTCATTCTAAGCACCACATAAACCTGTAGTCCCCTATGTGTTAAATGGCCTTCATCAGATGGTTTACTAAGAGGATAATCAGGTCTTGGATAGGAAAGAGAACTTTTTCCTGCAGACAGGTGGGGAACTGAAAGAGGGGAGGATGGATGAAGTGAAAAGGAGAAATATATTTATATATGCCTTTGATATGCTTCCTCCTATTGTCTCCACTGGTGTTTTTGAGTTTTCAGTTGTTTTGCAGATTGAACCTGGGGAGTCTGTTACAGGGTGAAAACTAGCCTTCTCTTTTATGCCATATCACCTTTAATTGCTGTGTCTTTTATTTTAGAAATACAGCTTTAAGCCATGGTTGATCAGATGGCTCTCAAAAGTGTCCTTATCAGATCCTGCTTTTGTGGAGACTGAGCTGAAGGCGGAAGTCATTGTTCCTGTAGAAACAGCAGTGAAGCATTGCTAGTTGGGTTTATTTTTCCTACAAATGGTGAAAAGTATAGCATATGATCAGTAATCTCCCCTTAATACTTTTCTAAAAACATGTTATTGCATGTGTAGTTCTCTGAAAAATCAATTATTCTTTGTCCAGCTTCTTTGACCTTACTTATTTTTGAAGAATTCTTTTGAAAACAGTAATGTGTCAAGGAAATGTTTGTTTATAATAAGCAAAGATTAAATACTGTTTCGACCTTGTCCTTGAAATAATTGCTGAGAAAATTGCCAGAGTTAGTAATAGAGTTTAATCAGGACTTGGTTGGTTTTATACATCTCTTTCCAATGTTAGCTACAATTTATCCATCATCTGCCATTTAAACTGAAGTGGAAATAAGATGCTTTCCTAAACTGCTTGTATTGTTAAATAAAATGCTGAAATAATATGTTAAAGTAAAACCTCCCATGCTTAGGAGAAATAGTGTTTGCTCAAACTCCATAAGCAGTTTGAACATATTGAAGGTTAAAATGTGTAAAATCTTCAAGTTCCTGTTACTATCTGAGAACAGTGAACAGTATTTAAAATGCTACTAAAACATGACAAAGAAATGAAAGCACATCAATAGATTTGACCAATTATGCTGCTAATATACTTTAAAATCTGAATGTAGAAAATTATTCAACACTTTACACAATAAATAAGTGTGATGATAAAGTATGGTGTTGAGATAAAGCCTTGGAATGAGATGACACAGCCAAGGGAAAGAGAGACAGCATCATTCTGAGGCCCAAGAAGCAGTGATTCATTGGAGATAGTCTGGGAGAATTGGCAGTGTGCCATGTGCTTTTTTAATGGAAACAACTTCTCTCTGGAAGGTTTAAGCTTTTTTTTTCTAGTCTTACTGATTAATTGCTTGTAAGCAAGAGCTCCTTAGAACAATGCTTGAATTTTTTGCACAGTGCTCAGCCTCTATATGATATTTATTTTAGAAAGATTCCTGGTTGTTTGAAGTACACAGGAGTATCACATTTTATCTTGCAAATATTTCCTACTCAGAGTTCAACTCACAATTTACTTAATTTAGTCCCATTATATGCTTAAAAATCAATGTGGTAAAATCCTGTTTAACACAGGATTTGGGATTTGATTTGCTGTTCCTTCAATCAGAAATCTGCTTTCTACTGTGGCAAAATCCATTACATCAGCCCAGAGCTCAATCCTTACACGGCACTCAGAAAATCCTTTGGTCTCCTGTGACATGTGATGTCACTCCCTCTTTGTTATCCTTCACCCTCGTATTGTATTTTCTCGCAAAGCCGGGTCAGCTAAATCTAGGGTTTATTTCCAGCATGCATCAAATGTACATCATCTGGAGAATGTCCTATTAGTTCTTAATTTTTTTAATGGTAAATGGAGCCCAAAACCGCTGGAAAATGTGTATTTTTGATGCTACATGTCCTGTTTATAGCTATGGTTGTTTGATTGTTGATGTGGCCACTTGTGGGTGGCTTACATTTAGCTAGGAGTTCCTAATAGCCAGGGGAAATGAAGAGATGAAATAATAATGAAACCCACTGTTGCAGTGCTTGCTTCATTAAATAAAAGAAAGTTCATCCATGGGAACAAGCAGGGTTTGAGATAGTATGATTTTGGGAGATGTCCTTTTATCAACACTGCAAAGCAAAAGCCCCAGCCCCACTTCCAGAGGGAGTCTGTCCTCTCTGATGGTTCCCTTGGGGTTGCTCTGAAATGGATCTATTTGTACTGTGCTTCTGACTAAATACTGCAGCATATTGTTCAGGAGGTGGCATTGATCTTTTCCATTTTTCTAATTTTTGTACTGTAAAGTACTAACCTGTTTAGACTTGCCAGTTCTGTTGGTTCTGCAGGCTGTTTGCAAATACAGACCTTGGCCAGATGAAATTATTATCTCTGCTGTTTCCAAGACATTTTTAATTTTCCCCCATTGGAAAATTTGTAGTCCATCAGCTTAAAATTCTGGATCAATTTACGCATCCAAAAAGAAGAGTCCTTGATTTAGACATTGAATGACCTCCTCTTATTGCCTGAATATTTGGTAGATGGACTTGGGGGAAATCCTATTCCTAGGCTGTAAAAAACTTAAACAGAAAGTTTCTAGGCAGACTTTCTTGGCAGCATACATAAGATTTTATTTTTCACGTTAGGAAAGTTGACTGTATTTGTAAGACTGGCATTATTCATGGTTTTTCAGAACACATTCTTGAAGTCAAGCAGCTGCAATTTACAGTTAATCTGGCAAACATTTACCTTTGCTTACTCTGAGTGTCACTCAGGGATTTTTCTCTGCTAGCTCTTTATAAGGCTTTTTGAAAGGTCTCACTGATGTGGTACTGCCAGCTGTGGAGCAAGGCCATAACTTGGTCTTATTTGTACTAATGGACTTCCCTTTCAAGTCTGTTTAACTGTGTATGCATAACTAAATTTTTCTGTGAAACTGGTATTTTAGTCAACATTCAAGAGTTGGAAATACAACTTCCTTTATATTTCCAGGAAGACAGGATCTGCCTGAAAATACATCATTAGTTTTATTATGTAGGCTATCCCAAACCAGAGCACCATGAAAATCTGAGATGTGTATAAACCCCATCTCTGCCAACTTGGGAAAGGGCTTTTCATTGTTTTGCACTTGGCTGGCAGGAATTTTGTCAGCCACGGGAGCAAGGAGACACCCTCAGATGAGAGGGTGAGCTGCCGGAGAGGCATTTGCCAATGGTGTAGCTACCAAACTGCGCTGTGCTGGTTTGCTGGGCCAGTGAGGCTGCACAGGCTGCTCAGGTGTGATGGGGGGAGGGATTTGGATGCTGTGTCCTGGCAGGTGTCCTCTCCAGCCCCAGGTGGCATTGCTCCAGTGCTGCTTTGGGTCAAGTGCTGCATGCTGCTTCTTAGCCACAGAGGGCTATAGGAATGGTCATGTGGATTTTTGCTATGTACAGTACAGCCCGTGGCTGAAGAGTGTGGCTGAAGTCCTTATCATGCCAAAAGCCATCAAACTTAGATGCTTTAGTCCCTCTGTGGGAAGCCCCTGGGTTTGGAGCACATGCAATGTGCAGCATGGCAAGAAGAGATGCATGTAAACACCATTGCCTTTTTCCTCACCCCCCTACATTGTAATTTCCTTGGAAGGAAACAGTTTGTGAGGAGGCCCAACCTTCTGTGTTCCAGAAGTTTCTGGATTTGGGCAATGGCTGGACCATTTTCTCCCTGTGACTGCTGGACATTTCTTCCACAGGTTGACACCTGTCTCATTGGCATGGATGACCCCAGCTGCTAACAGGAGACTTCAAATCCTGTTTTGAAAAATGCTTTGACAAAACATATACCGAAAATTGTGATGTCAGCAGGTGTTAAGTATGAGATAGGTCAGGAAGCAGACAGAAATGGAAATGAAGGTACTCTGTCAGCACAGGGAAGAATTCCCAGCCTTTGTAAGCAGAAAACCCAAAATACCAGGGTAAACAAAGGGAAATTTTCCCCCTGTGGCTACAAACATTTTACAGGGCCCATTTGCTGTATAGAATATTCTAGGGATTTCAGAATAGAACCAATTTATCAGATTGCTAGCAGTCTGTTGTTTGTTAGGTCTCTAGGCACCATAAATGAGGGTGACTGAGGCATTTGGATAAATGTTGTTTGCTCCTTATATGGTATATCATTGCCATTTAAGAGAGTATCTATTAATTACTATCCACTTTGAAAACTTGTCTGTTTTTTCATGAGAAGGTTTGGTACAATTTGAACTATTCTATTTTAGAATCCTTTTTCCATTGCTTGTGTCTTGATTTTCTTAAGAGAAGAGGAGAACCTGGTACACAGTCTCTGTTGCTTAGCTTGTTTTGGTTGCCTCCAGTGGATGCTGTCGGCATTAGGCAGGGAGGAAAGTGCATTTTGAGCTCTCACCCAAGCTAGCAGCATTCTTGTGTGTGCTTGATAGTTGTGGAGACAGACTGTCTCTTCCAGAAGTTGATTTGTATTGCCTAAATTAGTTTTGTGCTCTGAAATACTCTCCAGAAGAAGGAATTGTAGTCCCACTGAGTACAGGGGGAACATCAGGGAACTGGTTTTCTCATTTAGCTGCCTGTGGTTGGTGGCTGTGAATAGTCTCTTTTGCTCATACCTGTGTCTGACGCTCAGGCTTTCTTCTCGGCTGATGTTTCTAGAGCTGTTTAGCATTAATAGCACCTCTTTAGCTATTGAGCACAGATTCAGCACACATTGCTACAGTGCTTTCTGTGTCTATACATCTTATTTCAATGGAAACCTTTTGCATCTGTTCTAATCATATGTTCTAATACCTGTGGGGTGTAGAATACAGCAGCACATAAGCTGTTTTTAATTTTATTGCTGTTCTGCATTTAGGAGTGACTCATTGCTTTGGAGACTGAGTTGATAAAAAATTTGCACATCTCATTAATCTAATACTGTAATTCCCAAAAAACATTACACTGAAAAAGCCCATTGTTCAGATGGTGCATAGTAACTTTTACTTTATGGAATAGTACTATGGTCTGCGTGAAACAATCCTAGGAGTAATTTTCTAGCAAATAAAAATAGAACACAAGGACTTCTTTACAGAAACCAAAAAATGATGCCTTGGAGCTCAGACCTTGGGGAGAATTGGATCAAGAGTTTTAAGAGGCTTCAGTTTCATTCTGTTAGTCAGACCATTCATTGTCATTAATATCAACCTTAAAGCTTTTCTGAACGGTGACATTTTTCTTTCTTTTTTAATATAAATCAAGTAAATTGATGACAACCACCTGATTGACCAAGAGATTGGTTTTAAAACTATTTTAAAGCTCTTATTTTATGTATGGTAGTCCATAAAGTGACTAATAATAATAATAATAAAAATAAAGGAAAGCCTTACACAGCCTTGCTCCCCTGTAGTATTATGATTCTCATTTAGACAAAAATTTTAATACAGAACATAGCTAAGTGAGCTACTTTTTAAATTCTTAGAACTAAATTGATTATCTTCTTGTTTCACTATTTGTCTTTACTTTATCTTGGAATATAGTGTTCATGTCTCCCCTGCTTCTTTCCCCCTCCCAAAAAGACCAACCCCGAAAGAGCTAATGAAGGGTCCCATTTTTGCATATAAAAATTCTTGAAAGTGAGGAGAAACTGAAGATAATGTTCGATGTGGCAAACAATCATTCCTAATATGAATTGTAATGGAATGTGCTTATTGTAGGAACATCAACCAAAAAAGTAGGAAGCAAAACCAGTGGAGAGAGTCCACTGGAAAACACTTGATCATAGTCAATCTTCAAACCTCTCACTTCAAAGACAGTAACACTAGGTCAGGCTTAGGCCTGTTTTCTGGCATCTGGGTGCCCCACCTCCATGTGAGCTTGAAGACCTCCTATCTGGAGCAAAAGCTTGGTGTTTGCTGTAACATCCTTCAGGATAAGTGCTAGAGTTTGCAGCATTTTTTTATCTTCTGGGAATGATACTTTTTGGTGTAGTAAATTTGTTATGGTAATATACTAAGGATGAAAATTCTGAATGTGGTAAAATATATTCACAGTTCTCAACTTAAGCCAAACTCCCTGGTTGTAATTTTTGTAATGCTGTAAGAGGACAGCATGATGAATTGCACATGAGAGCTGAAGCTGAGCTTTGCTTTTTTTGAAGTTATCCATAGGATGTGTGTGTACTTGCTTAATTTCCTTTTTTTCTGGAGGACATAAAAATAGTTCTCTTGCCCTGAAGTTGTGGGCAGACTAGTGGGCACCTGATGTGTGAATTTAACCCACCTTTTCTGAAGGGCAATGGTCCATGAGTCGCAGTGATTACTTTTTTTTTTGGCTCATGTAAACGACACCTGCTCTGTTCAACGTTGTATGCATTCCAGGGACTTTCTGTTTATTGCAAGTACAAACTAGGCACAGAAACTCCAATTTAAGAAATATTTCTTTAACTTCCTATAATTTGAGATTTTGACCTCCAGTTTAGGTTGAGGAGTATACCTACATGCAATTCAGTCTACTAGGTGGTGTTTTAACATCTCAATTCAAGATACACAAGTATAAATGAGTAAGTGAGCAACAGGTAAATTGTATGAACGTAATTATCTGTCATAAGTGGATTTTTAGATACCCGAAGTCCATGAGTACCCTTGGATATTTCTTTTGCAGCCTGTCTCCATTGCTTGCATGGAGTTCTTAACCTAGCTAAGATAAATGCCAAAATAGTCACCTTTTAAATTTTTGATTATTCTGTCCAAACCTTTATTTCTTTTTTCACAGATAATGACATAGTGTTGGTTTGTGTATAAATTCTAGTACAAGTTCTGTGTAAAACAGGAAAATCTTATTAGAAAGTTAGGTCCCAAATATTAGCAGTTTTATAGTAAGACAAACCCAAAATATACTGTTCTATACCTTACTTAACTGTAGGCATGTTTGTAATGTTTTTATCCAAGCTTCATTGTTTTTTAATTTTCATAGAAATGTGGTTTTTAAACTGTGATTAGTATCATCCTCTATGTGCTACAGGCAGTAAAATAGAACACATAATTTTTCTAGAGTGTGTTGTACTCATACTTTCAGTATTCTCTAAAATATTGATGTGAATTAGAATAGGTTGTTTTCAAAATTTTTTTGAGAGTGTATCTTCTTGAATCTTTTTTTTTAAAGTAAAAGCTGTATTATTATATAGTAAGATTTCTAGCACTGGGCCTTGTGTTTTTCCAGATACGGAAAGTCTCAGGCTGGATTTATAGATCACCTTTTGTTCCAATTATCTTCCATGTTCTTAAAAAAAAATAAAGGCAATATATTATTACCCAGATGATTAAAATGTCTACTAATAATCCTTTGATATTGAAGCACCTGCCATATGTTTGTGGGCAAGAAAAATAGTGAGAGGAATGAGAGGGAGTCAGAATATGATTTGAATTTGGTAAGGTGCTGAGACAAGTACTTCACACTGGTGTGGACTTCATGATCTGCGGTGTGTGGGTGAGTTTCCATGGCCAGGAGAGCCTCCCTGGAGCAGCCTGTGAGAGGAAGGTGGGAAGCAGCAGCTGTCAGTAGCCAGGGAGTGAGGACAGGGCATGCACCAGGAGCAGGACACACAAGGGACTCCTTGTGTCCCGTTTGGACCCTTCCTTCTGAAGGGGCTGGCGGGGGCCTTTTTCCTGAGCAGTGACATTGGTGGGTAAGAGAAGGTTAATATGGGGTGGGAATAGTAAACGTGGGAAAAGTATGGCCTCTCATGCCATCTCTGGTGTCCTACAGGTGTGGGGGCAGCTCTGTGAAGACCAAGTTGAGCATAGGTGTCCAAGCAAAGAACACAGATGCCATATGTTGTTATCTTCAGTTTGAAAAGCAAGCAGGAGTGTTTTCTTCCCAGCCTCTCTCAGCACGTGTGCAAGGCATGTGTGTCAGGTGGGGGCTCTCCTGCATGTGACCCTGGTAATTGTGTTAATGAGCAGGGAGGGAGGGGAAAAATACAAGGTACTTGAACAACTGACCAGGAGCATTCAATATTTAATATCCTTATCTCCCCAGAAATTTAAGGATTAAAGAGGCATGATTTGTTACAGCCATTTTCCCCTCTTGGAGCTGTCATCTGGGCTGTAAGTAATGGGTTATTTTGAGGAAGAAAAAAATGCCTCAAAGAAACAACTCACTGCCCTCACAAATTATATCATTTTTCTACATATGTTTAAATTACTTTTATCATAGATTTCAAATAGTGCCCTGGTACATAAATTTTGGGAGAATATTGCAAAGGCTGCAAGCTTTTGTATTTCTGAGTGTGGCTTTCCCTGATCCTGATGAAATGCAGACTTAATAGACAAGTGGGAGTGGCTGTATCTTGGAGGAAAGGCTCTTGCCCCATTGAAGCAGAGGCAGCTGATGCCATGCAGTGACCAGTGTTGCAGTTCTGCATGGGCTGTGAGCAGCTGTCCTGTTATGCAGAGGGGATGTAGAGGCACTGGTTTGTAAACTAGTACATTCTACTCTTAATCTTTGTTTTTGAGCCCTGCTTTGTTTCATAGTACTTGATGCCATTGGCATTTGAATTTTTTATCCTGTGACTTAAAATCTAGCTACTATGTTAAGAACAGTAGAAAAGAAGTGTCCATAATTTACTGAAGAAAATCTAAAATTTTATTCATTGAAGTTTTTTATATTAATTTTTTAATACATATTTATTGAAAACATTGGGACAAATTTCTGTTTGCCCTGCTAGTGCTCTCCAGCAGTTCTCCATCTAAGCTTTATACCTTGCTATGCAATTGCTGTGCTCCAGGTCTTTCCCTTGCTGCCTCCACGCCACATTGTGTCATCCATCTGTTTCTTTAGCTGACAACATACAGCTAAAGAAACAGCTGCATACGACATACATTCACAAAACATTGGTCAAATTGATGATACTGAGTAGTGTACTTAGTGTATCTTTAATTCTGGAGGCATGCCTTTTTTCTGTTCCTTGTACAGAGCTTATTCTAGTTCTTTTTTTTTTTTTTTTTATTCTACCTGTGGAATAAGCTGGACTTTCCACCCTTGTCTAAAGATGCTGGCTGCCATGCTAGACTACTAAAGGCTTGTGAAAGTTAAACATATTTAATTTTTATTCTTACTTTTCTGGGAGTTTTAGATACACAGACTGGATCTAGTCATGATGCTTTTAAATTTATGGCTTTGTTTTTGCTTGACAAGAAAGAAAGCAAAACTCTATAAGAAAATAAAATGTTCTCTGCTAGGATCAAGATGCATTATGTATAATATACTATGCAGAAATCTGCGCACAGTTTTCTCAATTATATCTGTTTATTTCCAAAAGTAAGCAAAATATAATATGAGCTGGAATGGAATAAAATAATAAAAGACTGAGGAGTTTTAAGTTTTCTCAGTAATGTCAAAAGTTAACATGCTAGTTGTCTGGTTTTAGATATGCGAGGCATCACCAAAAGTATGTTTTGATGCCACTGTTATTGTGAGACCAAGGGACATTTTTTTCTTTTCATTTTCCATTTATTTTCCTCTGAGTCAGTAATCTAAAATAATTATCTTACTGTTCTTAATATTTTTGGATAGAGATTCTGAGATATATATCTGTCTGGACAATTTGTGAAAAGCACTGAGACGTGTGTGTTGTTCTGGAGAAATAATCATGGACTGACTAAAATTTAACCCATGTTTGCTTGTTGTTTCAATTGCATCCTAAGGAATTGAAACCAAACCATTTTTTACTGTTAGTCTGCATGCATTGTTTAATAAACTACCAGGTACTACCTCTTCTGAATAATCCTGCAGGAAAATAGTTGAGCAGTATTAGCAATATTGCTAATAATTGATTGTACCAATTATCAAGTTTCCTTAACACTTTCATAATGAAACTTCATTTGTGTAAAGTTTTTTATACATATGCTTTTACCTTAAGAGATGTGGCAGAAAGGGAATTTTCTTTTTCCTAAACAGGAAGCAAATAAATATGTTTTTACTGCAGTTCTGGTATTTCAGAAAAATGCTAGTTAAACACAATAAATTGATTGAACATGTAGACAGGTTGTCTCTTTGCCTTTTCCATTTGCCTTTTCCCTTCATCTTTTCCAATACTACATATTTGATCACATACATTCCATAGGTAATCTTTCTATCAGAAGCTTGCATCGTCTTCTACTTAAACTGGATGAATCTAATTGGCAAATTCCTACTGTAGTATCTTGTGTTTGATGCACCACTAAACTGAATTCCTACTGTGTAACTCTCCTTCTTCATGTTACTTGAGCCTGAGATCTCCAGCAGTGTTGTGAGTCCCACCACACTTGATGGAGTTTCAAGTGTTTCATAGAATCGTATGATAGTTTGGGTTGGAAGAAACCTTTGAATGTCATCTAGTGCTACCCCAATAAACAGAGATGTCTTCAACTGGATCAGGTTGCTGAGAGCCACGTCCAGCCTGGCCATGAATATTTCCTGGTATGGGGCATCTACTGCCTCTTTGGGCAACTTCTTCCAGTGTTCCAGTGCCCTCATCGTAAAAAATGTCTTTCTTGAATCTAGTCTGAGATGTAGTTTCCTTCCCATCTGCTCTCTGTGTTCTTGAGGATGCTTGCACAGTAGTAGAAATTTCTTTCCATATCTGCTCCTGTCCTGATTTTGGAGTTACTTTGAACTCTTAAGGATGATTACTGGAAGCCTCAAAAACTCCTTGGACCACACTAGTATCAATGATCTAAAGCTCAGTAATCCTGAATAATTTTGGCTCTGTATCGCCCTTGCAATTCCTAGAGCTCTCTTCTCAGAGGGCCCACTGTGCTATTTTTTTGCTCATAAGTCAATTCTAAGGTAATTCTTTCAAGTAAAATGAAATCTGCTCTTTAATAGATACAGCTCATGAGCGGAGGAAAAGATTGCTCAGAGTGGCGAATTTAAAGTAGGACTATTTTTATGCAGATGTATTTCTTGTTTTATTCAGGGACTGGGAGCAGGGTTCAGGTGTCTGTAATCGTTCCCTGCGAGAGCCGATGTTATCATTACCAAGCTCCTTCTGCAAGGAGCACCCTGCCCTTCTCCACACCAGGGTGAGCAATGGAATCTGCTCTTGGAGATGAGACAGGGGGCCCAACACCAAACAGGCTGCAGGAATCAAATATTTCAGACCTTTCAGAGGACACTCTAAATCTTAGACCCACGGATGAGCTGGAAACAATTCCTGTGGAAGAAATTCAAGGCCTTAAACCTGAGGATTTGCAGGAATCTGCTCCTGCTGAAGCAACGCAGAACACTAAACTTGGGGCTGAGCAGGTACAACAAAGGGATAACTGTAGATTAAAGGTCTGGGGCATTTTTACAGTTGCAGTAATGTATTTTTTAGCAATTGTAAGCATACTGTTTTTCAGTTATACTTGAGAAGGCTTGCTTGGGTTTTATGGATTCAGCCTGTTATTTCTAGAGGTTGTATCTGTGAAGCCCCAGAACGGTGGTGCATATCATGGAAACCCCTTTTTGCTTTAACTAGGCAGAAGTTTATGTATGCCACTGTCATCTGCAGGGGGATTGAGTGGAATGAGTATCTGTTGCAAGCTGACCTGCATAGGCAACTTCCACGTGTAATGCTGAGCACTATCCATAATGGATAAATTGAAACTATCCTAATATGAGATGCACTTTTGTGTGCAGTTTGAAATTACTGGCCTCAGTTGAGAGTGAGGCTAGAAATATGATTGTTCCTATCTGTGGTATTTGTGGTATTGTGTTCCTCTGCAGAAAATTTCATTCTCCTTTGATATCACAGTTCACGGAGAAACATGAATATTGAGTGCTTCAAGTAGAGCAGGTGTAAAATAGGTTTTCTTTATTGTAACAAGCTTAAAATATTTTTCAGTGTTATTCCAAACAAGTGAAAAAAAGATCTCAGGAATGAGAGACAGGCTTCGACGACTGGTTCCAGTGATCTGACTTTTCAGTGCAAGACAAATACTTGCTCTTCTGTGCTGCAAGAAGCAAATGTCCAAAATGCTGAACTGGGTTCTTGCCCAGAAATTTTCTCATCTTAGTGTTTCTCTATAAAATTTCCCCATTTGTATAAACTACTCAGCTCTCACTGCAGCAGGCATTTGAAACATCTCCTAAGCACCATGTGAGTGTCCTACCCAGCAAGTATTTTCCTCCAAATCAGTAGTCCAGATCTACCAGAAGTTGGATCTCAGCCTGCTATCTATATCCTGAATGGGTGTCTTTCTGTTCCTTAAATATTTGTTTTGTGATAAGTGCTTTGAGTTTTTTTTAATCTGAAATTTTAACCAGCAGTCCTATCCTGAACTTGAGAAGCCTGTCCCAAGGAAAATTTTATTAGAAATAGCATATTGTTGCAAAGTCTAGCTAACAGATTAACTGCTTTTATCTGCAATATTGTTCTTTTGAAAAACTGTTAAATCAAGTCTTGAAGTTTTTTGGGGTACAACTTTAAGGTTGAGCCGTTCAGAAACAAAAGTTCTCTTCACCCATCTCTGGGAGCATTTCATCTCTAAGAACAGAGGCCCTTCTCCTTCCCTTGGAGCAAAGGGTCCTCCTCATCTTCATCTTTAGGACTATCTCTGGGAGCATCTCTAGGAACTGAGGTTTTCTCCTTTCCCATTTGGAGCAAAAGTCCTCATTGCTTCCATCTCTCCCTGTTCAAACTTCTCATGAAATTACAGCTGCATCAGCATCTGCCTATCTCAGCACAGGTGCTTTTGTTCACAAGTTGAACACTCCACCCCCCATGTCTTCATGAAATTACAACGGGTACTCTGATATATCATAGCTTTACAACAGAATTTCAGCTTTAAGCATCTCCTCTTTCTCTTCCCTCAGGTTTTCAGCTCTTCACAGCACTAAAAGGGTTAATCTCACCTAGGCCTTGCAGCTGGAATGAAGCTTATCCCTGTTGGTCACATGATCTCTGCCGGACATTGGTGCAGCTTCAGCTGAATCTTGGCCACACACGAGGCGGGGGAGCCGAGCTGTTCTGGCTGCCCACGGCAGGGCTGTGGGGGGGTTCCGTGGGTGGAACAGGGCCCATCGACTCCAGATGGCCGTGGCCTGGCCCAGCCTGGCCCGAGCAGGGCCTGGGCTGGGCCCGCTGCCCCTGCATGGGGCCCGCAGTCACCTGTTCCAGCACCGGAAACGAGACAGAGCTGTGGGGGGGTTGTTTATTCTTAAGTGTGGATCACAGAGGCGGTCACAATTTTAAGTGGCTCAAAGAATTGTCCATATTCAAACTGGCCAGCTGATAGGTTCTATCAGGTCCCAGAGGAAGCTGTAAGCACCCCTTTGCAAGAACATCACTTCCGGGACTATGCTTGCTAACCCATGACATCAAGAAATGTTAGAAAGAATTCCTTGTCAGAATGAAAAGATGACTCTTGTTTCTGGATTAAAGAATTATCAAGTGTCTCACATTACAACAATTCATGAATCTGAAAACTTTTTTTACAGAGTGCCTTGACTGTAGGAAAATAAGAACTTCTGATGTTGACGGTTTTTTCTTCTTTCTTGTTGAAGGTTTGAGTTTTAGAGAGAAGGGTCAGGGTGGGATGGTTGTCACCTTAACCAATGTGACATGCAGTCGTGGTTCTCAGCAGTGAAGCCCCATGGAGCCACTCACTTGCTCCCCCAACAGTGGGACTGGGGAGGAAACCAGAAGGGTAAAAGGTAGAAAACTTGTGAGTTGAGATAAAACCGTTTAATAGGAAAAGCAAAAGCAATATACACAAGCAAAGCAAAACAAGGAATTCAGTCACTGCTTCCCATGGGCAGGCAGGTGTTCAGCCATCCCCAGGAGAGCAGGGCCCCATCACATGTAACAGTTACTTGGGAAGACAAACGCCATCACTCCAAACATCCCCCCTTCCACCTTCTGCCCCAAACTTTATATCCTGAGCATGATGCCATAGGGTCTGGAATATCTCTTTGGTCACTTTGGGTCACCTGTTCCAGCTGTGTCTCCTCCCAGCCTTCCATGCACCCCCAGCTCCATTGCCTTTGTGGCAGTAAAAGCAGAAAAGGCCTTGGCTCTGTGAAAGCCCTGATCAGCAACAACAAAAACATGTCTCTGTTATCAACCCTGTGTTCAGCACAAATCCAAAACACAGCCCCGTACCAGCCACTGTGAAGAAAATCAACTCTGCCCCAGCTGAAACCAGCACACGTGAAAACTCAGGTACTAGAATTGTGAAGAAAAAGTGCTTCTGAATTCCTACTTCTAAAAATGATTTCTTGGTATGAACAGACTCTAAATCTTAGCCTTTAATAATTGATTTTCCTATTTGTCAAAGAACTTGCTTATTAACTAAATGAGAATATTATTCTCTCTGTAATGTTAAAGTGTGAGGGAGTTCCAAAGTTGCACTTTAACAGTGCACTTTTTATATCTCTTTATCCAGGTAAAATTCAGTGTTGCTGAATATAAGATATGATCTCTTAATGAGCAGTTGTGATAATGTGTCCTACATTCCTGAGGCTGGTTTTTAATGCCATTGAGGTTGAGAGGAAATCAGCCCCACTGTGCATCTTCAAATATGGAGTCAGGAAATGACATGGGTAACTTTCAAAACTTTGAGATTTAATCTTGGCATAGTTTATTACTTTGCTCTGATACTGCTGAACATGCATTTTCAGAACAGACACAGCTCTGTGAAAACACCACTTTGGCACAGGCCTCCCCTTTTCTTTGCCTAATAGCTGGGAACAGTTCTTGCTGTTTAGTTCTGTAATGTTTCCTGAGTTCTTTTCACTGTTGCTGCCTGCATGTGCAGAACATCATGTGTTTCAGGGTTGTATGTGTACATGGCCCCTTTCAAAATGAAACTATTAATCACATTGATAAAGTTGAAAAATTCTTGGTACGTGTACAAGAGTTCTTTGCTTATATTCAGAAGCTCTTTTTATTGTTTTTAAAACTCATCTAAAGTACATCCCAACATTCTTTAAGCTCTCTGAACATTTAATTTAGCTAAAAAAGAAAGATGAGATTCATTAGAAAACATGTTCTCTGTTAGGAAATTTCTTCATTTTAATGCCTTGTACTAGATATAAAGAAGTTTAGAATGATTTCCATTAGTGTTTTGATGTGAGGTAAATAAAAGCAAAGAACCATTTACGAAGAACTAAAGAAAGCTATTGTTAGTAATGATACAAAATGCTCAATCAATGCTTTTAAAAATATTTCTGCCTTTTTAGGACTGTCAAGAGGCAAACTTTCAGCATATTCTGGACACTAAGCACTTGCATTATATAATGATGTGTGTGTAGTTCTTGAACTTTTAAAATAATGTTTAGTTTATGAACTTTTCAACTTGAGATACAGCAGATTCTGCCTGGTGACAGAAAGTAAACAGAAGTTAGAACCTGCAGCTTCATTAGATGCCTAGACTAAATACAGTTTGTTTTCTAACAAAGCAGTATGAATGCTATTCATTCCCCAGCATTTATATTCAGGGACTTCTGGTAGATTTATGGATTTTGTGTGTCTTTTTCTTTCTGTTTCTTTGTCTCCCTCCCTCCTTTTCATTTCTGGCATCATTTTGTATGACTCAGATATTCCACTATTCTGTCTTTAAAGTGCCAGCAGTGCTTGCAAGAAATGCCAGTGTAATGGACTAGGAAATTCTGGTTCCTTTTCTCTAGAAAAAATACAGGCTAGGCAGTGGCCAGCCCACCATCATCATACAGATGAAAAAGTCACCATTTCTTCCCAGTCTTAGCCTATGAATGGGGAATCCTTAGTGGAAAATGACTGCCCCTAATAAAAGCAGAATTATGTTCAGTGAGGGGGGCCCAGACTGAATGGGGCACATGAGAAGATTGTTTCCGATATGGTTTCCTGTAAACTGTGCATATGCTTAATTAAGAACAAGTGAAATGCTCAGCCAAGTATTTGGGGTTTATTACTGTCAAGGTATTCTTCTGCACAGCCTCTTGTGGTTTCACATTGTGCACTGTTGGCTCTGCTCTCTTTCTCCATGAGAATGACTTCATTGATTGCTCCAGGTCAGTCTAATAGATCTCACCTAAAGGAACCGAGTTTGATTCAGATCGGCTCCGTGGTATAACGTACACATTTATACCGCAGTTTCTGCTGTTGGTGCTTTCTTTGGATGCAATCAGAAAGCAACCCTAAAAGGACCTGGAATCTGCAACATTGTCTCATTCCCAACATTTGTTATATCATGCCTTCTTCGGGGAGTGCAGCTGTGTGTCATCTTCACATATGTTCAGAATACATTATGAATGGGTGTTGCTCTTTCCCAGAGAATGCGCAGCTTTTGTTTGTGTTCGTGATCAGGAGCAATTTAGGTTGATAATAACCTTGGAGGAATTTGTAAGGGTGGATATCATGTATCTGAAGCAGTGTTCACTCTTCTCACTAGCATCTTACTTGTCAGAATTTGAAACGCCCATGGTAATGGTTTTCTTCCCTTAAGGGGATTTGTGTACAAACTTTGAATCATGTATGAATCTGTGTACAGGTCAGACTGCCTAACGCTGTGTGAGTTTTCCATGAATTGTTTTAACTGTAGTTGAGATAAGCCAAAAATCACTACAGCTTTCTTCTAGTCTGAATTAACGATTATTACTTTAACTGGTTGTAACAGGGTTCACTTGGACATGGGCTCATGTCCTGTATGATTGGGACCAGTGTTATTTACTGTCTTCATCAATGACAGATGAAAGGATTAAGTGCAGCCTCAGCAAGTCTGCAGATGACACCAAGCTGAGTGGTGCAGTTGACACACTTGAGGCATAGGATGCCATCCAGAGGGACCTGGACAAGCTTGAAAAGTGGCCCATGGGAATCTCATGAGGTTTAACAAGGCCAAGTGCAAGGTGCTTCAGCTAGGTTGGGGCAACTAGATTGAGAGCAGCCCTGCTGAGAAGGACTGGGGATTTTGGTGCATGAAAGGTGGGACATGACCCAGCCATGTGCACTCACAGCCCAAAAAGCCAAACGTGTCCTGGGCTGCAGCAAAAGAAATGTAAGCAGCAGTTCGAGGGAGGTGATTCTGCCCCTCTACTCTATAATTCTTTACTGTGAGGGTGGTGAGGGTCTGGAACAGGTTGCCCAGAGAAGCTGTGGGTGCCCCGTCCCTGGAAGTGTCCAAGGCCGGGTTGGATGGGGCTTTGAGCAACCTAGTCTAGTGGAAAGTGTCCCTGCTTGTAACAGGAAAGTGGGAACTCGATGCTCTCTAGGGTCCCTTCCAACCCAGGCCATTCTATTATTTTATTGTGATTGGTACCTGGGTGAGTCCTGTTTTATAAATGTATTATCCTGAATCTCAAGCCAGTAACTGGAAATTATTTGGCTTCCCAAGCTGGTCTGTAGTTTATTACTTTGCATGTCTGAACTTGAGGTAAGCCATTAGTTTTGAAGCTGAATGTTCCATCAGGAAACAGCTTCTTCTTACAAGCTGTCCCTGGCCATGGTCAGTAAAGGTGGTGTGAAAAGAGGTGAAGCAAGTGTGCTACATTACTTACCTTACAATGCTAAAGCCCTCTACGATCACAGTCTGCCAAGGCCTATGTGAAACCTGTGTGAGCAGCTGGAGAATTATGAATCATTGCTCATAATGAGGAGCCATAATTCAGGCAAGTATAAGTGGTGACTCAGGGGACACTGAATTGTGAAACAGAGAACAGCAGATTAGTTTCAGAGGGGCCCAGCAATCTCCCTTCAGCAAACCAAGGAGTGGAAAATGGCACATTAAATGCCAAATGATCTGAAACACAAATTCAAGTTATATGCAGGATTTCAGATTCTAGATGAAAATTAGAAGGTTTCATAAATACATACCAAGATTTTAGGAGGAGAAGAAACCATGAGGTTGAGATTAGTTTACAAAAGGCTTTTTTTGGAATCAGAGCATTGTGAATCAGGTTTATTGTTCATGTCTCCAGTTACATTAATTTAGACCTTACATTATCTGAGTTACTTAAGCACATCAAAAGTGTTTTGTTACACTTCAGTATTTATGTGGTTAATGGTGATCATCACAGATTTCTTCTCTTAATTTAAATGCTAAAAAAACCCTTTCACCTACTTTTGTGCCCTCCCCTCCCCTCATTTTTTAAAGGTGTGCCATCTAAATTTATTCTTAATGACTGTCCAAAATGCAGTTAGTCTCACCTAATTTGTCTAGATTCTGTTTCTAATCCTTTGCTCTTGTTTTGACATTTTCTACTAGATTAAAGACCTGTTTACTGTTATAAGCCCTTCCTGCTCTAGCTTACATGTAATCCTTGTTCGAGTCACCTCTTAACTTTTTTGCTGCAATAAACAGACTCTGTTTATGCTGCTTTAACATTCCTGAAGTAATTTTTCTGGCACTCGTCTAAAATTTTACAGTTTTCAGTAGCAGCCTAGAAGATGTGTGGATGTTTGTCCTGTACACATTACCACGGTAATCTTGCTAATAACCATGACACCACCTACTTGCTCTCTCTTCACATTTCTTTGTAGGTTAAAATCACCTTCTAAGGTAATTAAAATCACCTTTTTAGGTTAAAATGACCTTCTAAGCTACAGACCTGCAAAGACTTTCTGTAAAACCAGTATTGTTCATGATCCTTTCTAGATTGTTCCTTTCCAAAGTATTCTACTATTACCTAGTTCCCCCTTTAAACAGATCTGTGTGCTTGCCTTAAATTAATTCAGTCCAGCCAAGTCTCCACGTAATTGCGTCATCTCCATCACTGTTTATTGCATCCTAGATTTTTCAGATTAACCTACCAGTGAAGTGGCCACTTTGTCAGTTACCCGTTTTCTGCAAAATCATTGCCTTATTCCATCAAATTTGGAAGTGCAGCAGAGATCCTAAAAATGTTAATTTTATGCTGAATTTGTCAAAAACAGAGGAGGGGGGCTGTGAAGCAGACAGAAGGGGATGGTTCCACAGTGCAGATGGGTGAAATCCGACCTTTGCCCTCTCTTTATGGCAGTAGTGGGATGGTGAATTGATATGAAGGTTGTCATGGGGCAACAAGCACATGTGTAGATTCAAGACACCTGCTGTCATCTGAAGCTGGCTCTTGCAGAGGTAGGAGAGGGTATTGGTGTAAGCAGGGAGCATTGTGGTGCTGCCAGGAACAGGAGTCTGGTGCATGAGGAAGCTTAGGGATTCAGGGACACTGGGCTAATGCATTGCTCAGGATGTGGAAATGCACAGGGGCTTAAGACAGGCCAATGTGTAGGTTTTGCTGGTTTAGGCTGCCATTAGCTCTACTGAGCTGATCTGAGCCCATTTACCATCCTTGTGTTTACATATTAGATGTGTTATGCGTCTGGGCTACATACTTAAACTGAAATGTAATTGTTTGCACTTGGCTCTTTTCGTCAAATCTTTTTTATTTGTCAGTGTACTAAACACCCAAATCAATCTGAAAAAATATTTTTGTTTAGGTTAAAAAAAAATCATTGTAAAATCCTATTTTTTCCCAGTGAAAAGTTCTAACGAGAGATAGTCATAGCTAGAAGCACCAAGCAAATGTTTTAGAACAGCAGAAGAAGCCTAGTGTTGTGTTGCTTTGGGTACTGTATGACAAAACTGATTAGAGTGTTGTTTGAGAGCTAAGCATATATTTTCAAAGATAAATCCTACATAGTTAGGCAGCTAATGCATTATTCATGTGATACTAGGGAGAGGTATAGATTTCAGCTGATAGTGCCATATGGCTGGCCAGAGCAGTAGTATTTAGCCTTTCTTGCTGTTGCTGCCATGGGGAAACATGATCAGGATGGCATGGTGCTGTTACTCAGCACTTTAGACTCCACCCTCTGCTGTAGAGAAATCCACCACACTGTAAAATGCAAAATGGGAATGGCAATGAGAAGAAAATAATTTTTATGGAATTTTTTTGATGACAGTGGTTCATTTATGAGTAACGCCATTTAATGATTGTGTGTTCCTGGATTTGATTTTTTTTTAAGGATTATTTTGTTTCTTAAAAACACACTAGCAGAAATGTTTCTAAACATATATGTAAAGAAGAAATGGATGAAAAATACTAGATGGCCTTCAGCTGCATCTTTTAGAGGAGATTTTTTAAAAGTTACTAGGCTAGATTAATTGACTTTTTCTGTGTTACTTTCTGTTGATTTTTAAAAATAATATCTTCTAAATAATAATGCATTATGATATAAATATAGACATTAACTCATGTTGCATGCCCTCCTTAAATGATTTGCTCATTGAATTTGCTGTACCAAAGCTGTCTGTTATAAATATTTTGCTGGTGTCCAAGCAGTGTTCAGATAAACTTTCTAATAATGTCTCTGAAGTCTGACATAACAGGAAATTTGTTATGGTTATATAAAGGTGGGACTTAACAAGATTAAGACACTGGGCCATGGAGCATTTGACTGTGAAGCTCAAATGTTCAGTATGAGTGTATACAAAGATGGTGTTGTAGGTTTGACTTACCATGAAAGTGAAGGAAATTGCTATAAAAGCAGCTTATTGGAATATTTTATTGTTTGTGAAGACTGCTTTTCTTCATGGAATGGAAACTGGGTCAGTTGTATCCCCCCAACATTCTTTTATCCACTAATGTCCAAATTATTTTAATTTTACATAACCTTTGATTTCATGTCCTTCTCTGAAGAAGTGCCAGGAATAATTTTAACTTTAGGACCGGAATTGTGTAATTTCTGTCTATATAGTGTCTAGCAAGTCAAACTGTGATATTTGTTACAGTGTTACATGGCATTTTATGCCTTTTTATTACGTCTACTATTAGCAATAATTGGTTGGAGATTCAGCTTATATTTTTATAGTTTATTAATACAGAAAATTTAATGGTTTGGTTTTTTTGTTTCTTTTTTTTCTTTTGGTACCAATCCTTCAAAATATAGCCTCAAGAATCCTCCTTTGCCTGGAGAATTTAATGAAATACTTCTTTTTCTTGTGGTTCAGAGGGGTATCCCTTTACCATGCAAGGAAATTAAATTAAAAGCTGTCAGACCTTACAGAGGAGTTTTCATAGATGGCACTAGACCTAGATTGCAAGAATTAATAAATATTGTGTTTTTAATAAATTGCCTCACTGATCAGCAAAGCATAGCACTTTGGTTGCCTACAAAGTGGCTGCCAGCAGTTCAGATAATCAGATTGTAAACATCAGTGTCCAGTGATCTACTCTTGGTCTACTTCAGGAGATGATCTAGTCATATATAAGGCAAACACAAAAAAAGATGCATTTAAAAATGGACAGTGAAATTTAATACACACTATTCTGTGCATGAAAATGAATTCACCAGAACTCACATTTAATTTCTTGTCAAATACTGTGCATTCAGTTGCAAACTCCGTGAAGCTGAGCTACATGCTGCAATTGGCATCTTCTGGAAATCCTGATGAAAGTGATAAAAAGTGCTCAAAGGTGTTACTGAAAGTTGACAAGAAAGTAGAAGGACATTTCGAGGAAGTATTATTCCAGATATGTGAACATGATGGATTCATCTGTTGAATATAAAATTAGGTTTTTGTTTGGGTTCTTTTTTCTTTTTGACCATCACATTAAAGAATATACACATGATAAATTATCATAGGGGAAAAAAAGGAGGAAAGCAGTCAGCATCAAGATTATTCTTTGAGTTTTTTAAAGTGCTTTTTGTTCTCTTTGGTTTATTTGAATTATTTTTATTCTTGCAACTGCAGAAATGGTCAGGTTAACTATTTCACTCAAAGACAGTGATCAAAGAATCAGACAAGGGAGGATAAGAAATCATCACTGCTTCAGTAACAATTGAGCAAAGCATACTGTAAATGCAAAACACAAATGAGTGTGCATTGGGACATATTTTAGAGAAGCTGCTATAGCTGGTTCTGTAATTCTTTTTCGCTTCATGATCACTGCTGAAACACAGCTCTGTGTCCCTGTGTTTATTGCACAAGGGAAAGCTCTTTGTGATTGTTATTGCCCAGGCTTTGTGAATTATTTACAGAAGAAAATATGTTAAAATTTCCTACAAAATATTATAAGTTTAAAAACAAAAGTTCAGTATGTAATAATATTAAAGGAGAAGTACAATAGCTTTCTTTAGGAGTAAATTATAATGTTTTTCTGATGACAAAAGTGTGCCCTACTTGAGTAATCAACATGTACTTGAGTACATCAACATGTACTCAGGGAAACAGAAAATATGTCTATCTATAGTTTCCAAAATATCAGTTGTTGTTAGAGAAGCATAATACAGATCTATCTGTTAATGGCTAAGGTACTGTGTCCATAATTAGTACTGGTGAATGTTTTTTATTCATTTAAATAAAGCCAAAGCATTTAAAATTCTTAAATTGCATAGATCCTTTGTGAAATATGTTTGTCTTTCTTTTCTGCTCAGCAATCAGGCTTAGGTCCCTTTAAACATGGATGTTTATCTCTTGTCATTTCTGCATTAGAATAGCACAGAGATAGATGGGGTTGTACTGAAGTTACTGTGCCCTGCCAGTATGTGTGTATTCTTTTCCTAATATGTATTCTGCTGCATGGACTGGCCAGCAGCACGTGTGTGTGTGCGTAGTGGATTCCTCTTTTGTCTTTTCAAATATTCTCTAAGGATAAGTCCTTTCCTGCATGTTATTATAATATCCTGAACATACTCTCTCAGGGACCCTAAATTTTACAGATTTTTTCATTGTTGTATTTTTGTGTCAACCAAGGGATATCTAAGCTTGAGGACACACATACATGAAAAATGTGTGCTTCCACAATTCTGACTTTGTCGTTAACTCTTTAATGTTTCATAAAGTTTCTCAATACAGTGAATAAACAAAAGCATGGCTATTAGTTGGTTCCATCTGAATTAAGTGGCAGCAAGTACATATGAAGTGCTAAAACACTGTTTCAAGGATGATTATAGAGAATCATTTGTCAGTTGTTTTGACTTTGCCTCTGATGAGAAGAAAACTGGCTATGACTACAGTGCAAATGTGTTCTGTGTCTTAAATTCTGCAGTTAAAAAAGTTAAGACAAAAGAAATTTTTTTCATGAATATTGAATTTATGTTAATCAATGTCATTGAATTAAAAGGAAGATATAATAAGTCAAGGCCAGTGTTAAATGGTTATTTAGCATATTTAGGAAGAAGATGAAGCACAATTACTAATTTTTTCTGTATACTTGCTGAAATGGCTTTGGATTTCAAAGAGTTACAGAAAAAGAAAATTCAACTCCAGAGAAATTCTACTAGAGTTATAAAGGGTACACCAGCAAGGAGATTAATGATGCTTTCACTCAGTTTGCATGCAATTGTGTGCAAGTTACACATAAATTGTAAGAATAATCAGATGACAGTGAACTGGTTAATGTTTACAGAATTGTATTCTTGGATACAGAACTGTTGGTCTGGAAAATGAAATTCCATTTTTAATTTCTAAATATATGTTTGTTCCCTCTGCTCTCTGAATTTTATATTTAGTCCAATACACATGACATGGATGCTAAGTGTATCTAAAACAATTACCAATCTTACCAGCCTTGAGAAGGGTAGGGGAATTGTTCTGACCTTTTGCAGTGTCATTTAAAATATAAAGCAAATTGGCTCAAACACTGTTTTTAGTAAACTTCTATGAAACATTTTTATTTCATTTTAAGGGGGTTTGGTGGCTTTTTTCCAAAATTGTTATTTTCTCCATAGATGGTCCACTTGCTCTCATGTTTCCATTTTTGAGGTTTGAAAGATCAAAACTGAACAAAACTCATAGGTTTTCTTTGTGCTGAAAATTTTACATGATATTGCTGAAAAGCCACAAGTCAGCTCTGGTTTACTGCAAGATTTCACAGTCTTCTTTCTTTATACGTTGAGAATACTCTAAAATTTGAAATGGAAGTAAATACCCTGATTATAGAATGGTTTTGATAAGCATGATAGGAAGCTCAAGTGGCAGCTGTGTAAAGCAGAATCTTGAGGTGTGCCCCAAATGTTCTGCAATCCTTCATGGTTCTAGTAGGGTCCAAACCAATGGTTGAATCATACGTGTGCTGCAAACACTTTGTGCAAGACTGAATCTTGTCTGAAATGAAAACCTTTCTGTGTACAGTAGAGGCATACAGGGACATTGGCACCGATTTTTGTTGATCTACTGAATGATTCCTGTGGTGCTGCATGATTGCTAATGGAGATGTAGCCAAGAATATCATCTCCTTTGGGTGTTAGTGACTTCCTTAGATAACCCATTTAAAGGCTTCCTCCTTAGCATTCCACAACCTCCCCACTTCTTCCTTCCCTAAGTGCTAGTACATTTTGTAAAACTTGTTACTATCAGAGATAAAGGTGTGGTTTTGCTTCAGTTATAGTCTTCCATTTCTTGCGCATTGTCCAAACTTATTGGAAGATACCATTTTTTCTTGACCTTTGGGTAAAAAAAGAATAAGGATTGTTAGTAGTACAAGGTACTTACGCAGCCAGAGGATATGTTTTTGGAAACTGCTCTCCACATGTATGTGTTATCAGGGGGAATGTACAGCATCCTAACATTTGTTTCTATGTTCACTGATGTTAGGAATGTAATTAACTCACCAAATGGGTTTGTGAACAAAGTTATGAAAACATTGCTTTAGATCTATTTAATTTTGCCTAAATCTGTGAAAGAATCTACACTGACTACAGTTGGTTGTTATTTTTCAGGATAATTATAGATGCAAGCTAAGATTGCTTGAGTGCTGAAATTACTTTCACATCTAAATAAATATAGATATCTTTGCAAAATGGGTGATGAAGATCTATAACATGAAAGACAGTCTTTAGCATTGGATTGAGCTCTTCTTACAAGACTCATTCTGAATTCTCTTGTAGTACTGTATTCAGTCAAGAAACTTACAGCTTTAGTGCCCAATGCAAGCCTATGTTTCCTATAGAAATAAAAGCATCTAGTGATTAAAAGCTGATTATTGGGTTGTTTTTTTCCTGTTGTATTTTGCGGTCTGGGTTAGGCTGGGTTTCTTCTTCATACGGTGTGAGAAGACCAGGCACTGGTCTTTTGTGTGGTGGCTTTTGTGTCACCAGAAGGAAGAGCCCTGGATCTGCTGTTTTCTTCCATGTCTGAAGGGTGGAAAGGATGATGAAAGGGAATATGCAGCCATGGCCACAGCAATTCAGTAGCCTGTGTGCTTTTTCCAGCGCTGTTTGGATACAGGCAGGGAGTAGGTTTGCAGCCTTGGTAAATACTTAGCCATAATTATTTTCTCTCAGCCATCACCTTGAATAGAGATTTCTGTTTCTTCTAATCTTGGTGCCTCAGGCAGAGGCAGCGTGTGCTGGAGCAGTCACCAGTTCTTCCATCTCATCATCCTTCTGCCTTGTCCCAGGGAAGTGACAGGGGGACATACAGACCATCCAGGTAATAGGCTGAGCGGCTGTGGTTTAGTCCATCCTGATGTTGGGGAAGTGGGTTTAAGCAGCTGTCACAGAAACTCTAATGAAGAATAAACTTCTGACAGGATCAGGTCACCATGGTGATCCCCTAGTGCCCCTTCCCCATACTGAAGAGAGAACTGAATTTTGTTATTCCAGATTGCCCCTTTCTACTTTGCATGAGCCCGGGAGGCTGGAATGCATGTCTTCAGCGTGTGGGTGATTGATGTTCTGCAAATCAGCATTTTCCCAAGCAAAAGAAATGGACCAGTGTCAATAATAAGTTTTATTCACTGATTGTTAGTTCTATAGTTTATTAAAAGCCTGTGTATAGCCAGTTAATTTCCACCAAAATTACATTTAATATTAAAATACTTCCCTATCTGGAAGTAAGAGTCCCATTTATATCCTCAGAATTTAAAATACTGAAAGGTAAAGAAGAGAGTGCCTTGCATCATTAACATTTAATTTACCTTCCATTCACGTGTGGTGTGCATTAATATAATATTGTTCGGTTCAGGACATGAACTGCATGACAAAAGTGCCTCTCTGGTTGTAGGGGGGTTTAATTTCTTTTCTCTTTGTTGTTTTCTTACATCTGGATTTCTTTGGCCTTTTTTGCCCCAAAAGTTGGATAAGTCTTTATGTATTTATATTATAGAGAAAGTGTGTTTAAATGTTTCTGTCTGAAATGCTATCTTTCTAAAGGCAGTTCTGTATAGTAGATAGTCAGAAGTATAGTACTGGTATCCCTCTTACAGTATTTGAGTTTCAGAATAAAATAGTAAGCAAATACTTGATGAGCTCATGGATTATGGATCTTGAAGGTTGTATGTTTGGTGTCTGAAAAACATTGGCTTTTTTGAAAGGGTGTCTTTTGTAGTGATGGAGATTGTGCTGGTGAGCTCTAATTAGTATTTCATTAAGTAACACTTTTTTTCAGAAGCTTTTGTAGATTTCTTATGCTTAAATAATATTTTGGGTTTAGAATGGAATGGACATTAAGGAGTGATACATTTTAAGTACATGAATAGTCTTTCAGTATGCAAAATCCCCCATTTTGTTTCCTTTGCTAGGTTTTCTTTTGATTACAGATGGCCTGTGTGATAGTTGCTATAGAAACCAGACCGTTTTACTTCAATCTCTCTCTGTTGCTATGGTGTGCAGAGAGCTGCTATGTGTAAAGTGTCATTTAGATTTTTTTGTGATACTCCATGTAATAGTTAACTTGTAATCAATACTCTCTAACAGCAGATAGGGTAATGTGACATGCTAATTAATGCTTTCTGCCACCAACTGTTGGATTCAACAGTTTGGCAGAAATTAGTTGCAAAGTTAGTTTAATGAATTCTGTGGATACAGCTTTCTTTAAATGCTCTAATATTAGAGGAAAATAACTGTTAACTCACTGTCAGGTGGAATTGTTTTTCTTGCCGTAGCACGCTCCCTAACTGAGTGTATGGAAGGCACCCAGAGGCTCTGAAGGCAGAAACCTCAGGTCTGCAGGGAGGCTACAGCAGCCAAAGAAGCTGGTTTTGCAACCTGCAGTTGCCAGTGGCAGCTGTAGCCTTCCGGCAGTTCCCAAAGGCGGCACCAATGGGGACTGCTGAGTGTGAATAAGCTGGAGCGCAGCTGTCCTGGCCTCCAACCTTCATCCTTCTGCCAGCCTGAAATAAAACCAGTACGGGGTAGGGTGTAAGACTTGTAACACTTCCTTGTTGCCTTCTTCATAACTGGATTTGGCAATTAAAAATTGAAATTAAATCAGTTTA
Source organism: Corvus cornix cornix (assembly GCF_000738735.6). NCBI lineage: Eukaryota > Metazoa > Chordata > Aves > Passeriformes > Corvidae > Corvus > Corvus cornix. Next base: position 59,776,629 of record NC_046333.1, read on the forward strand.
ATTCAAAAATTGAATTTTCAGGAAATGTTCCAAGGGTGGCATGAATGAGTCCTCAGTGAAAATGATGATCCTGTCATTACCCCAAGGTGAAGATGAGATTATTTTTCACGCAGAATAGTTGTAACCAGAACAAAAGTGTTAAGCAGGTTAGTGAGGATATCTGATACGTATTGTGGCAAATGTTCAGTGATCAGTTGCCGGTTGCCGGATTTGGTTTAGTAGTAGCTCCTACTTAATTTATTTTGCTCACACCCCAATTGCCAGTGCAACATAAAAGTAACAGAGCTTGCCCTGGATCTGAAATGTCAGGAGGAGTCCCCACATTAGGAGCATGGTGGCTCTTTGCCTCCCCTCTGGAGTCAGTTTGCAGCTGTTGGGGTGGGCTGGCACAGCACCCTGTCCTGCAGCACCGGTGTGTTCCCCTGGAACACACTGTGTGCAAATGAAGAGAGTTTATGGGGATTTCATTTGTTCCCAAGTACTGTCACCCCAGAGAGGCTCCAAAATCCTCATTCCACTTTCCCTGCACAGTTTCAGTAATAAACAGCAAGGAGTTTTTAGATCATGCTAGCTATGTCCTGAAGCTTCATCAAGCCCCTGCTCTGTGATCTGTCTCTTCAGATGGGAAAATGGTACCATCAGGGTACATCTGTGTATGGCTTTGGTAGAGTTGGTTCAAGGGAGAGACTTTGCATCATGAAATGGATCTCATTTTGAGACAGAGAAGCGTGATGACAGTCCCTTTTCAGATGTGAAATACTCTTTAATATTATTTAACCTCCAGTAAAGTAGAATAAAGAAAACTTTTGCTCTGTTAAGAGGAGTTTTGGGAAGTGACCTGTGCTCTCTGTAAGTGCAGTGAGATAAACTTTTGTAAACATCAGGATCCCCTTTTCAGATGTGTTCTTTAACATTTTTAACCTCAAGAAGAATAAAGAAAACTTTTTTTTCTCTTGAGAGGAGTTCTGGGGAAGCGATGTGTGCTCTTTGGAAGCACAACAAGATAAACATTATGATCCCTCAGTATCCTGAACAGACCAAAGTCCACCCTCCAGAAGTCCTAGGCAGAGGTTTTCTTGACCCCCTTCTTTATTTCTTCCAGAATCAATAAACTCTTTTATAATTTTGTGGCTGCTGTGCCCAAGATGAGCTCTGACCACCACATCTCCCACCAGCCCTTCTCTGTTTGTAAACAGCAGGTCTAGTGGAGCACCATCCCTGGTAGGCTTGCCTGCCAGCTGTGTCAGGAATTTATCTTCCACACACTCATATACTTTCTCTTCTTCACTGTGCCGAGTTTCCAGCAAACATCAGCAAGTTAGTCTCCACAAAAGCTTCATATTTTGTTTTTTGAGACAATAAATATATGGAGTTAAATGTGGTGAATTTAATTCTTTCTTAATGTGATTTACAGTGCTGAAGTTGAGTAGCACAGATGCCTGTTACCTGCCATCACAAAACCTGAATCAGGAGGTAGTCATGGCACTTACACTTTGCACTGTTTTTTGGGGTTTTTGAATCACTTATTTTTCTGTTTTTGTAACTGAGTCTGCTTTGTTCTTGTAATTGAGCCTAAACCTTAATAATTGAAACTTCTTGTTTATAAAAAAATACAAATTTTTGCTTCTTGGAGAAACATTAGATCACAGAGCTTTGAGTGCAAAGCACAGTTCTTGATTCTGTGAGGGAGGGATCTGTCTATCATGTTGAACTGGCTTCTAAATTGCACCCTTTCCAACACAGATGTACAAATGGCACTTGCAGGGTTTGTATTTTACATGGGTGCTTTGCTGAAAGAACGGGAACTGTCTGTCACAATCTGTAAGGACCGTGGGTGTGGGCCCTGTTGTATTCTAATAACACGGATTTTTACAGTTGTAATACTTTATTAATATTTACAAAGGAGAGGAAAATTTCCATTAATAGCCAATACTATATTGCAGACCCTTTGACAGTAAAGTAAAGCACATTTCAGCATAATTTTTCATATTAAAAGTTAAAATCTTGTTTAACTACTCTGCTTAATTAAAAATTAAATTACCCAAGGCACTGCAGCGTTAAGAAAAGCTGTCTGAAGCTGTTTCTGTAAGAGTCAAAATTGAAATGGAGGACAACATATGTTTTTGTTCTACTTCATTCATTCTTTTTTTGTTATTGTTGTATGCGAGCTAATGAAAATGAAAGACCTCTAATCTAGATAATTGAGCCTAGTCATCCAAGATGTATTGAGAATCTGACATCTGGAAACATCAGGGTATGTTAATTTTGTCATTTTAAGTGGTTATGGTTTAAAGGACACTACTAAGACTGCTGGGCTGTGTTTATGGTTTGGACTGTTTCCAAAATCAATCTTTGTCTTAAAATGTATGTCCATGTGGGTAGTATTGAAGGTAGGTATGCAGATTAATGCTCATAGGCTATCATATGAAATATCATTCAGAGATCATTCTTAAAAAATTAAGGGTTTTTGTTGTATAAGTCACGATTGAGTTGCTTCTTTGTATCACTGTTATCTAGAGGAAACAGAAAAATCATAGTAACCACAGAAATCACAGTTCATTACTGAGTCACACATGGTGTATTCTTGAGCAGGAAATGTTACTTGCACCATGCTGGCAGAAATAATTCTCAGTTATTGACTGGAATGCATTTAACTATATTATTGCAGGCATGTCTTGATAATTTTGAGTGTAGTTTTACTTTTTGTAGTTATGTAGCAGCTAATGTAGCAATTAATGTAGTCTTTACAGATGAAGTATCTTTCATTTATTTCTTGTAGGTTGAGCCTGTTTGTACTATTTTAGTTCTTAAGTGATTTGTTAATACACCTAAAAGCCAACAAAAAAGCGTTAAGGAGTTTTTTTAAGAATCTTAAAAGACTCCAAGACCCTTTTTTAAGTCTTTATGTACAAGACTGCTTCCTACAGAGATTTCCTTTATACCTCAAGGAAGGCTGTTGCATTTCTGTCTTTCTGATTGTCTTTATCCCTCTTCAGCAAAAGCGAGACATCTTTTGCGTCTTCGGTTGTGATGAACTGTACTGGCTTTTAAAATTCCAGAGAACATTGCCGTAAAGTTGGAGTAGGACTGCAGGATGTCTTTATAGGGTCAGAAGAGCAAGAGCTTAATGGTGCCGCTTCAGGGAGAGACATCTAGTGTCCGGTTGCAAATTAGCATTGAAATAGCCTCTATTTTTTTTTTTCCTTAAAGAAAGGTTAGACTCAAAATAGCACCTTAAGAGTAAAACCACAGAATCATACCAGTAGTGCAGAGATTTTGTTTTTATTTTTAAGAGATGCTTGATGTAGTAGTGCTTTATAATTAACTGTAAACATAGGTTTCTTTTGCATTTGTCTCAGTAGAATACAAGGTGTGGTGTTGGGTATACATGTATTTTTAGAAGTGAAACTTTCTCTGTTGAAGAGTTGAGTCAAAGGGGAATGAAGGTGCTCAGGAAATCATTTGTTGCATCTTTGCTGAAAATGGTTGTAGGTCTAAATCATTTGCTTCTGAATGTGGAATTGACTTTAGTGATTTGGCATGCTGTGAATATTAACTGAACAGCCTTTTTATCAGTTTGTTGATTAATATGTTTTATTTATTATTACTGATAGAGTTCTGGTTGATTTTACTAATAGCTTTCTTCTGTCCTTGTGCTTTTTTTCCCCCTTTATACTACTTCTAAAAATTACTTTGCAATCTCTTTGGAATACATGCTTTGCTCTGTTTGAATTCCTTTAAGTACTGTGCATAGTTGGGAGCAATGAAAATTATCAAGTATAACAAATAATATCTCACTTAATATTCTCGATGGATAAAAGTAGACAAGATTAAACTAATGTGGTGTGTTGGGGTTTTTTGTTTGTTTTGGTTCTTTGGGGGTTTTTTGTTTGTTTCGTTTAAGGAAAATAAATGGAAAATATATTTATAACTTAAAAAAAGGGAAGGAAAAATATCCTTTCTTGTTTTCTTCCAGAATTCTGGAGCTGTTTTGGGTTAACTTTAGCATTCCCACCATTGCTCAGCTGTTACAATTTTTGTGTAAGATATAGCAAACAGAACTAAATTCCAAATCAAACTTGCAGGAAACAAAACTTGCTTTGCTCTATTTTAACAAAAATGGTGAGTATACTGTTGAGATTAGTGGCAATTAAATCTACATGATTTCCTGGAGCATAATATAAATTCAAACAGCAAGTCCATAAACGTGCTTGACAACTAATTTCTTCATTCAAGAGAAAACTGCCTCCTCCTTTGTTTGATGCCAAAACCATTTTGTGCCTATTGTGCGTGTGGCAGCAGCTGTATAAAATGATTTCCTATACTGTGAATGCAGTTAATTGCTGCAGCTATCTTTTCCCTTGGTGGAAGAAAAGCCCCATGCCATCTGAAGGGGAAAGGAGAAAAGGAAAAAAATCCTTCAGGACTGGAATTGTGATTGTGGGTTTGTTTTCTCCAGTCTTTGTCAAGGTAGGTCGGCTCTGAGAACATAAGCCTGCTAGTGAGTTGAAGGTTGCTGTCCTTGTGATGAATGCAATGCCAACAATGTGACATCTGTGAGCAGATACTCATCTCCATGAGTCATTGATGGCAAGTAGTGCTCTTGGGTATTCTAACACATGTTGAGAAATCTTTTTCTTTTTCATGAGATGCATCTTCCTCCGCAGTGTGGACCTGTTTGCGACTTTATTAGCACTGTCACTTCTGTCTTTATTTTACTGAGGGAAGTGACAGCTTAGTGTGTATGAGGCACATCCTCTTTCACCTAGCCTGCAAAAGCCTCAAGATGCTCAAAATGTGAAAGATATGTTGGACTCTCTTCCTAGCTCCCATTTACCCTGAAGATGAAAATCAGGGAACAGACTAATGTGTAGATTTTACCCTCTGTCTTTGTTTTGCTTTAATCTTTTTGGCATTTTCTACCTATAAAATAAATATAAGAATGGGTAGATACGTAACAATAGTTTTCAAATTGATTATTAGTGCTCTCTTTAGGAACCACAGTTGAGTTGTGTTTCAAAGGAGAAAGTGCTGTAAATTCAGAACTAGTTTCAATCCCTGGTATAAAAAAGTAAAGCTCCAAAATATTTTAATTCCCCTTCTGAATATTGTGGATTTGTTAATGTCTGGTTTTTTTTCAAAAATCAGCTTGCAAACTTATTATGTTGATTATTGGTGTCACATTACAGAGAAGCTGGAGAGCGTGGCTAAGCATGAAATGTACAGACTTTCCTGTGTCTGTGATCCTGGACAAATAGAATTGGGGACACATCTTTCTGACTCATTTAATCTGTGAATGAACCCAAGCTGGCAGTCGTCCAGGAGTAGGCATTTAGTGTGTGCCACATGACAGTGGTGTTCAGCCTGTTACCAAGTGTCACAACGTACCTGATGCTATGCAGGAACACATCTACAATTGATCTGAATCCAGCTGTACTCTTTGCTAATATAATTTATGTGCTCTACTGTAGCCAAAGCAATATGCAGTCATAGTCTAAATCAGCCATTTTGTAAGTGAGGTAAGCTGCACTACGAATCCTCCGTGAAACTACAGTGAGGATATAAGATCGGTCGTGGAAGGTTATTTTTGTCTTTTAGTCCTGTTTCCAAAACGTATTAATTATTGCATGCTGTCAGGTGACACCTAACTTCTGCCCTCTGCAATATGTGAAGGAAATTCTGTCAAGCCTATGGCAATCATCTTTTTTTGTAAGAGGAAAGGTTCTAAAAAGAGTGAATGATGTCAAGGGATGACAGAAAGCAAGATTTATGTAACTGCTTGTAGTGACCTGGTAAAACTGTGATGAGAAGAGCAGAAGTACTGTGTTGCTGTTTAGAAGAGCTATAGCATAAGTTTATGGAAGAGATTGTCCTCAAGTAAGGATAGACACTCCTGAATTAGCAGAAGTTAAGATTTTTATGCACTGCGAAGAGTAGGTGAGAGACTGGAGGGGATAGTGGAACATCTTTTTGCATAAAGATTTGTTCTGTTTTGACTTTCATGAAGCAGAGATTGAAATACCAGCACTGATGTAAAGCACAGAAGTGTGAAAGGGTATGCTGGCCTCTCTTTGCCGTTTATTAACCATTCATGACCAACCTCAGTGGTGGTGTTGAATCGATTGAAATTAGATATTTTTGGGCCACCCAAAGCCTTCTCCCAGGGATAATTTAAAGTGGGGTAAACTGGACCATCTGCTCCAGAAGCAGGTCCCAGTTCTGGAACTGCTGCAGATTTTTTGCAGGAGTGCAGCAGTGCCAGGGACTGGCAGTGCATGGTCGGGAGGAGATGTGTCCTGTTCCCAGCTCTCCTGTCACCCCAGCAGTCACTTTCCATCCAGGCCAGACTGCTGGCAGTTGTGGGGAGGGGCTTATGTTTGTTCATCTGGGAAGGATACCAATGCCAATTCACCGTCTTTCCCTGGGGAGGGAGTTGTGGGCAGCTGGAAAGCATTTGGCTGGCTGACAGCAGGGCCCTACAGGCTATTAAGCTACATTGTGAATTAGTAAAGTTGGTGCAGGGGAGTTTGAGTTCTGGCTTTGAAACAAAGATTTTGCTTTCAAGGCACACCATATTTTTATTTTATTTTATTTGTTTAAGAATACAGAAACTAAACATTTCATTATAGATCAAACAACAAGGTTTGGGGTTCTTAATACATTATTTCGTGAACTGTTCATGTCTGTGCAGACAGTTTGATTTTTCCTTTTATTGGAACCCAATTTACTTTCTTAATCTGTAACAGTTCAAAAGCTATTTTACAAAGGACATGGTTTGAATCCTGGCGCCTTTTTAGTAATTTGTGTTGCTTTTCAGAATGGAGCTTCTACTTTTCGGTTATTTTAGTCATCATTTCATGTCAATCATTACACTCAGGATTCAAAGTGGCATCTACAACGAAGTCTAAAGGTGTTAGCAGCACAGAGCACTGCAGTTTGTTTCCTATATCATACTTTTGTTTTCAACTTGTAACAGTTTTTGACTTGATTATGCTTCTAGGAGAAAAAAAAATACAGTGAACATGCTATATTTCACAATAGTGGACTGTATTTTTTATGATTTATACGCTGCATGGCTATAAGACCTGCAGTCTCTCTTCTGCTACTCTTTCCTCATTCCAGTCTGTTTGAACTCCTGATCACTCTGTTATCAAAACAATATGCCATCCAAACAGAGAAGCCAAGATTAGTCAGGCTTAAGTTATCATGTACGGAGTCTGTCTCAGGAGACAGGGGCTTCCTGACACTGCATCAGGTTTCAAGCGAAGTAAGACTGCGAGGTTTAAAGTGTTTTCATTTCCAGAGAAATGCTTTGGTGCCGTCTGAATTCTTCCGAGCAACAAGTAGCTGGAGGAAGTAGAGATTTCATTAGTTAATACCCCAGGGATGTCTTATTTGAGTTCACAAGATGTGCCATCTGGAAATTCTTGTTCTTTCACATGTTGCATCCTTTTTTGGACACTGAAGAGTTCCAAGGTGCTTTATTTGAGTTGCTTTGGAAGTGACTAAAATAAAATCGAGAGAAATATTTGAAACTCTCTATTAAAAATAAATAAATAATAAAAAAATCTGTTTCCATCTGAGTTGCCCAGGTTACCCTTCTTTGCTGTGAAATCAATCCAAGCTTTGCTGCTCCTTACTGCTATGCTCTAAGCACTGCCTCTTTTTCTTCTACTTTTCATCCATTTATCCTTTAAAATTCCCAATAAGTCACCTTCAGAAATGTATCCTCTCTCCCTCTCTTTTTTCTGCCCCCCACCCTTTACCCACCAGAGTCTTCAGTGTGGTCCATGGAAACTGTGGGAACATAGCCAACTCCAGACAAGAATACTCAGCACAACCACTGTGACGTTTTCACCCTTGTTTTGTTTATCGTGGGATATGTTTGCTGGGATGAAACTTGAGGTCTGCTGGTTCAGTGGGATTTTTGTTGTGAAACACTAATTTGGGAGAAGTCTATGATTTGGCAGAGCCCGAAGGGTGGCACAGGTGTGCCTTGTGGTTCACTGTCTCTCTCTGCCTCCTACCCCATGACCCCGGCCTTGGAGCTCAAGGGCTTCTGGGCTTTCATTGTCTGGGGTATGGTACTGCCCATAGAGCCATGGCTGGGGAATCCACATCCCCACAGAGACTGGCAAGGCTCGGACAGTGCCACAAAACCGGTAGTAACGTGTGCTTCTTTCTCTTGCCGTTGCGTAATGCTGACATTCTTTTTGGGTCTTGGGTCAGTTTGGAGAAGAAGGAATGTTTTGAATTAATTTAATGAAGTGTGCTGAAATTTTTATAATAAAGTAGGATTTATTTTGCTATTTCAAAATCTTTTCAAATATATTTAGCCTTAGTTTCTAAGGCATTTGGTCCAAAATTTAGGCCCTTTGTGTAATGGTTGCCATGTTTATCCCTTACTGTTTCTTATAGAATCTACAGTTTCTTTTTAGTTGGCTACTCATTTAAGCAAATCTGTAGGAAATTAATGCTTAGTGAAGTCAAATACTATCAAAACTGGCAAGTGATCCCAGTCTAAAGAGGGAGACCTAAGTTATTTTATTAGGAAACCGGTCTAAAAGGAGATTGTTTGTTCATTCTGTTTGGTTGGAAATAGTGAAATATTACCCGTAATTTGCAGAAAATCCACTCATATTGCACCAGCTGCTTTTATTGTACTAGATTTATTTTCCTAGAAAAAATTTTGTTTTAAATAAGCTGTGATACATATTTTAAAAAAGAAGTTTGTGGTTTTGTTTGCTTGTTTGTTTGGTAGGAAAGAATTGTCACTGGGTATCTGAACTTCTTAAAAAATGTGGTTTGTGTTGCATTTGAACTTCTCCATTCCTTATTTTATGGTTTGCTGATCAGTAACAACACAATTCAGTAGAAATATATTAGACAGCTGTTTTCCAAAAGTTCAACAGGTTTGGTAATTATGAAGGGAATATTAAAAGAAAGCTTTGGAAATTAGTGAGACTATAGTAAAAGAAAAGTTTTGTTATGCTTTTTTTTGTTTTTTTTGTGCTGTAGTTTATGTTTACTTTTCTTAGCAGTGCATTCTTAAAAACTTTCCAGCATCCTAATATCCATAAAAGCTTCACGAAACATTTGTAAAGCATCATGTAATTGTCTTTTGAATACATTTATTCTTTGGTTAGTAATAAGGAGAGATTTAGAAAAACAGACTTATTTTCAGTAAAAATTACACTGGTTATATCCTTGCTCACAACACAGAAGCAGCAGAGCATTACTTTCCCATTGTTTTCTAGAAGCTGAACATTAGGTAGTATAAGAAATGGAGATTCTAAGTTCTTTTTTTAAGCAAAAAGACTGCTGCAGTTAAATTTAGGCAAAATTCTGTGGCGTTTTGTGTATTTAGTCTTTGTAGAATCAGAGAATGATTGAAGTAGGAAGGCATAACAGGAGATCATTGAGTCCAATCCGTTGCTCAGAGCAGACTTGGCTAGAGCTGTTTGCCCAGGGCCGTGTCCAGGAGGGTTTTGAGTATATGCAAGGGCGAAGACTGCATGGTCTCTCTGGGTAACCTGTTAAAAGCGCTTGACCACCCTCACTGTAAAATAGCTTTCAATAATTAATTGAAATTGTTTGTATTTCAGTTTGTGCCCATTGCCTCTTGTCCTGTCATGGGGCATCACTGAGTTGCTGGTGCTCTTTACGATGTCCCTTTTGGTATGTAAACATATGGATAAAGACTTTCTCTAGGCTGAACATTACCAACTTCCTGCCTCTTGTTTTGTGTAAGGTGCTCCAAGCCTTTCATCATCTTCATGGCTGGACTCACTGTAGTAGGTACATGTATGTCCTGATGATGCTGGTTTCTCTGGGGAGGAAAATCTTCTGAAGGAAAGAAGGTTTTCAAGATCATGCCTTGTTTAAAGTGTGTGATGAACTCCACACTTCATAAAGGTGCTGTGAGTGAGTGATTTTGAGGCCTCCTGAGATACAAGGGCTCTGTGCCCTCACTGTGGATGTTATTGTAAGCTGCTTCCAAGTGACCTGTCAGCAGACTCCTGCTTTTTTGGGGGCTGAAAAACAAGGTAGCCAGCTGTGAGAGTACCTTGCTCTGTCTCTCATGTGCTCCAGAAACTGGACTGCTCAAATGTGCTTAGCAGGTGCCTCGTTCTTTTGTTCCTCTTTTGTCATCCCCTCCTCCTTCTTCACATTGTGCTTTGGATAGACACATGCAGCAGTTTAAGTTAAAAACTCAGTGCACTTCCAGCTGCTTCTTTTAGTCTCCCCTGTGACACAGAAGCTCATAGAAGCTCATAGCTGTGCCACTGTGATCAGTGGTTTACTGACATGTTAGATGACACATATCTAGGAATGGGAGTGGATGCTACTGAGCAAAAATACATTCCACATCTACTGCGTGTAGCTGGTAACTTTCCAAGGGGGCGGTGCTCATTGTTTTGGAATGACTTGTCCTCAGTCTGGTTAATTCTGTTTTCTTTCCTCCTTATTCTGAGAGGGATGTTTCTTAATGACTGTCACTTAAAAGAAAGTGCAAACTAAATAGTGATGAGATTCAGCATTAGATCGTCCCCCTTTGCTGTAAAGAATGTGATCAAAACTGTTGAGCATTTAGTATCTGCAGTGGTTGTCTCAAATTCCTTTTTTCCAGTCTCACTGCCCTGTCATGCTGGAGCCCCAGTGGCTTGTAAAGAGCTTGATATGACAAGAGCTTACTGTTAGAACACACACTCAATACAGTAAGTTTATAATTTTCTGACTGGTTAAGTAATTTAGCCAAGTCAAAAATCCTTGACTGTGGAGTTCACCATGCTTCTATCTTGGAGCTAAGCAGATTTTTTCCTTGAAACAGGAAAAAACAAGCCAGGATCATTCTGCCTTTCCTCACTCTTTGGACACTTCATGCTCCTGGTTTATGATTTTTCTTTGGTAGAGGGAGATACTAATATTGTGAGTAGATTTTTATTAATTGGTGGCTCAGTAGTTCTTTGGGAACTGTGGGACAGGAGTCCTCTTCTTGCAAACTCTTTCCTTTAACATGAATTCCAGATGAGTCAGATGGGGTTTGCTTTGCAGTAAATTTGTGGAGAGTTAGTGGATCAACTAATGTTCACTTCGTGTCACTTTTAGCTGTATTGGAGGTACCACTGAACCCAGTACACTGGGATGTGTAAGCGTAGACAGCATGGAATTTAACTTAAAGCATGGATCAATGAACAGATGTGCTGAAATAAAGAGAAAAAGTAAGAACTAGCCAGAAAAGGTTAAGGAGAAGAAAGTACTAAAAGAAAAGGTTAAAAGACTAGCTCTCTTTGTAAAGTATTTGCTGAAATTCAACCAGATGGAGAGTGACCTTGCTGGTTTGAAAGGAAGAAAAGCAGCTTTTATATCAAGAAACAGGAGTACTGTGTCTTCTGTAGTCAAAAGATATCGTCAGTCAAGTCAGAAGATATTGTATGTGTTAGTAGGTATTATCTTCTAAACTTAAAATCTGTGTTCAGTATTTTTATTGTTGCCCAGTGCAGTAATTCATGTGATTTCAAGAACGTTCGCTAAAATTATTTTACCATCTTTTAAGGATTTTAATAGATGGATGAAGCCCTTTAGATCACTTACAGATACTGTCATAAAATAGGTTTATGTTTACTGAATTTAGTTTTTCCTTTACACTTTTTAAATTTTCTGTGGCATTTTTTTAAATAAGCCTTTTGTATTCAAATAGAAAGATACCATCATGTCGAACATTTGGTTCTTTGGCCAACTTTGCCACCTAGCGGCTGTAATTAAATAGAACAGCTCGTTTTCCGTGTTTCTAAGAAAGGTAATGTAGCACAGTGCCACTGTCTTTTTTTTCTTTGCATTGAATTATTCGAGGATTTTTGAATTATCATAATATTCAGATGCAACTGAAGCCACTCATAATATGCTATGAAAATAAACACTTCATTTTATAATGTTTAAAAGTTTGGTATGCAAGTACAGGAGAATTCGATACTTTCTTTTTCCTTTTTTTAAAAAAAAGTAGTCAGCTTGTGATAGAAAGAGAAGAAAAAACATCATTCCTCTTAGTATCTCTTGCAAAAAAGTGTCATTTTAGGTCTCTGTTTGTATGTACTGTGGATTGTTTTTCCTTTAATATCCCTGTGGCATATATAAAATAAATTATCCTTCTTTAGATATCATCCCTACAATGTAGAGAGGAGAAACTCGCACCTGCAGTGCTTGTGCTTCTACTATGCTTTATAGGCAGGCTGAGTCCACAGTAGGACTAACAAAGACTGTGTAAGTATTGTTTTCGCCTCTTCCTAGTTCTTCCTAGTTTCTCCTGCTCCTAGTTCTGATACAGAACCAGATCCAAAAGAAATAGAAATTATTCTGGCTCTAAATTGTAATTTTTTATGTGTTAGTGCCTCTTTTTCCATGAAATTCTGTTAAAATAGGAACTCTGTAACAGCTGTTTCCTCAGTCTTTCTACCCTGTGGCGGCACACGTGCTGTGAACAGCTGCAGTAGGCAAGAAATGTGTGGTGGGTGCAGTAATGAACCCTAAAACCTCTGGATGGGGGTCCACCTGCCAGCTCCCCTCTGGATTACACAAAGCCACAGGCAAGGCAGTTCCCCAACTTGTATGTAATCTTTGCCAACCCCCCCGCCCTTTTTTTTTTTTTTTTAAATTCAGAAATGTTTCCTTTTGTTTTTTTCTTCCTCATATGCTTTGAGCTTATCTTGTTTACACTTAGTAGAAATTGGCTTAAAGAGAGGTATTGAGGGAAAATTAATTCTTTCAACAGAAAAAAGAGCATTTTTATCTGTAACGTGGACATTTGAAATTAACAATGATATTTAATTTCAAAAATATGATTGCAGCAAATAGATTTTTAGACATGAATTACTGTCTTTCAATATCTCTTGGAACGTCCAAAGGAAAAAAGTAGCTGTTCTCTGAGCAGCAGAGTAACAGAATCATGATATCCTTTTTCTCTAAGCCTTTTTTATGTCATATACCCCAATAATTCTTTCTAGGCAAGTAACAGCATGTGCTGTGACTGTTTCAAAGTTATATGTGTGGTGACTTCCCACCCATGTAAGCATGATACAGTATTGTGGCAGAGCATGAGATGCACGTTTATAATTTAATATGATTTTGTAATTATCAAGGGTTTGTGTGTCTCTTATTTTATCCATCTTCTAGTAATTACCAGGCCTGTAGAAACAAAATATCCTCGAAATTTCCAGTAGTTGAATTATACAGACTGACAGGTGGAGAATCTGATGAGGTGGTGAAAGGGAGGAGGATCTGGTGGAGAATCACAGAACTACGTAAAGCTTTGTTTCCTAAGAAACCTCATCTAAAAAGCTGTGGGAAAGGCTATCATGCATCTTGATCAAAATACGGCCAAGAGAGTGTTCTGTGTACAATAAGGAGCTACAACAAGGAACTGAAACTAATAAGAAATTGCATGGACATCTTCTTAACGTTTCATAGCATTCATATTATCAGATTCCATGCAGCAAATTATTTAACTTTTGGAACTTGTTTGATAAATCCTTAAAGTACAGGAATGAGTAGACGTAGGACCAGAAAGAAAGGGAGGGGGTGGTGCAGATTGTCTTTAATGAGAAAGAAACAAGTCCTTGACTTTTGAGCTGGGGACTAGGGAGAGGTGCTGATAGCGTCTGAGATGGCGTGAGAGATGACCTTCACACGAAGGAGAAAACAAAGATGACTGGGTGTACAAGCTGCCAAGCTGCCAATGTATTAGCTGCATTGCTAATGAGATTTCTGATAACATCTGTATATGCATGATATGACCTGAACTGGGGGCAGAACATTCCTGAGAATTAGAGTTCTCAGGTGGAAACAGTAGGATTGGAGACAAATTGGAGCAAAGAAGAGAGGATACCGCATAGAAACATGGTGTGTTCAAACACCTCTCTGACAGGAAAACCAGAAAAGCAGGCTGCCAACTACAGAGGGTGATAGATACAAGCACAGAATCACAAGAAAAGAAGTTCAAATACAGTTGATGTTTCTGGATAAAAAGAGACAATGAACTGCAGGCAAAGGGAACAATGAGGCATAAAGAACCTCAGCTGACATGCAGACAACGTGTCTGTAAGCAGAAATCCCTTTAAAGAAGACTAGATAGCATGGCTACCAGATCACATAAAATCTCCTCCTGCATGAGAGTGATGGTCCTTCTAGCACAGTAGTCTAACTTTAGTTAAATCTATGCTAGTTAGAGAGTGTTTGAGAGAGCCCGTTGGCTTTCTGAGGTCCCTTGTTTTCCTTGTTTTTTCGGAGGCTATATGCTTGACTACTTGAATTTGTGTCAGTTTATGAGACTTCTGTCCTTGAATTTGTCCCCTCTTCTCCAGTAGTGTCTGTGGTACTGCCAGTGGCACCAAATTCCAGAATTTTATGTCTGATATTGTAAGAAGTATTTTATTTTATTTGCTTGACTTTCTAGGAAATCAATGTCAAACAAGTAAAATAAAGTTTAAACTATGACTTGGTGATTGCAATTGTCTGACGTAAATCTGTATGAGAACAGCTACAGCTTGGGTGATAGCTTGACAGATTCATATAAACCTAGGTTAGTGATCATCTGAAGGAAATTGTTTGTTATCTGTCTTTGGAGAGCTTTTAACATTGAAAAATGAGCTTGAAAATATTACAGTTTGCATTACCTCTCTGGATTAACAGGCACAGTAGGGTTTGCATACATTGCTTCCTTTACAGGATCAGCTATGATAACAATGAGGGACTGTTTTATTAAAGGATGATTTTAAAATTATTTATTTTTGCTCAGTAACTATGTGTGCATAGATGTTGTAAGCAAGATCTAAATATTGCTATTTAGTATATGCAAACCAGCAAAAATAGCATAGTGATAGATAACTAAATCAAAATATTTCAGGTTAAAAGGGTTTTGCTCTTTTCCAGTCTGTTTAGAAATAGTTGCATGAAACTTCAGCAGCTTTATAAGAAAATAAAATTAAAAATTGAGCAATACAGCTCCAAGGTAGAGGCAGGCACTATGAAGCTCTCTTAATGAACATGGAAATTCCTCAGCACTGATATTCTTTTCCAGAGAAAGGCTGGAAGAGAAGAAGACATTTGTAACATTAATAGAAAGTCAACAACATTATTTTCTGGTGGAAGACAGGAAGGTGAGAGCCATACTTTTCAAAAGCTCATTGTCAGTGATTAAATCAGCAAAGTGTTATTTTAAAATGTTATCTGAATGCAGAATTCTTGAGCTAGTATTGAGTATTTTTTTATATTAAATTTAGTTAATTTTTTTTTTTCTGGACAATACAGATGATATATGGATGATACAGTAGAGTTACCAGTTTGGAATACCATTTAAAAAGCAGCTGACTGAAGAACGTTGTTGTGGTCTTTCAAGCAGTGAAAGAGTTAGCCATCACCAGCAGTAGGTTCTTGAAAAGCCTTGTGAAGAATTGAGTATAGCGCATGACCAGTAAAATGTCATGCGGAGAACGATAATACTGCTTGAGAGAAATCATATTCTTAAGTTATTTCCAGCAGTTTCTGAGAGCCAGATTTTTCTTTTTTCTTCTTCTTCTTGTCTGTAATTTATTGCAAAATACATAGGAAATGCTTTGTAAAAGTTGGACTGGTTTTGAGAATCTCATACAGGTTTTTTACCTGTAACTTTGTAAGCAAAGTAAGTGTTTTGATTTGGTTTTGATTTTTAAGGGGGAAGGACTTTCTCTGCAGTTCAGAAAACTGAGGGATTCAGAAACAACTTCTTCTGACAAAAAGTCTGACATGTTTTTGATATAATTTCTCTGTCACCATAGACCATTCCAATTTAGCATGGATGCTTAAATACTTATTTATTTAAATACTTTTATTTGTAGGTAATTGAGTGGCTTTAAAATATCTCAAATCAGCTTCTTTGAAGTGCTTCATGTTAAGTGGAAATAAGTAAATTAAATCTATTTAAAAACTGACCAATATGCCAAAAAAATTTAGCTAAAAACAATACATTATTTCACAAACATTGGCTCAGATAAACTGCTAAGAAGTGAGCCTGAAAATCTTTAAAAGGGTTACAATTAGAATAAAATTAAACATTTTGATGTAAATTTAGGAATCTATTGACATACTTAGAATGAAGTTGTTATACCACTGGTAAAATCAGACCTAAATGTGTGTGTAAATTTTTAGGGGGAGAGGCCTTTCTGGGGGACAGTGATTTACGCTGAGTATCCATACCACAAAGCTGACATCCCAGAAAATTGGATCTTAGTAATCTTTTAAGAGTCACGGATTGGGGAAGGTTTGTAGGGACTGGAAGAAAGCAAATATAGCCACAGTCATCATGAAAGGTGAGAAGGAGAAGGAGGATCTGGGGAGCTACAGGCTGGTCACCTTTACCTCGATCCTTGTGGAAGTGCTGAAGCAAGTCCTCTTGGAAACCATGATTAAACATGAAGGTTAAGTAGGTTACTGGGAGTAGTCAGCACACATTTACACAATGTCAATCAGGCTTGACCACCTTGACAGCCTTTTACGATTAGATGAATGGCTTAGGCGACAGGGGAAGAAGAGTGGGTGCTGGTTATCCTGTCTCTGGTGAGGTTTTACAAGCTGTTTCCTAGCACATCCTCATAGACAAAATGATGGAATGAGTAAGTAGATAGTGAAGTGGACTCAAACTTGTCAGAACTGCCAGACTAAACTGTATTCAGCAGCATGAAGTCCAGCCTAGACTGGAGTCCAGTCGCTAGTTTTGTGCCCCTGGGGTGGTCCTGGAGCCAGTACAGTTTAACCTCTTCATTAGTAGTCTGGGTGATTTATGCAGAGTGTACTCTCAGCAAGATTGCTGATGCTGCAAAACTGGGAGAAGTGGGTCATACATCAGAGGGTTATGCTGCCACCCCCATGGACCTCAGCAGGCTGGAGAAATGGTCTGACAGGAGCCTCATGAAGTTCAACAAAGGGAAAGGCAATGTTGTCCACACAGAAAAAAAATAGTCGCGTACACCCGTATAGACTGGGGCTGATCATCTACAAAAGAGCTTTGTAGGAAAGGCCCTGGGATCCTGGTGGAATCTGAGCAAGCATGAGCCAGCAACTTGTCCTTGCAGCAAAGGTCACCAGCCTTCTAGGCTGTGCTAGGAAAAGTGCTGCCAGCAGGTAGGAGATGATTTCTCTCTGCTCGGCACTGGTGAGACACATCTGGAATGCTTCATCCAGTTCTGGGTTCCCCAGGACAAGAGGGACATGGGCATTCTAGAGTGAGTCAGTCCAAGAGCTGCAAAATACAGGCGATTGCAGTTAAACGTAAGGTAAAGCTTTTTTTTCCTGTGGGGATGGTCAAGCACTTTAACAGGTGGTCCAGAGAGCTTATGGAGCCTTAGTCCTTGGAGATAACTTGAAAGTTGGATATGACCCAGAGAAAGCTGTCCCAGCTGAGTCTGCTCTGACCAGGGGGTTGGACTCAATGATGTCCAGCAGTGCCTTCCTACCTCATGGTTAATGGATAAACTTTCATGGATAAACTGAAATAATAATTTAATGGAACTTACCTTTAAAGGATCCTGAAGGTTGCATAGGGTGGACAGTAATTTTTTCTGTGACTTTTTATAGAGGGATTGGAAGGGGTAGTTGTGTCTCATGTTTTGGGTTTTTTTAACCCAGAAAAAGGATTCAGCATGGTTTTATTCTGTCATTGCTCTCTTTTGGAGTGTATACAATGCCATTTGAGGTAGCTAGGGAAGCAGTGCCTTGAGCTTGCTGGCACTGAACAACTTTAGATCATCCCATTATCTCTGGACATTCACTTGATCACATAATGGAAAATCTGGCTATGAGCTTCAGTTGACTGTGAGCTGGCAGAGGCATCACCCAGACAGTGCTGGATAGCTGAAGAAACCAATCAAAGTAAATTATAACAATTCTCTGACAGCCTCTTTTTCTTTCCTCACCTTTCAGTTTATATAACCTGTGAAATGAAGCACTTGAGCAGAATACAAATAGCTGTATCACTCATTTACCTTCTAAAGGTTCATTCCTATTTCACTTTTCATGCCAGCCTGTTAATTTAATTTCAGGTAAGAACTTTTGTCGTTTCTTCCATGCTCTTTCAGCATTGGAGAAGCTGCATCTAAGAATTGAAAAATTAGCCTCACTGATTATTTCAAAACACTTCTAAATTTTCTCCTTATTTATTGTACCTGTTGGTATATGTTTCACTGTTTTTCCCTGCTCCCCAAGTGCCTGTACCAGTCTTTTTAAATGTTTTGTATGTGTCTGATAAGCTCCTTTTTCGAAGGTGCTATCATTTTGCCCTGTATGCAAAAATAAAATCAATCCCTGAGTACATTAACCTTGGTATTGTCTTAATGATAATGGCTAAATAAAAGGTCATTTCAAAAACACATCACAAGAAAAACAAGACTCATGGGGTTTTTTTTTCAGTGTTAGAGCAGGGTAAAAATACCTTTTACTGGCTTGGTAGTTTTCTGTCTTCTAGTGAGGTTTTCAGGGTTTTAAGATTATTTTTGTGTTAGATTTGTTACACTTTCAATTTAAGGTAACATGGAGGTTTTTTTATTTAACAGAAGATGCAAGTGGTCTGATTCTGTATTCACTGCATTGTCCTACAGGGACTGTGGCAAAGTCATATTTGCTGAACATAAAATTTTACTGGATTTCAATTACAGATGAGTTTGACTTGGACATACTTACATCCCTTCTGTCCCCATATAGTCATCCTTTTCTTACCTCTCCATAAAAAGCTACACAGACTCACATTTAAAAAATTGTCTTTGGTAATTTTTTGATGTAGAGTCATGACAAAGTATTTTAGTAATTGGGAGTAGGAAGGGAGAGAGTCAACCAAACAATTTTCATGTGTTGAGAGATTTTATGGTTAAACTATGAAGTCTTTGGTTGTGAGAATAGTTGCAGACTAATTTGAGTAAGAGTTAAGATACTGGTTTTGTGAGAGATGCTTGTGGTTGCTGGGAATCTTCTTGATGAGTTTCAGGAAGAGTTAAAAACACAGATGGATTTGTGTTCCTCAGAAGCAATTGAAACTTCTAAAATTAATTGCTACCTTTCATATTGTTTCCTTACCAGTGCAAGAAACACTTATGTGAATCCAATATTATGGATAATTTCCAAATAAATTTCACAAATATTTGAATAAAGTTGAATGTATAACATATAGGTGATGCATGGCTTTTATATTTGTGTTATTTTGTGTATGGATCTTCTCCAAGAGTAAAAAGTAGTCATTATAAGGAGAGAATTTAGAGAACTGATTACATACATATATAAGCATCCTGCTGCATTATACTGTCTAGCTTCATTTCATTAACTATTTTGAAAAGTGATACTTTTTTTTATGGTAATATTCAATGTGTCCTACTTCAAAATGCTTTTTTCTTCCTGCTAGTTGACATTATTGGTATTATTAAGGTTTTATTAGAATAACTCTAAGCAGTCCTGATCTGAAGAGATTAATGATCTGCATTGCTTATTGATCTGGTATACTGCTTTTGAACTGTGAAATTGCTACAAGGACACTTCCTTATGTGTCACTGGAAGCACCGAGTTCTGTTCTTCTGCTAAAGATAAATCAATATATATCAGACTGCGTGGTAGGAGGTAAAATAAAGATAACTTAGATTTAGATGTATAGATTAGGTCCTTACATCCACAATTTCCTGTTTTTAATTTTATTAGTCTTATTATATTTTTTTAAGATGCTGAGAGCATCTGCAGGTCCAGCTGAGATGAGTTATCAGCAATACATCTTCACTAACAATTGTGGCTTAACACCAAAAGTATATTTGCCTTAAAAAGACCTGTCAGCCCATTGGTGTCCATAGGAACAGCTGGTTGTTAGTTGGATTGGAAAAAAAAACCTACCAAAAAACCCCACCCAAACCAGTCAAGCTGGTGATATTTGAGTGGCAAAATAAGCATTTTTGTCTCCAAAGACGCAGAGATGCTTAGCACAACTGATTTTTATTTTTTTAAGAGGGATGTTGCATATGACAAAGAAGTGTACTCAAAATTGGCAGGAAGTGAACTTTAGTTGCCAGACTTTGGGCTTGTAAATGTTGACTCTCTTTGTTATGTGATTTCATCACACAGTCAGAGGGATTCCTACTTCATTGGCCAGACCACTTACCTTACACTGGAATAAAACTCTGATCATTCAACTGGATTGAGTATCTGATAATATTTTGCCCCCACACAGATAACTTGCCTTCTTTGGAGTCCCCTCTTTCAATCTTAAATCCAAACCAATCTCTGAGGAGTACCATCTTCCTTTTCTTTACATTTTCTGGAAGATTTAACCTTTTCATTAGTTGTCATCACAGAGCCTACATAAAGACAGGATGGAGATGACTTGTATAATCTCTAATTCTCTCATTGCAACTTTTAATGATATTATAGTATAATATTTGTGGTTAATATTGCAAATATTATTTTCTAAACTATTATTTTTGTAATTATAACTATTATTTTATTAATAACTCTTTTAATCACATTGTGTATCCTAGTTTTTAGCAAAATGCCAGTGCTGAAAGAGTTAAGTATGCCTCAGTGCTAAAAAAAGTGCCTCACATACTCATCTGACAGGAGCTATACAGTACTGGAGAGATTTGAGACTCTTACACCACTGCCATAAAGTAGTGAAGGATGGGAGTTTTAAGATATAATGTAGCTATTAAGCCTTTTCAGTATTGGAAAACTCAGTCTCTCCCATAAGAAAAGTGATGACCTGTGATCATAAACAGGTTAATTCAATGTGACCTGGTTTCAGAAGTGTCCCCTTATTGCTTTAAGGATAGTAATTTTTCATTATATTTGACTTTTCAAAATCATTATCTGTAAGTCTCAATTATCCAAGTGTTTAATTAGCTCTCTAAGTGCGTATTGGAGTTTTAATGTTCTTTTGAGTTCTTTTTGTAAACAGTATCAGCAGAGGAGACTGTGCCTCTGATGCAAGTCAGGTAGCAAGGCCACTCAGCAGTCCTGCCTACAATTCATGTGAAACACGTCTCGTCAGATGAAGCGTCTGCCTATTTGGAGGGTGGTTCTGTAGTCTTGCGAATCCAGAGTGTGTTAAAGTCTAGACTCCGTCATTTTTTGAGGCTGTTGGCAAGGGTTAAATAACAAATCAGATATGCCTAAGATAGAGCAGAGGTAATCCTGAAGCAAGGATGCTGTTGCTGGCTTGTGCATTGGGAAGAAAGCTGTAATAGCAGCAGCAGCAGCAGCAATAACAACAGCAGCAGCGGCAGCAGCAGCAGCAAGAGACCTTCAGAAAGCCGGGGTTGCAGTAGTCTGAGATATGAAGATCTTGTTATGTCTCTGTTTCTCCTAAGTTCAGAATGGTTCATACAAACCTTATGCCACGTGTAGTAAAGGATGTACAGGAATATGGAATTTGCTTTGTAATAACTGGATGCTAAGGAAATAAAGACGTGCCTCTGGGTTTTTGTTGTTGGGGTTTTTTTCTGCCTTTTTTTTTAAATCGTTGGAAACAGAAGAGACTGATTTATTCAGAGAAAGTAAGTTTCATCTATCTTCACAATAATTTAAAGGGATAGTTTCAGAGCTGAAGGGTGACTGTTTTGCTACCTGTTCCCTTGCATCTGGGACTGAAAAGTGACGAGAAATGGACAGTGTCTCAGAGGAGACAGGAATGACCGAAGCTCGGTGAAAGCACACACTGATTGTTGTCTGCTGTCCTCTTCATGCAGTGCTGTGGGCTGGTGCACCGACGGCGAGTACGGGTTTCCTATGTAAGTTTTCATTTGCATTAGTATGATGTTAACTTGTGTGTTCCACTCCTAATATATTAGCTGGTAGGGTATGACCGAGGCAGGTATTTTAATGCATAGCTGAATGACTGACCAGAGTGCTAAGTACCTGTGAAGTAAGTTTTTACAGCCCAAAGACACAAGGATCTTTTTAACAGGTATGAGTCTTGCCATCTATTTTCTTGTAACTTGTTCATATCCTCAAGGATATGGTTTTATTTTTAGATGACCGGTAGTATTGAAAGACTGGTAGTCTGACCATTCTGATTTCTTTTTTTATATTTTGTATTTATTCTTGGTAGTAGCTCTGTGTAAGTGGAGTCCTTAGAAAAGGACATCTCTACTTATCCATATGTGATAACTGAAAATCACTTAAAGTTATAAGCAATCTGAACTGGGCACAAAAATTATTGGAAAGGCCCTGAGGAAACATAAAAATAATCTTGTGGGGTAGTTCTTTTGAAAAAGAGCAGTAGTACAGTGGCAGAAGTATAGCCTGATATTTTACATGGTGTATTTGCTTTCCAGAACAGGGTATTTCATTCCTCAGGTATGATATGACTGCTCTGTCTTGCAAAATGGCTGGCTCCAAAAAATTCCAAAAGGAAGGCCAGCACCAAAGCTTAAGTATTAGTAATGAAAAAGATCAAATACTAGCTGAAATATGTCTGAATTATACTCAGCTGACATAATAACCCTCAAGTAATTAATTTATGTTTTAACATGCCTCTTCTATTCTTCTGTTCAGTTTTCAGATAGACATGATAAGAAACAGGAGGTTGCAATGATCAGGATAAGCTGCAAATTGAAATTGCTGAGTATTAGCAACAAGCAGCTTGTAGCTTGTTGCACGAGAAAAGAGCAAAGGTATCAGGAGATACAGTTCTGTTGTCAGAATTACTGTGGATTTCTCTGTGTCATAGAAAGGTCCTTTAGAGATGCTTAAAAATTCACAGAACAGAAAAGATCACAGAACAAGCAAGGTCATAAATAGGTACAATCTAAGTCAAAGTTTGTGTAGGGATTTGATGGAGAGAATTGAATTGTTAAAAAAACCCTAAATCTCTCCTTCAGAACAAATTGCAGAGATGTAAACAACTGAAAATGTGAGTGTGGTCATAGTTGTTTTGCACAAAGCTGATTTGGCTTTGGGTGTATTTTGTTCTCACCAGTGCAACAGTTGATACTGTAAGAAGCAGGCAGAAGTATGGAGCGTCAGATGAGATAAAGGAAAGAACTTAAATAGTACTATATTTTGTATAAACTATGCAAAAAACAATGCATAGTTACTTTTAACCATCAATTCAGTGTAAAATCAAAACTTGGATATCTCTTATGCAGATACTTGATAATATTCCCACAATTATACAGAAGTTGAATTACAAATTGAAAACACTTCCTGTCAGCTCTCCCATGCCAGTGGAATTTAGGGCGTATGAAAATAATGTCCTCTTGAGATGCATCACCCACCCTTTCATTACTCCTTGTTACTGTTATTTAGCAGTAGCACCAGCCACTGTGAATAATATTATCTAGACAGAATCCCACAAACTCCATCGGGTATTTTGATGTTTGTGGGTAATGGAGAGAAAGGTGCTTAGTGAATGTTTTATAAAGTACTAAGCTTTGTACCTTTTTTCTGTGAGGGTATTGTGCAAAGCTGGTGGACCTCATGGTGTTCTGAATATCTTACTAACTGTTTACAAAGAAGAAGGTTGCTAAGTCTTAGTTAGGGCAAGTGAAATGAAGTTTGCCCTTGATCTTTTTGGTCTGGATGCTATTACGTGAAAGATGACCGTGTTCTTAAATAACTTAATTACAATGAAAATTCTCTCTGTTGTTTGAATCCTTGATTATCCAAACCTGTTATTATTAAATTTTTTTGGCACTCCCAATGGCATTGGACTAATTGAGGTTGTACTGTGTGATTCTTTTGGGATGAAAGCACTGAAATTAAAGTGAGCCAAGATATGACCCTTTTTATTAACGTCTTACTCCCTGGGGAAAAACATTAGACTTTTATTCTGGGTTATTAGTTTACAGTTCTGAAGTTCCTTATGAACTGTAGTTGTTAATGATCTGTCTTGAAAGTTTGGGTTTTTTTATTTTTTTGGGGATTTTAAGGTACTGTACTTTATGTAACTGAAACATATGGCCAAACCTAACTGGCTACTGTGTGCCAGCAATACAGCTCATTCTGGCCTGGGTCCTAAAAGCTGTGCAAACCTTACGCATAATCAATCGCTTTGATGATGTTTTGGGTACCCTTAGTTACACAGGCTCCCATTGTTTTTTTGGAGGAGCAGCATTGTTGATAGATAAAATATTTGCATTCATATATTGCTCCTTTCTGTGATCCTCCTGCATGTTGGACTGTCATGCACAGAGATTAGTCCTGCATCTGTGTGCTGGGATAAAACTGAAGGCCTGGATGGGTTGTATCCTTCTTTCCTTCTTGCCAGGTTTTGCAGCTAATAAGTGGTGTGCAGACCACACAATGTTAACAAGATTAAATCTGGCTCACGAGAGCTCGCTTGGCTTGCCTGATCGTTGACTCTTCCTTCATCCTGGCACCATGTAATGCCTGAATCCACAAAATTTCCACTTTTCCTCATCTGTGGTTTCTTTGGAAAGGGTGATAGGGGCATGAAGTGTCATTTAATGTGATGTGTTTAATATGGTGTGAAATAACCTGCAGCTTCTAATGGTAGGAACTGTCGTAAGAACATTGTGACTGCGTGCTAATACTCAATTCCAGAAATAAAGACCCTCACACTGGAAATTTTCATGGCAAAAGTTGGAGATAATTCCAAGTAATGTCTACACCTTATTCCATCAGTCATGTCTGTGAGTTGGGGTCATGCCATTTGTCAAATAGGATCTGTTTGGAGTGGTATGGAGGAGCAGCTGAGTGAAGTCCTTCCAGTGAATAATGTCATCTCTTTCTGGAAGTGAAGTCTAAAACATTAGTACTACTTATGTGTTGCCCAGAAATGTTTTCACAACTCTTACTGCCTACATGGTACAGAACATCTAAAAGCACTGGAGCCTAAAGACTGACCAGTTTATTTTGTTTTCAAACTTTAGTCCAGTCTATTCACTGTTGGTCCAGCCTTCAAGACAAGTTGCAATCTGATGGAAGTCACTCCGAAATCTTGTACTGTCTCCAGCTCGCTGTTCTCCCTGGAAGAGTCCGGAAGTGAAGGCTGTTTGGACACAGAGTCCAAGATAATTCCAGACTCTGCATGTTTCTGAGCAGAGCAATTCTGTCAACTACTTTGACTGACTGTATGTGTGCTGCCTTCTCTAACTGCTGCGAGTGATCTCATTTGCTGTGGTTCAACTTGCTGACCAAACTGGAAGAATTGTTTTTATGGCAACATAATAGGGGTTGACTGAACTTTTTAATCCATGGCAAGTGAAATCAAGGAAGAGGTTAGTTTCTTGAAAGACTGTTCAAGTCATTGTGCATGGAAGGGACCAAATCCATATCTGGAAGGCATCTGCTGGAGTATTCAGACAGGTAATTCCAAGCCCCTTGAGCATCCCAATGTGCTGCAGAGCCTCCTGGCTTCTCGGGATGCAGGTGCGTTCACAGAGTACATGTTTACTGCCATTTTTACAGCTATGTAAACAAGGAGTAGGTGAGTGTGGCCAGGGAGGACCAACATGATAGTCTGGATAGGCAAGCTGTGGGTTTGGAATCCATTGTACTTTAAATAATAGCTTAAAATCTTTAGCTGTCTGGATTTCCAACCGTTGACTTTCATACTGATATGTTTGAAAACTCATGTGGTTGACTTTTTGAATTTTTGTGGGCTTTTGTTGTTTGGTTCTTTTGTATAATTATCAAATTACATTTTTGCTTATGTGGAAGGACTATTCAGAATAAGTCTGAGCTGATGTTTTAAATATTTTTCTCACATATATTACTAATTTGATAAAGCATCGAGATGATGTCTGGAAGGCAAATATTCATTACTCTGGCTCTAATCTTAACAAAGTACTATTATAATTTGATATAAAAAAGAAAAAAAACCTTTAAAAATGCATTCCAAAACAATATAAAAATTATTTGAACATTAGTAGTGAAATTTATGGTATGACTTGTACTGTGTATTTTAGTTTAATGTAATTAAAGGACCTTAGTATGGTTTTGCTTCAAGATGCTTCTTTTCTAATGGTGGGGACTGTAATTGGAGAGCTTTCTGCCTGCAGCAGTGAGTGGGCTCCAGACGTCAGGCTCTTTGTGCCTGTGTCTGGAGGATATTTCAGACCTCCTGAGGGAGCATTCTCTTTTTGGTGTTTTTAGATTTGTACTAGGGCTTTTTTTTTCTGTTCCTTCTGACATCGTAATCTTTTCTATCTATCACTTAATAATGTTTCTCACCAGACCATTCTTTATTTTTTGTAGCAGATGCTGTCCTTTCCTTTGTTCCTTTTGCTTGCCACCTCCCTTTCTCTTCTTCATTGCTGATTTATACTTATTTTTTTTCTAGATAGAGCTACTTCTTTTACTCTTCTCCACCATGCTTCTCGTTTTGACCTGCAGAATTCTTGATACACATTTGAAAACTTCTTTGCTTCTGATGACATTAGTCTCAGCCCAGGATGGCACCTGCCAGGGCTATTTCTGTGACCCCCTGACACCCCTGTGCCATTAACTCTAGTCTTGCATCTATCCCTCTTTTCTCCGTTGCTGCTTTTGTCAGTTTTAGTGGAAGTTTGAGCTGTTCACAAGGACACAAGGAGAAGTTACAGGCTAAGGCAGCTGTGGGTGAGCTGTTATCAGAATTTACATCCATGATTTTCTTCCTATTGTATTGTAGGCAGAAAAGCACATGCTGAGGAGGAGGAGAGAAAGTATAAACAAATTGTGGTTTAGTTATGAAGACATTTAAAGGAATGTTTGTAGCATAAACATGTTATATTTACAGCTTAAGTGAACTGGCTGGAAAAGGAAAAAGTCCTTTAACTTTCTTCAGTGACTCCACTCAGTACTGGGTGCCTCAGCTAGGAAGGAACTCATAATCTATGGATTTGAGGCGATATTTTCTGTATTTAAGTTGTCTCTGAGAAGTCCTTTTGAATGTTTTCTATACCCTGATTTTATAATTTTTTGTTTTGATAGTATGGGAAGAAGACAGTCTGAGAATAAAGTGAAATAAACCAATGTGGCAATACTTAAAGAGCGAGGGATTTGCACCAAGACTCTCGTAGTCATTGTATACCAGCCAAACCAGGACTGTCAAACTTTGCACTCCCAAAATGAAAAGTAATAAATTCTCTTCATCTGCATTTATTTTGCTACAGCTGTCTAATAACCCATATTCACTATGCTCGGGAGTAGTATTGATGTTAAACTCTTCTGATTGCAGCTCCGGTCCTTTCAAGTGAAACTTCACACATTTGTTCCAATTGTTTTACTTTTCACATCATTAAGTGGCCATAATTTTTTTTGGACTCTGTGGCTCCATTTAAAAGATTTCTTTCCATTTTATAGCATAGATTTTGGACTACAAAACCTCTGTTTTCTTGTCTCCTTTCTTTAAATTCTTTTTTCTTGCTGC
Organism: Corvus cornix cornix; assembly: GCF_000738735.6. Lineage (NCBI taxonomy): Eukaryota > Metazoa > Chordata > Aves > Passeriformes > Corvidae > Corvus > Corvus cornix. The sequence goes on from NC_046333.1 coordinate 59,803,999, forward strand.
ATTTCCTAGGTGCAACCTTAGAATTTGATTAACTAGCAAAAGGGGCTTCTTTTGAAAAAGAATCTTACATTTAGGAGAATTAAATGGAACATTTGCAGCTCAGTGTGCATTTTGAAGTAAAATTATATAACAATATGGCTGGTGGACAAAATATTGTGACAATATCCACAATAAGGACCTGCTGTCATTCCTTTTTCATTCTGTGTATAATGTAACTTCTTGAGTTAAAGATTTAAAATATGTAAAATTTCAAGGCAGCAACATCATCAAGATTTTAATTTTTTACTGAAGTAAAGAATTAGAGAACTCAAATTATTTTCCACTACCCTCATCTCTTAAGGCTGAGTTCATAATTCCTTTGGTAATTCTATCACTATTTCACTGTCGCTTAAATGGAGCATTATTTTTGTTACTTCCTGCTAATTTGGATATATCAAAGTCGTGACATTATTTGCATTGTTTTTGGCAAGAAGACCTTAGATGTGTGAAACCAGCTGGCTTTCCTTGTAAACTCCTTTTCCTTCATCAGTAGCACCCTTGAGTTGAATTTTATGCAAATTTTAATTTTAGAGTTTTCTGAACCTGTGTTTAAGTAAGGTGTTCTTAAAAAGGCTTTGTGTTTTCTGACACCTGTGATATATTACTGAAAATAAGTTGCAGATTTGCAACAAGCTGTACGCTTCAATCACTGGATGGTCCATGATGAGTCTATTGGAGTTAATGAGTGGGAATTGGGATTTGTAACCTCTGTCTCCAAACCCGTCAGTGATTCATCATGTGGCTGTGAACAAATCATATGGAAAGAGGCCTGAGGCGCTTCCTTTCCACAAAACTTGAGGAGAATCCTGCTGCAAAAGTATGTGTGCAGAAGTATAACATTTTTAACAAAATGTGAAAAAAGAGTATTTTTTAAAAAGAAACACTTAAAACTAACTTAAGAGATTGTTACAAGTAAAATGTAACCCATTTTCATGCTTCATTTCTTTTCAGCTTTTTTTCCTCTGTCTTTTCTCCCACTTCATACACAGTGAACTTTGCCATCCTCACTTGGTAAAATGTTTTTCTTCTTTGTTCTTAGTGTTTTATTGGTTTGGTTCTTTTTTCCTTTCCTGAATGTATTTTTTTCCCTTCAGTAGTTACTTTTTCTTTCTGCTCTTCTTGGGTTCAATGTCTTTGAGCACAATACTTACTGACTTCAGTGGTGGAGGAAAAATTTAAGTATTCTTGGCAATTTTAATACATTTTCTGATGAGTTGGCATTCCACGACAATTTTATGAGACTGTGAAGTCATAATAAATTAACTGGCTGTCTTACAATACTAATTGAGTCCCCTGCATTCTCTATGGAAGAATGCCATGCTTAATGTCTTTCCTACTATCTTTATACTAAACCAAAGTGATAAAATTAGAAACTTAGTAATAGGGAAATGAGAGGAAAATAAAAGAACACTTTTAGGTTTGAATAGAAAAGATAGATTCATAGAGTTCTGAACAGAGCAAGACTGCTTCACTGAGCAGATGTTCTTCTGGAAAAAGTCTTGTAATTGTTCTGTTGTGATTAAACATCCCCTTCCAACAGGAATTTTGAAGGAATACAGAAAAACTGAGCAAAGCCCGATAGAATTAAATCTGCTCAGAGATGTCAAGGGCAACAAGAAAAGTTTCTATAGGTATATTGATGATAAAAGAAAATCAAGTGAAAATGTGGGACCTCTCCAGACAGAAACAGGAGTCCTGGGTACTTGGGACATGAAGACTGAGGTGCTCAATGATTTTTTTACCTCAGTCTTCATTGAAAAACACTTCAGCCACACCAGCTAAGTCGCAGAAGGCAAAGGCAGAAACTGAGAAAATGTAGAACTGCCTGCTGTAGCAGATTAAGTTTCAGACCATCTAAGGAACCTGAAGGTCCACAAGTCCATGGGACCTGAGGAAGTGCGTCTGTGGAGCCTGAGGGAACTTACAGGTGAAGTGGCCAAGCCACTATCAATCATATGCAAGAAGTTGTGGCAGTCCAGGGAAGTTCCCACCGACTGGAAAAGGGGAAACATAATTCTGTACATTACGTAACGTGGAATATAAGGATGTGATTGGTGACAGCCAACATGGCTTTACTAAGGACAAATCACGCCCAACAGATTCGGTGTCTTTCTACAACTTGATTACAGCATTGGTGGATGAGGCAAGTTGGTCAGAGCATGGTGCTAATGACACCAAGTGTCGCGGGTTCGGTTTTAACTGGGCGGAAACACCAATTTAGTGTAGTGGTTTGGTCCAAAATACTCATTACTGTTTATCTGCTGTGAGATAAGAATTAGGAGAAATGCAAAGCAGGCACCAAACTTGAAAGAATATAAAGAAGTTTATTAACAGACCTAAAAGAAGAAGGAAAAGAAAATTATACCACCTTCAGAACTCTCTTCCTCCCCCCACCTTCCTCCCTTCTCCCACTGACAATGTGAAAAGACAACCCTTAAGATGTTCAGTCTGTTTACCACTTCCATAATAACCTTGTTCAGTCCATTTAGAAAGAGAAGTCTCTTCTTGCTCATGCTATGAAAACATTATCACAACGAGACAGCCGCCCACTTATTGTTCAGTCCGTTTAGGAAGAGGAGTCTCTCTGCCTGCATGTGAGTCCTTTCCCCCGACTTGCAGCTTTTCCCGCAACTGCTTTCGAGGGTCCACTCTTGAAGTTTTTTGGGGTACAATTTTAAGGTCGAGCCGTTCAGAAACAAAAACAGAGGCCCTTCTCCTTCCCTGGGAGCAAAGGGTCTTCATCATCTTCATCTTTAGGACTATCTCTGGGACCATCTCTAGGGACTGAGGTTTCCTCCTTTCCCATTTGGAGCAAAAGTCCTCATCTGGTTCATCTCTCCCTGTCCAAACTTCTCATGAAATTACAGCTGTGTCAGCCTCTGCCTATCTCAGCGCAGGTGCTTTTGCTCACGAGTTGAACACTCTACCCCCCATATCTTCATGAAATTACAACGGGATACTCTGATATATCATAGCTTCACAACAGAATTTCAGCTTTAAGCATCTCCTCTCTCTCTTCCCTCAGGTTTTCAGCTCTTCACAGCAATAAAAAGGGTTAATCTCACCTCGGCCTTGCAGCTTTGCAGCTGGAATGTTGAATTTCTCTTATCGCAGTGGAGAGGGGGGAGAGCTGAGCCGCTCCGGCTGCCCACGGCAAGGCAGTGGGGGGGGTTCCATGGCTGGAACAGGTCCATGGCTTCAGGATGGCCGTGGCCCGGCCCGGCCTGGCCCAAGCAGGGCCTGGCCGGGCCCACTGGGCCCTGCTCGGGCCCTGCAGCCACCTGTCCCAGCACCGGAAACGAGAGAGAGCTTGGAGGGGGAGTTTGCCTATTCTTAAATGTGGATCACAGAGGCGGTCACAACTTTAAGTGGCTTAGAGAATTGTCCATATTCAAACTGGCCAGTTGATAGGTTCTATCAGTTCCCAGAGGAAACTGTAAGCACCCTTTAGCAAGGACGTCCCTTCCGGGACTATGCTTGCTAACCTATGACACCAAGGCTGTGGGTTCAGTCCCTGTACAGGCCATTCACTTAGAGCTGGACTCAATGATCCTTGTGGGTCCCTTCCAGCTCAGAATATTCTGTGAATCTACCTGGACTTGCGCAAAGCATTTGACCCTGTCTGGTACAGCATTGTGGTCTCTAAACTGGGGTGACATGGATCTGACACATGGATCGCTCAGCACATGAGGAATTGGTTGGATGGTCACACTCAAAGAATTGTGGTCAGTGGGTCAATGTCTGAGTAGAGACCAGTGACAAGTGGAATTCCTAAGGGGCTGGTTTTGGGACTGGCACTGTTTAATATCTTTGTCAGCAATATGGACAGTGGGATAAAGATCTCCCTCAGCAAGCTGGCTGACATCAACAAGCTGTGTGGTGCACTCCACACGCTGGAGGGAAGGGATGACATTCATAGGCATCTTGTTCCACCTGAGAGGTGGGCCTGTGCCAGCCTCATGAATTTCAATAACACCAAGTACAAGGTCCTGCACCTGGATCAGGGCAATCCCAAGAACAGGTAAAGGCTAGTCAGAGAGTATTCTGAATAGATTGAAAGCAGCCCTGAGGAGAAGGACTTGGTGTCCTTAGACCAGAGGAGAAGGTGTTGGTAGATGAGAAGCTCCACATGACCCAGTAATGTGCACTCACAGATCAGAAATCCTGAGTTGCATCATCAATAGAAGCAGATTGTCCTGACTGTAGATGCTAATAATTCTGATGCTTAAACATCATATTTTCTGTCCAGTTAACCAAGCATGCAATACAAACTTATGTAAGAAACAGATTATTAATGAAGCTATTAGCAGGGCCTTTATACTGAGTGTGCTGTCTTAGTAGTTTATGCTTATTCTTTATTTAAAAATAGCTAGTCATCAGGGATGAGTAGTTTTTACACACTCTTCCTCTAGATGGAACCACTCTGCTGCTTCACTTGGATAAAATACTATTTGTTTTAACAGCTGAAGAATCTGTTGCAGAGTGTATTTGCAGTCATGCATCTATGTTCACATGTGCATGTGGGGCTCGGAGCGCTCTGTGTGGCATTAGAGCGTGATGCAAGAGAAGGAATGCTCCTGGGGTTTGTGTTGCTTCTGGGAATAAGTAATTTGGAGGTAGTGTTTGCACACTTTGATCTGTTCCAGAGTAGTGAAAATTACTATCTTTATGGGAATAATGACCTCTTTATTCTACAGCTGGTGAAATGCTTCATCTTGTCCATCGGCTCTGTAAAGTCTATTTCAGAGTTTATAACCAGACTGCTAGCAAGAACACTCACCATCTTCACATTTTGTAATCTTCTCTGCTTATGCGTTTGTGCACAGAACTTGGTTGACTATAGCAGATGTTGATACCTCTATTTTCAGTAGAAACATCTTGCTTCATTTATTGCTTTTCTATTTCCATTTGTTAGTTTCAGAAACCATCCCAGTCAAAATATCTTTCTTCTTCTTCTTTAACACTTTTCTCATGTTTTCAGATCATGAGGTTTTTTTAGTAAGTTGTGAGTACAACTTTTCTAAGGTTCCTCTGCTTTTACTGACTTAAAAATGTTCTGTTTACCTCTTGTTTTCCCAGTTGTTAATGTGAGCTGTATGTACTATATAATATACTCTTCATATTCTTTTCATTGAATTGTGAGCCACAGAATTTACTTACACTGGGTACTTCACTGTTTCTAAGAGCAGCATTCTTTCTAAGGCTTGTGTCACTGCAGGCCATGCAAAAGATTCAGAAAATAGACTGGTTGGAGTAATTATCTGCTTAATCAGAATCCAACATAGTAAAAGGTTGTCCAAAAGAGAAGAAAGAAAAATGTTGAATACAGTTAATTTAATGGATTTTAGTCTTCATTTTCTCCCGGAATACTGAAAGTGTGCTGAAACAGCATGACCCTACACAAAACCAGCATCAGTAAACAAATATAAGGTGCTGCAGCTAAGGAAAGAAAGGCTTAGTCATGCAACTCTTTAAGAACTTATCAGCAAAACTCTAGTTGGGAGGTTAGAAATCAGATTAATTTAGATCATGTTTGTATGGAATAATAATAAGATACTTGCACTGAAAGAAGTAGAGGCATGATAAAGAGAAATTTAGAGAGGATGTCAGAAGAAGTCAGCAGACCTGGAGGAGGTTTGCCATGTGTATAGAAAAAGTAGGTGGAGAGGAGTCACACTCATGGCACCTTCTTCAGTGGAGGAAATGATTACAATTGTTATGAACTACTGCCCCATTGCATTAAAGGTATATCTTTAATTTCATTAAAGATACGTTTGCATGTTTAATTTCATTAGAGATACGTTTGCATGTGTCTACAACCACAGTACCGTAATTCAAGTAAAACACACAGCTGAACTTTTGCAAATTTCAATGAAACTATATTGTCTAATGATTGCTGGTAATTGTCAAAGTATTATCATGTTTATCTTTTGAATTGTCACCATGCCATTAGTTATTAAACCTATTTGCATTTTAGTAAGTCAGTCTCTACAAGGACTAACATATTTGTGTAGGTTGCATATAAAACATATAAGGTATAGGTTGCAACCTATACCTTAGGAGAGGACAACAGGTGCAACACATCACCCAAGGGCAGCAGAAATGAGAGAAATGTTATCCTGACTGGGGAAAAGAAGTGTGTGTTAAACCAGGCAAGCACATGAAATGATACCTTGTCTAAGAAGGAAATATTTGCATCTCTGAGGAAACAGAACAGTATTTGTTTTGAGAGAAGAATAACCACAGGAGAAAATAAATTAAGTCTCAGTGACGAATGTTGAGGGAGAATTCAATGATCAGGTTAATTATAAAATGCTAAGTGCTTCACCAAAAAGAGATACTCAGTGAGGGTTACACAGTGAGGGTTGCACCCTGAGGGTTAAGATATGCAGAAAGATGGAAAATGGAATAGAAACACAGGAAAGTCTGTGGAAAGGAAAGATTCAGCTTCCTTCCCTTTGTCTTCATAAAACATTTAACTGTTGACTGCTTTGGAAGTTTTAAGGAAATATTTTTCTTTTTGTTTTAATCTTAAATGGGCTTGTGTCAAGGGTTGGACAGCTCCTGGGTGACAACATACCTCATCCAAGCCTATTGTGAGTCAAACAATTCATTCACTCTATCTTTTAAGAAATACTCTGTTTGTCCAACATGTGTCCAGGGTGACCAATGGTAATAAGGTTTGCCCTGGAAAAGGGTGTCCTAGGGTCACATGAGTCTGTGTGTCCCAGTCACTGGTGGGGGAACCGAGACAGCAGTTTTTAAATGGGTCTCCAGTGAGCTTGCCAAGAAACATTTTAAAGTAAGTGTTTCCCTTGTTATGATCCATGATGATACATCTTCCCATCCATATGGAGTAGGATTTCTGAAAAATTAAAAAGATGTAACAACCAACCAACAACCAACTCCCCCCCCCATCATACACACACAAAAAAACCCCCAAATCCAAAATTAATTAAGAAGGCTTCTTAGGAGAGCTGGAGAATTGCACAGTAAATCTGAAATGCAGTGTCCTTGATCAGCCTTGCCATTGCCAAGCTCCTGCCAGCTGCAGACCTCCTGCAGGGGACCCTTCCTCCAGGTATGCATTTGAAAATGTGGTGTTTATGCCAAATATTTTCCTTTTATTTTATACTTATTTTTGAAATTGCTTTGGATTCAAAGAGATAAGACATCATGTCAACGTGTTTTTATGCCAACACTGTTGCTTATAGTTAAGGAGTTGACCCCAGTCTTATTTATGTTTCTAAGCTGGCTAAAGTGATCCTTGTGAGTTTTGAAGTGCCAAAGTACTGTAGACTGAAATAAACCTCAGACATGAACTGAAATAAGTTTTTCTCAAAGAAAGAAATAAAAAGGAGACAGAACAGAGATGATAAAAACTGTTTCCAGAAATAGTGATATTTACCTGTGGTATAGGCAGAGATCACAGAGACAGTTTTTGTTTGGTGAACTCTCTACAGTCACTCTTAGCAGAGCTCTGGCTGGATTCAAAGGAATTATCTCTGCCTGCTTGTGCAAACCTTGCTCACAATACCAGTTGTTGCTGTGAGGCTGTGTCACAGGAACACTGAACAGAAAGACTTCCTGTACTCTTAGAGAAATGGCATGATTAGAGGCAGAAAAAATTCTTTGTTTTCTTAGATACTGTAAAAATACAAAAGGAATGGGGTAGTTGTTTGGCATTAGGGAAGTCATATATTCTAGAAAAAAATGTATTCAGAGTACATGGATGGTAGATGAGACAGAAAAGGGGTTTATGACTAATACAGTAAAATAGTAAACTTTTTTCAAGAACAATTCAACCAGCTGGAAATGAAAAATTTGTAAAACTGCCAAAGTCAGTGAGACCCTAAGCAATTTGCTGATTGAATGATGATCACATGTACATGTGCCTGTGGGTTCTGTTTAGTTTCTGTAATTTCATGCTGTAAATTTAAAGCATCTAAAAAGGGACAAATTAGACCACAAAATAAAACCTGTAGTGTTAGTAATTTCTTTAGAGCTTGTATTTTCTTTTTTGTGTGCGTGTGGCAAGTGTCTGGGGTGCTCTCCATATACAAAGGTGTTTGAATCACAAATTAAAAGTAACTTCTCTGTCACTTTGCTATCACATAAAATGTGGATTTCTGCCCTAAAAGTAGGAAAATAATTTTTAAAAATTTTTTAATAAATGACTGAATCTGGTTCCTTGATTTAATATAGCAAATTACATTGACAATTTGTAATATAACAATTTATTTTGCCTAGAGAATTTGTGGATGCCCCATCCCTGGTAGTGTTCAAGGCCAGCTTGGATGGAGCTCTGAGCAGCCTGATCTAGTGAATGGCATACTGCCCATGTCAGGGGGCTTGGAGCTGCAGTCCTTTCCAAACCAAACAATTCTATGATTCCATGAATATAAGTGACTAAGTTATTGAGGTAAATGCAAAACTCTCGCTGTGATTTCAACAGGTTAACATTTTCAGTTTGATCTTCAGAACTCAGTGTACTTCCCAAACTGAGTGGTGCAGTGTGGTATCATTATCATAACACTACAGACCAGTTTGGCCAAGCTGCAGGGCTGACTAGTGACAGTGAACATTAGGGCCAGGGAAAAATTTATTATAAGAAATTCCTTCTTTCTGGACTGGGGAATCGTTTACATCTCCCAATTTGAACTGGATGAGAAAATAAAATGTGCCAGTTACTCACAACTCAGAAGGGTAAAGTCTGTTGCCCAAGGCAAGTAAATTGGATGAATTTAAGGCCTATTTGATGGAATTGTAATGGAGTCTTGCCAAAACAAGATGCAAACTCCAGGAAACTGGAGAAGGTATGACCAGGACTATTCTCAGCCACCAAGGCTAGCTCTTCTGTATTGGTTTCAGCTTGTTGAGTCAGGATGTCTTTGCCAGCCCAGCACCAAGAATATATGGGAACATGTGGGCTGCTGCTGTGTTAGGTTAACTTGTTCTCCAAATGCTCTAAAGTCTCAGAGATCAGTGGGAAGATCTGGCTTCACACATTTTGTGAAAATTAAGTTTCAAGACTTTGCCAGTGGCTGCACTTTGCTGTGAAGGAAGACAAACTAGAGACCCTAGGAGACCCCATTGCTGCTGTGGCCACTGCCTCCCTCCTCCTGCATCTTTCTGCCTCCTTCTGCCTCCTGCCTGCCTCTTCCTGCTTCCTTCTGAGAAGGAGGAGGAGGAGGCTGGAGTGATGTTGCCTCTTCAACAGTTTAAGCTGAAGATAGATTGCAGCCTCAGTGTTACATACTGTGTATCACATTGAGATAAAGATGTTTCTGGCAGGTTATGAGCTTTATAAGAATCTCTCCCATTTTTCCTTGACGTGAACTCATCTGGGTTTGCAGAGTGGTCTGTCCCACTGGCTCCTCTGAGCTCAGGAGGCCACTCTCTGGCACTACTGACAACAGGACACTCCTGTTTACAGGCACCATAAATTGCTGCCCACCATTCTGTCATGTGCTGGTTGCTTTCATCCCTCAATGCCCAAGATGTGCTCCTGAGCTTGCTCTGCTGCTGGAACGTTTAATTTGGTGCATGAAGTATGATGTAATTTGTGGCCTTTTTCCAGTACACTTCTCTTGATTATATTGGATTGTGTTGGGCAGCCCAGGAGGATAATCTGTGTATATAATACATAAATATTACCTGGCCAAGCTGAACTTTATTTAATTACCTTTTCTTTGTCCCCTCTTCTGCCTTTTCTCCCCAGAATGTCTCTTTGACTTTAACTACAAGGGTACTCTAAGCCAGAGCCAAGTGCTTTCCCTTGATCTGTCCTGGACTGGCTGCTCCCACCACTCCTGCTGTCTTCCCTGCATGATATGATCCATCATATCATTTTGTCTGTAGCAAATATAAATAGGCATGAGAAAAGAGAGATTTAAAAAAGGCTGTATAAGACAGAATATTTCTTGATGCATGGTCTTCAACTCAAATACTGTAATCTTTTCTTTTAATGGTGTTTTTGAGAGAATTTTTGTTTTGAAATCTGTGCTTTGCAGTATGTTGCTTGTCCCTGAGGAATGATGTGACATAGTAGAACAGACTCTGATTTAAACTGGCTTTTCACTGATGATTTAATTGATTAAAAGACAACATTGTGTGAGTTTAAAATTAAACTGTCTGAAAGGCTTTCACAGTTCTAGTAGTGATTTTGAATATCACTCGTCTAACCTCTATTGTTTTCAGCAATTTGGGCTTGAAATGCTTGATGATCTTGTCTAACAGCAACATATAATAAACTGTTATTGCTATAGTCTAGGGTACTTGGCTTTTTAGTCCATGACATTTTTCAATTGATTGCCACAGGAAAACAGTATCCTCTGATGGTGTATTTAATTAGGGTTAGAAGTAAAGAAAAAGTTAAAATAAATTTTTGTTTCCCCAAGCACTGGTATAGTTTTCATGGCTTTGCTTGTGTGTGTAGAATGTTTTTGTTGTTTTGTTGTATAAAATATTGCAAATGAGTCAATTCCTTTTGTTATTTTTGTCCTTTGTGTATTCTGAAGGAACTGTTTGAGTGGTCATAAGACAAAGAATAGAAAAATGGAAAATATTCAAGTCATGTCAGTAACTCATAGTAAAGGTTATTACACAGCTATTCAAATAAGTGCATTAAAACACATTTAATGTAAATATATTTGGATGAGAGATGCACATGAATGGGTTGGGGTAGTAAGTTCAATAGTGTACTCGCTGTACTTTTGATTTTCTTATATAAGAATTATACAAAACTTTTCAGGTATAGAAACAATTACTACATTTTTAAAAGAAGAGATACGAGAGCTCCTTTTGCTCACCAAGGCTTGAGGAATTTTGTTTCATAGAAGCATTCTTTGAATTAATATGCTACTTCAGGAATTGACACCTCTCTTAACATTTAGTACATCTTCTTTTACAAAAAGGTTTGATTTGCCTTGCCATTTATTACTGATAGTTTCTTCTTATTATTTTTTCTTAGTGATTTTGATTACAATTTAATGTGTGGCACTCACCAACTCTTGAATTTCAATTCCTTGAATATTTTTAGTACTTCCATTATTATTTATATACAATGAACTGAAATACCACTGAAATACTACATTTACATACTCTTTAAGCTTTCCTTTGCCATGAGCATGTAATTAATTTTCTACTTATAAATATCGAATGTGACTTTTTCATTTACCTCTAAAGCATGATGCAGAAGCCAGTAAAAATCAGATACTTTTTGTTTTCCGTTTCTTGTGGTGAGCCATGTTTTTTACACTTTCCTGCGTTATTATGAAACTTTTTTTTTTTTTTTGTGCTGCTGAATAGGACGGATATGAAAAGAAGTTTTATCCTACCAACCTTAGAAACTAACTACAGAAACAGATACTGTAGGTTATTAATATCCATAGAATTTCTTCCTGTTCCGAGAAACATCATCTCTGAGTCAGCTGCATTATCTCAGAGAATGTCCTTTGAAAATATGAATGATGATTTTAAACTATGACAAATGGTGAAGAACCATTTTTGAATCAAACTTCGAGTTCTCTGAATTTTGGTTGGTTTTACAGCTTTGCAGTTGGGGGTTCTTTTCCCATTTTCTTCCCTCTCTGCTGGACTGTAGCAGCTGGGCAGCAGCCTTCTTGCCTTGCTGCCTGACTCCTCCATTCATCATCCCATGCACATTGACTCTGAATTGTGGAACTTGGAGGTTTTGTACAACCATGGCCTATATTCCAGAAGATTTTTATTTTGAATGAGACTAGAGAAAATAAGCTGATCCTTTGAGAAACACTAGGTACAAGTAGGATTTGGAATAGGCTGTGGGGATCTGCCTCGAGCAGGGGTTGGTCTGCTGCTGTCTTTTTTTTGCTGGCCAGGCTGGGTGGTGATATGATAGCACTGCTGGCTGGGACTCAGGGGAGGGACGGGAGGCTGGGAGTCAGAGGACTTGGAGGGGAGCTCAGCAGCTGGGCTGTGCAGTCACGAGTCACTTGGTGGCAGGGAGGGATGACCACTGAGATGTAGAGCTGTCAGGGACAGCAGCAGGAGGGCACAGTGTCTAAGCTGCAGTATCTTTCCACTATGTAAGCAGACCATGTGTCCCATCCTTTCTGAGGCCTGGCCATTTCTCTGTGTAAAGAACAGTAATTATGGTTTGGCAGCCCATGTCACGGTGTGTTATGTATGCAAAGGCTTTTCTTTAATGATCTTCATTAAGCAGTGCATTCCTATAATGTTCATCTAATTGCTTCACAAACTTTAACGAGCAAATTTGAAGCATTTTTTTTCAAGGTCACAATCTTATTTCTGTTTTGTATCTAGAGAGAAGACACATTAATTCCAGCATCTACTTATTCTGAAGAGCCAAAATGAATGATTTGGGCAACATGCATCTGTTTCAGCCACAGCTCTGAACTGAGGACAGTGGCTGGGAAGCTTGTTGCAGTCAAAATCAATGCATGCATTCATATGGTTTCTTTTCTGGTGGTGATGGTGTTGGAACTTTTATTAAAACCTATAAAAAAAGGAAAACCTTGTGTAAGAAAGCATTGAGATTAGGAAGTCAGTTATTTGAAAGCTAAAACACCCTAGAATTCTGTGTATATGGTGCAATGTAGTATTTAAAGACCAAGAGCAAAATTCTATTTTTCCTAAGATCACGGCTGTATTCATCACTGGATGGCTGATAGTCAGGGAAAAAAACCTCAGTTTTCTTGATGTGAGACACCACTTTGTTCCTGAAGGCAGAGCTAAGTAAGTAAATGTAGGGCAGGAAGAGAGAGGATAGTTTTATGAATAAAATGGAAATAGTTTTGGTACTTACTTGGCTTTTGGCAAGCTTGAACATTTTTCTTAAATCAGAAATTCTGTTAATAGTCTAAGTGTCTTGTGTACAACTATTTGGGAATACCCAGCTTAAAACAGGTCTGTGATCTCAAAATTGAAGTGATGAAGATTTGTGTCCAGAACGCTGAGTATGCAATACAGAGAAAGTCCACAAGTGTGCTCTAAATACAGAAAGCATTACAGTATGTTAAATTCTTGAAAGGATCAGACCAGAATCCTCTCAGATTAGATTGCTCATTAACTAATGGACTCATCTGGAATTTATATTCCAGCTATCAGATGAGAATAACAGCAGCAGCTTCCCTCACAAGCTTCTTCTGAAAACACGCTCATTTAATACAGAAAAACTATCCGATGTTGCAGTGACTGTACAAAAAGTGCCACATCTGAAAGGAGAGGATGCATGGTGCAGAATATTTCTGTCATTTTAGGTTTATTGTTCAGCATTGTTCTTCTTACGAAGACCTTCTGTTTTCTACAATGAGATTTGTGTCCTCTGGAATTAAAGATTGCAGCATAGGTCCTACTTATAACAGGGCTGATTTCTGGACTTTCTAGTCTTGTTAGCATTTCAATTTTCAACCCTTGTTGTCTTTTATTTCATTATATTTTAGCAGTAGGATTTTTTTAATGTATGCTATTGGTCCTTATTTAGCTGCTTAAAGTAAAAGTCAGTATTTCAAAATCCTTCTGTGTGAGGAAATAACTTTAGTTCATTTTATTTGAGCGCATCTGGCAAGCCATTAGCAGCTGCTGCTCTAAAATTCTGTGAACTGAGTTAACATTAAGAAGGAGAAAGCTCAAATACCAGCTGTTTTTCAGCTTGTATGTGTAGAACCAAGTGTATATTTATTGTCACAGTATATAGGGACAGATCTGATCTAATCCATTCTACACCAGTGACAGTGCTGTAGGATACTTTTGTGTTCGATGCTGATGTAACAGACACTAGACTTATATTCTTTAACTTTCAGAATGGAATAAAGTAATTTCTCTGTGAAATATTTTCTTTAATATGTCTAGACATGGTATATTTGAAACAGAACTGTTTCTAATAACTGCTTAACATCTCATTGAGACTTTTTCACTGCATAAAGTTTCCACACTGCTGGATTTATATCCAGTCATACACCTTTGGATTCCACCCGTCCAACTACTAGAATTTGAATCTCAGTGCACTTAGTGAAGGCAATCATCCACTCTTTTATTTTAGTCCCAATCATTTAAAATTACAGATATTGCTTCAGCTCCATGACTTACGTAGACTTACGAAAAAAGGGGGGATCTAATTAAAAACTGTGTGCATATAAACTTTCTTTCTAGTATATGCAATGCAGAGTGTATCAGACTTAGCTTCTGATTACCTACAACGTGGACTACAGAAAGCAGAAGACTGTAAGTGTTTAGAAATCAGATAGTAATTTCCAGTGGGAAATACACACATTTTATCTGTGCCAGTTGCATAAGCAGTTTCTAGAGTTTCTTTTAACAAAATAAGAAATTTATGTTGCCACCTTGGAAAAGACATTAATATTATTTTAATACCCACAAATAAATCACAGACCATCCACAAATTGAATTCTTGGAATCATAAACCCATTGCATTTATGCAAATACGTTAAATAATCAGTAAAGTGACAGATGATGCTTGAAGCATAATCTAGGTCTGTATCATGAGTAGATAATAATATTAAGTTCTTATTTAGGAAGTCCTAGAAAAATGTTGTATGTTGTAATGCAAACTGCATCTGTCTGTCACATTCAGAGTATCTGTCAGCTGGACTTAATTTTGTACATTTTTTAAAATTGCTTTTTATAAGATTGCTCCTTTGTTCTGTTTCACCATCTTTTCTGTTTTGTGTTTTGTTTTCTTCTTTTCAAGACAAAATATCACAATTTTGGGATGTACTGTACCTTTTTACCTCATAGCTCGTATTTGCATTTAAATTTTATATATATATATATATATATATATATATTTGAATATGGTTCAGGCAGGTAACCTTCCTTGTATATATAATGATATACTTTGGAAAAAGAATATTTGAATTAAATGCTCTTGGTGAGTGGTGTAGATACTGTCAGTGGGATTTGTGGATGTTCCCCCAGGGAAAGATGATGCTTCTCACAAGTTCAGTGCTCAGATGCCACGTAGGTGCGCTTGGACTGGATCCATATCTGAGCAGCAGCAAGCAGGTACACAGAGCACTTTGGGTACGTAGTGCCACTCTTTGATATACTATGCTTTCTGGTGAATCCATGAGACTCCAACAAACTCTTCCATCTGGAAATGGTCTGAAACACTCCCCTGTAAATTCATGCAGCTGCTGAAAGTAGGATCCCTTTTCTCTCATTTTTAAAGACGGTGCGGTCTGGCTTGTTTTCCCTGCACTGTTTCTCTTACAATGGACTGCTCCAAATGCTCTCATACTGTGCAGTGAAGCATAAGTATTTTGCAAATGGTACTGGCCCGTGTGCTGAGTGAGGAAGCAGAGGTCTTCCTGTATAATCCGATTTCAATCAACTCACTCTAATCACTACTGATAGTTGCAAAATTTAGCCTGGATCTGCTCTGGTAATCTAGATTGACAGGAGGTAAAAGTAAAAGGACAGAAGGGCAGAGGAACAAAGAGAAACAAGCAGGAACAGTGATCTTCTGCCTTTGCTTGCCGTTCTGGTACGCGCGTCCGTGCCAGCGGTGAGCCCAGCGCTGCAGGAGGGTGCTCCGAGAACAGGTGCCCTCTGTGGGGCTGGAGTGGCAGCCGCCACGCCACGGGCACGGATGGTGCAACAGGTACCTGCCCGAGCTGTTGGCATGCATTATTTATTGACATCGAGATCCTAATTCTCTTTATTACTCTAAAGATCCTGGGGTCGTGAAATATTCAGGCATAGCAGCAGTTAAACAGTGCAGCCAGCAGCTGTGTGTGTCTTTGACATCCTCTGAAGGCGAGTGGCTTCCAGTGCTGGGCTTCATTCTCCTACGAGCTCAATGCTTGGCTGGAAGCTTGGAGGATAACTGGACTCTGCATTTTCTCACTGGGCTGGTGAAGTGTGTGTGGGAGTAAGTCCCTTGGACTTTTGGTTTTAACTTTTCAAAGGGAAGAGCCAACTTTGGATTTCATGGATATACAGAAATACAGGCAGCTGCTGCTGAAGACAGGTATGTCTCGGTTTGACTGGATTATACATCGGGAAGAAAAATGACTTTTTTTATTGTTACCTGACCACATGCTCTGTGTGCCTGTGTCAGCCAGGCTGAGGAACTCTACACCCTAGGGTAACCACGGCACCTGGACTACCCCTCCATCTGACTTTCCATGCTGGTGGGGCTGCTGTTGGTTGTTTCAGCCTTGCATGTTGCCATGCTAAAAACACCCAAGGCTAAAAATGTGTCCTGGGTAAGTACAGAAGCATGAACAAAGTTTCTATAAGTGTGGATTTTTCAGGTATATATGAATATGCTTTTCTCTATATATGTGGAAGTATAAACTTAGACAGACTGAGGTATAAGGTAGATTAAAAGATTATAAATCATTAAGATCGTAATTATTTAAAATATTTCTAAGAATTAAGAAAAAAAGACTATTTTGAACACTGGTAATTTGAAGGAACTGTACTAGGAAATGTTACGACAGACTTTCAACTTACTTGTTTCTTATATATACTTTCCATCTGTGCTAGTAAAGCATTTGTGCTACATACTTTTATATCAATTGAAAAATTTTTGTGGATTTTTGGATGCAGACTTAAGGCTTAAAGAGTAAGGTTTAAAGATTTTCATGGGATTAATGAATAACTGTAGTTTAATTTCTATTTTTTTATACTTCAGTGGTTTGATACTATAGGTGTTCTTCTATGTAGTTTGATTCACATCTTCAAACACTATTTATAAAGTCCCAGGAGTTGTTTCGGTACATTGTTAATAAGTTGTAATACACAGTGGGATGAGGGAGTCCACATTCGGTGTCTTTTCTGTTGACTTTCTTCTTTTTAAGTAAGGAAATACATTTTTATTTTGTCCTTATCCATTATTTCTGTATCAGAAACTAGGATTCCTGTTGGAGAATAAAGTAAGCCATGAAATACAATTCCTGACTAAGAAACAGTGCCCTTTGCTTACCCCCATCATGGATGATTATACAACTCTACCAGTGCACAGCCTGCTCTACCGAATAAGCACAGTATCATCAAATTGCAGGTCTACACAGAGTCCTGGAAATGCTGGCAAGTGCTCAGTACATAGCTTTAGGGCTTCTTTAGTGACCTCACTGAGTCCCAAATATTGCCCCAAGTGTTCCTCATAACTGCATTACCTTGTCTACAGTGCCAGGGTTTTCAGCAGTAAAGGATGCCACTGCCAGCTCTGAGGTTCAGATCCCTTCCCTTCCCTTCCCTTCCCTTCCCTTCCCTTCCTCCCTTCCTTCCCCTTCTCCTTCCCCTTCCCTTCCTTCCCCTTCCCTTCCCTCCCTTCCCTCCCTTCCCTCCCTTCCCTTCCCTTCCTCCTTCCCTTCCCTTCCCTTCCCTTCCCTTCCCTTCCTTCCCTTCCCCTTCCTTCCCTCCCTTTCCTTCCCTTCCCTTCCCTTCCCTTCCCTGCTGTGAAAATGCATTAAGTTTCAGATTACTTAGAAATTTAAGTGTGTTCATGAAGCAGGCTATGATATGAGCCTAGTTGAGAGATGTTTGTATCCCCCAATTTATGTACTGAGGGACAAACTGCTCACATACACAGTGTCTCTTCTTGGAAGTAGAAATCTCATATGTCTGCAGATATGATGGGTTACAAGTTTGGCTATTTAAATATAAGGTATATGTATGTATTCAAATACCTATTTCTGGTGATTATGTTGGAGAATGTGGAAATATTTACTCTTACCAATAGTTTTGCATTGTGGAATAGTCACCAAGGATAAAACAAATAAGTCCTTTCTTGCTCTCCATCCTTTCATTACCAATTTGCATAAAAAAAGGAAATAGATACATGCTGTCATGAAAATGGTAAATTTTGGTAATCGTTTCAACTGGATGATTGATACAGAGTTTATCTATCATAGCATGGCCCTACGTTGTGGACATTAATGACCTTTAGTTGTTTCATTAAACCCATAGTTGCACATGTGAAATGTATAAACTATAAACTGATTTGAAAACTCCAGTTCAAAAATGACAACTTACATGATTGCAACTGTGTGCTATATAAAGAAATAGATGCTGCATCCAAACCATTGTAGCATCTGGGATTACTTCTACTTCATATGCAATTTTTTCCATTGAATAAAAACCACAAAATTTCTGCAAAAACTATCTGTAAGGATTTCTGACTTAATTTTTAACTAAGTGTATTCTATTAGTAATTTACATTTGTAACTGGATAGTTGTTTGAGCTAAATGAAGAAATTAATGGCTATAAAACGATGGAGATAGTTTTATCTGTCTTGCATTCATCTCTTTCCCTTTGGTTTTCTTGGGGGGTGTGTGTTTAATCACTTCATCTGTCTTTGGCAATATAATATAAAAGTTATTCACTATTAAGTGATGGCAGGTGTCATTTCCTTAGTAAGTACAATTTGTGACTAGTACTTTAATTGAGAAAAAGGATACCTATTGCTCTGAGGATGCTTAAAACAGATAAGAATAGTGATTTTTTTTTTCTTTTTTTAATGCTTTAGTGTTTTGAAAATCTGACATGCCCTACAGTGAAGTACAAGGGCACTTTAAAGAATCAGATACCTGCTCAAAGTATCACTTGTTTTAAATCCCAACAAGTGAAGATTAACTGGAATTTATCGAAAATCTGGATTTTGACTCCAGAAGTTTTACCTGTCTGGGGATTCAATCTTGATCTTTGTGGATATGCAATGAAAATACAAGGGTCCCAGGCTGAATCACAAAGATAAAAGTGCATGAGCAAGGTGCTTTGACATTTTCTGAAATTTAATTTTCACCTGCTTAAAACTTAAGATTTTGGCCACTTTTTGGCAATTACTTTGCTGAATCACAGTGTTTTCTAAATCTTTGCTGTTCTGTAATTGAAGTTGGCATTTGATCCTTGTATCTTTAGCATATAATGTTCTTAAGGACAGAAACCATGCTATGCTGGTGGATTTTTTTACAAAAAAACCTGCTGCCTGCATAATTTATAGTTCCTCTTCAAGGCTTCAAGGTGTCTACCTGAGTGCCTTCCCCTGTGGAAAAGAAAACCCAAACCTGCTACAGTCCTTAAAAACTAGGCAGCTTCTATGACCTTTGCTAACATTTTGCACCAGTGTGTCTGACAGACCCTGACTGCTGCAAGAACCCTCACCTCAGAAATTGCAAGGCTTAGAAGTTAATATCTAATGTCTTTCAAGAGTTGAGGAGTTGTCAGCTTTTCAGTGGGTTGTTTCTTTCCCAGAAGTGCTTCGGATACCATTTGATAGATCTCCATGTCTTCAATACAGGTTCTGTGAATATCAGCCTTGGTCTTGTGCTTGTGATTGTGAGGAAAGCATTGGTCACGGCTACATGTGGTGTCTGGCTATTTAAAGGCTTTAAATGGTCTTCTAGCAGCTGTGGGGACTTTAGTTTAAAATTAGGTAGAGAATATTTTAACTTTTCTCTCTCTAATGGCTGTTGGTGCTGTCACATGTGAATATTTTAGAAAATTACTGGGAAGAACTGAGGCTGACCTAGACAAGATGACTGTAAAATCTGTTTGTCATCTGGTGCCTTGGGGTTTTTTGTATTTGATTTGCAATATGAATTCATTTAATTATCCTTGATGGAATAATTTTGTTAAATTGACTCCTATTGACACAAATTTAATTTTCATTGTCTAATATAAGCAATTCGATTGTTTGCTACTTTATGTAACAGAGCTACCTTTGAGCTCTGTGACAATTGTAGGTAGGACCTAAACCTGTGGAAAAGGCAGTAGGTCACAATAAATGCAACTATGGGACATTATCTTTAAACCATGTTTTTGACCTAAGCAGAAGATGGCTGTGAGAATTGAAAATACAGGAACTTGGAAATTTGAAATACCATAGCATCTTCAAAATACAGTTCTATGCATGTTAATGAAGGATGTCTCCTCTATAGTTTCTGTAAACAACTTGGCTAGTCTGTTATACCCTTATATAGAGGAGCAAGCACCTTCCAGTATTCTGTAAAAGACATTTAATTGTGTACCTGATGTAATTTTCAAGGGCAGCATCATTTTAGTGTTCTAAGTACAGCCATTTTTACCTATCCAAGCATCCTCTGGCCTTTGGAACCATACGAGCCCTGCTGGAGGGCTGCAAACCTTGACTCTGCGCCAAGGCAACCTACTGAGCAGAAAGGTCATTGAGCCACAAATACCCAAATAAATTCTAGCTCTTTAGCTGAAAGCTGTAGAGCTGCCTGCCATGCTCTGCTGTCAGTAGTTAATTTGTGGTACCCATTGCAAAAAAAGAGCAAAGTCTGTGGTGCTCTTTGGTAGAGTAACTCTTCTTCCCTGAAACACAGGTTTGGGGTGGGTAGGAAGTTTGCTGCATTGTTGTTACTGTAAGTAGGATGCTTGTGAGTGCACACATAGTATGTTTCTGCTTTTATTAATATTTAAATTGAGTTGTCAGTGTTGGTATTAAAGAGATACATCTTCTTTATTGCACAGTATCTTTTATCTCTGTCTTCTTAATAATGCTCTGTTGAACAGCTTGTATCACTCAGATTCAAAGGAGTGGAGTTTACAGAGGAGGAAGACTGACTTTTATGTAATTAATGGAATTGTAATTCCTGATGAATTCCCTCAGCTAATAAAAAGGATTGATATTTCTATCTCACTTTATTACTCAAGAACTGACATGATACATGTGGTGTTATAATGGTACAGGAAGTTAATGAAAAAAGAAGAAAAATAGAATGTAAATAGTGAAATATGCTTGAAATATCACCTAACGGGAAAAAATAGAGTGTTATGTAGTCAAATAAAAAGGGAGAGCGGGGGATAAAAATTCTGAGGGAGAAGAGATAAATAAAAATACAAAGTAGAGCTTTGAATCTTAAGATAGGCGATATTATTAGAAAGGAAGGGTTAAACAAATACAGAAGTACAAAGAGGGGGACACTTAATGTGTCTAAATTAAGAGCTCTATTTTTGTACACTTGGGATCAACTTGAAAATAGGAAATAAAACAAGTAGTTTGAAGGACAAGACAGTGGAAGAAGCTTGGAAATAATAGGGAAGTTATCTGAGGATGATTTCATGTTTACCCTGAAATGTGAAAGATAATGGTAATACAAATGAAATTTGATGTGCTTCTAACAGAGGGCAAAAGGCTCCCTCGGATGAGTTCTCTTCACTTGAGGTTCTTGAGGCACATGGATGAGAGGAAGACTTGGAGAGAAGTACCTGCTGTTCACAGGCGTGCTATTACTATTACTCTGCTGTGGGTTAGTATCGATCCTGTGAAGAGACTGCAAAAGTGCAGGAAATATTGAAGGTGCACGCGTCATCTGTCTGTGAAACACTAATGAAACTATTGCTCATTTCATAGCATGGTTTTAAAATGTTACTGAAGGAGGGTAAGCTAGGGTTTGATGGAAGGTCTATGGAGAGAGCTCCTGACTGCAGCTGTATCCCTCTGGGCTTAAAGGGTTATCCAAGCCATAATTGCAGGAGTATGTGGCATAAAAGACAAGCAATTTCTCAACTCTGGCTTGCATGGAAGACTTTCATCCTTTGATAAATCACGGGTCTTGGCATTTAAAGAGTGACACAGCTGAAACAGCTGTAGGTGCATTTTGTCTGAAGTGCACCATTATTGGTGAAAAAGAGAAAAAAAAATATTGTATGTTACATTGCTTATGAAGTTATGTTTTTTTTCAGTAAATTGTTGGGCTGCTGTTTTGGTTCTGTCTTGTCCTGGTCTAGCATGTGCTAATACGATACAATACTCACTCTGTCAACTAATCATTCACTGAAATGACATTGTAATTTGCTTTCTTTCTGGTTGTTTTCAAGTCCTTAGTTTCTAGTGGAGACAGCTCTCAGCATTCCTGAGTAATAGAGCAAGCTTCCTCAGCAAACTTCTGATGACAGGATTGGCTCTCTCTGCTGGCAGCACAGGTTTTTTTTCTATTAATAGAGGCAGGTCTGGGTTGTCTCCATCCTTCAGAGGCAAACCTTTTGTGAAAGCACCTGCGGCTCCAGGATTGTCTTCTTTTGGCTGCATGGGGCTCTAGTGGTGTCCTGCAGAAAGTTCAAGGGACTCAAAGCACTAGAAAAGAAAAGGCAAAAAGCTTAGCTACATATTATCCGTTCCTCTGTTTTTCCTTGTACTTACTTATCAGTGTAATTCCCACTGATTTTGGTTGGAGCTACATTCATAATCTGATTAGCAGAAAGGTCATCAGGGCATGCAGAACTTCAAGTAGTCTGCTGTAAGGTAGAGGGCTTGCTTCCCTTGACATTTCTGAAAGTTTTCCCTTGAATCAGGGGACCCAGGATCCTGCCACATCCCCAGAGCAGCCGGGCTGTGCCAGCGAGTGGAGCTGCATGGATGGCACTTTCTGCGGGAAGTTGTGGCCTGTGCGCACAAGGTTGGGATTGCACTCAGGCTGCTCATCCAGCAGAGTCACTGCCAGTCTGGGCTGGATGGGGGTGATGCATCCTATCAATAACACTGCTTGACTCAGCCTGCACGATCTCTGATTTTTAGCAGTCAAGTTTGAGAAATAAATTAGTGGTGCATTCCAGATTGGAATCTCTCATTAATTTTAGCAGTTCTGTACAGCGTGCTGACGTCGTGACTACCAGGCAGCAGTTTTAAAGAGTCTTGAGGGCGATTTGTGTTAAAGCTGGAAAGTTGTTGCTGACTGACTTCATACAGTAAGGAGAAGTTAACTTTCCCAGAGTACTTTTTTGTTAATACATGAAGTCACACCAAAGTGAAATAGAAATACAGGTTTTTTAACTTTTAGTAGAAATATATGCTAAGTGCCTTAAAAAATGCCTTAAACATTAAAAAACTGCAGCAGATACCTTAAACACAGTTCTTACTGCAGCAGTGTTACCTTTTTACAGAATTCTTTTACTTTAGACAAAATATAGATAAAACTATACTGTTCACATTTTTTAGATAGAGTGTTCACCTAAACAATAAGAGTTGATAGAAACTATAAATGCAAATCTGTGTAATACCTATGTAACTCTTGTGTAATGCATGCACATTAAATTTAAATGCATGCACAAGCATTTACCACAGATGTCTAATCGCTGCTTCTAATTTCTATGGACTTTTTGTAACCTCACAGGTATAATGGGGAGGGCAAGAGGAATATGTTTCCCACTTTTTAAGATGTAAAAGTTAGGGTGAGGTTTTTTCCACTATCAAGAGTTAATAAAAAAGCAGAAGTTAACAGTTGACCCAGTCACAACTGATTTGAGCTGCCTTGAAATGTCTTGAAATTTTTAGAAACTTTCAGTTTTTCTGGGTCAGAGGAGAGTATTGGAGAAAATACAAACCTTAGTTTGAAGGTAATGTTGTCTGAGATGAAATAGAAGGTGAAATTACAGATGCATCTGTGGACAAAAGGAAGTTGAGCCTGTTTTTCTCAGAAATACTTGTACTGGCCTTGGACATTAAAATCTGAATACAGGAATGCCATCTGTATACTCCAGTGGTTTAATTATTTCTACTGTCATTTCATTTTTAGTTTTCTAAGGTTTTTGCCCCTACTAAAATTTGAGGTGCTTTCAATATAAATTTGTAATGTAATTTTCCTATATTTGAATTGCAAAGATTAAAACTGACTGGGGTTGCAATTTATGCCAAATTGTCAGATATATCTCACATTTCCAGAGGCATAAATGGGCTCAGAGTGAATAAAGTGTAAATGGTTTATTTTTCCAGTGATGCATGACAAATTTAAACACGTAACTGCATAAGCATTTATGAATTCTTTGCTCAAAACATTAGTGCATTAATTGAAAGATTATTCTTAAAATTATGGCAGCCAAGGGAAAAAGAAAGATAATCAAAAGAATGGATATTGGACATTTAGGACTGAGAACATACTGCAACCTAGGAATTCTGTAAAAACTTAGGAAGATGGAGAAGTTTTAATCCTTTTGTATTTGCTTAATGTTAGAGCTGATAGGGATTTTTTTTTTTTTAATGCTGTATGTTAAGGCTGTATAATTTTCTGTTTGAATTCATCCTGCTCCCTTTCAAAAATACTTGTCCTCAGCACAGTTGCTACATTTCAGCTGGGATTCTGCTTGTTTATAGATCTTATAATGTCCTGTGGTTATTGTATCCCATGAAGTTATACTGTTCTTCAAGTAACATGTGATGCTGAATGAAAATTATGCATACAATGAAAAAGGCTCACAAGAAATGTTCAAGAAATGTGCCCATATTTTAGTCATAAAGTTATGGATACGGTTGATCAGAATCTCATGGAAATTTAGTCATTATATGCTCAAAGTATTCTGTATCTGTTTGTTTCTTCCTGTGTATACTTACTCATAGGAGAATATTTTTATCTAATCATTAACTATTTTATACTGAGTTCATAGGAGATATTGATAACATTGAAAGTCTTCTTAAGTTCTGTTTTTACAAGACAGCCTGTTCTTGGAGGAAACTACAGACATGATTTCCTATGTGGAAATTGGTTTTGAGCATTTAGAAGCAATTTGAATGTAATACTGTGCAGAAAACTAAACCAAATAAACCATGCATTTTTATTATTTATTATGGTAGAAAAGGCTGTCATAAAAATTACCACATTAAAAAAAAGAAGCAGCAGCGCAGTTAACATAGTTTCTCTGGATGATCATCAGCTGTCAGTAAGCTGTGTCAGTAAGATGTCTTCTTTAGAATAAAAATAGCATCAACACTTGTTGACACAAAATATAACAGTTGATTACTAGACTAGATAAATCTGGGAAAAGATATGTAAAGGTGTGTCACACACGGGGAAAAAAAAAGTACAAATAAAAAGTTACTTATGTGGAAGTGTATGCTACAGTCCCAAGATACACATTGGCAGTGAAAATCTCTCTTTTCTATTATACATGATTTATAAATGCTTTCTGTCACAAGTGAAAACATCGTGGA
Organism: Corvus cornix cornix; assembly: GCF_000738735.6. Lineage (NCBI taxonomy): Eukaryota > Metazoa > Chordata > Aves > Passeriformes > Corvidae > Corvus > Corvus cornix. The sequence continues at coordinate 59,828,958 of NC_046333.1, forward strand.
AATGAGAGAAGAAATTCAAAGGACATTAGGAAGTGAAGATAATTTAACCTGAAAAACAGGAAAGAAGTAAATAGAGCTGTAAAAGCTCCAGATTTCAAGAACTTAAACGTCCAGACCGCTCCCTAGAGCCTGTCAGTGAGGCCTGCTCTGCAGAGGCTTAAGGGATGGCCTTTATGTTTGACTTCCCAATCTGCTTCCTAATGTCTTTCAATTCATGTTGGCTTTGGTGAATAAGTAGCTGGGTACAGTGTATTGAATTCTTGCCCTATTTCCGGGCTGAATGCTGTTTCCACATTTCAACATGTCTTTGGCTTTTCTTCTTGGAAAATCCCACTCTCTGAGATTTCTCCCATGTTATAGAACCTGGTTCTTGAATGGAAAATATTTGTATTCAATTTATTAAGTAAATTAAATTTGATAAACTTCAACAGACATTTTGATACTTTCTGTAATAATATCTTGTTGTCTTCAGAATTTTTAGAAAATAGTAGGAATTTCTTTGCAAACAACACCTCAGTTTTTAGTATTCAGCATTTCAAACCAGTACCATGTTCTTCATGCGGGAATTATTTTATTGCAGGGCTCATCTGTGTTTAATACTTGCAGGTTTTACTGTCTTGTGGTCTTTTTCTTCCATTGGATTAACTGCTGTGGCAAAGAGTAACTTGTACTTTTTGATATGACTTCTATTGAGTCTTCCAGTAATTTTGAGGTTGTATTGTCTGATTTCCCTCTATATCTACACCATGTTAAATAAGGAGGGGAGCTGGACCTGTTCAGCCTCGAGAAGAGACAATTGAGAGGAGACGTAATCTCTCTCAGTATCTGAAGGAAGGGTGCCAAGAGGATGGACCAGGCTCTTCTCGGGGATGCCAAGCGGTAGGACAAGAGACAATGGGCAGAAATTGTTGCACAGGAAGTTCTACCTGAATTATGGAGAAGAACTTCTTTACCATGAGGGTGACTGAGCACTGGAACAAGTTGACCAGAGACAGAATGGAGTCTCGCTCACTAGAGATATTCAAGGACCATCTGGATACCTGTGCCATGTGCTCTGGGATGGCCCTCCTTGAGCAGGGAGGTTGGATCAGATGACCCACTGTGGTCCCTTCCAACCTCACCCGTGTGCTTCTATGGGAGACATAAAGCACTGCTTAGTCTACTCGGTACTCCTATTGTGAATAAGAATAATATTTTTATTAAGTAACATTAAATGTCACTTCTTAAGATAAGACTAGTAAGCAATTTGAGATAGATGCATTCAAAGAACATAATCTCCTTAAGACTTAGAGGAAGCTTTCATAAAAAAAAAAAAAAAGGCCTATAACTATGTTGGGTTGAGTGCACTAATATGCAAGATATTATTTTACAGATTTGTTCATAGCTGCACTTCTGAATGTGATTCCATGTTGTTAAACTCCTAGTACCAAATGTTCTTACTCTTTCTTTATCTGAAAAGGGCCATTCAGATGTCCTTGAAGTTAAAAGTTCCTCCCTAAAGATGCAAGAATGTCTAAAGACATCAGAAAAAAAGCAGAATGAAATCCCAAAAGCACAAAGGGAACAGGGAAAACAAAGTACTGTTATCCCAGCTGCTGATACCTACTTCTTTATTTATTTCATATTGGAAGGCATGAATCAGATACGACATCTTCTGAGAAACTGTTTACTCTTTATAAACCATCATCTCAATCTAGTCCTAGACCTCCTCTTGTCTGTTGGTGAAATGGGATGTGCTGGAATGCTTCATCATAATTATTGCCTTTATTAGTTGTAAGAAATTAGAACAACAGTTAATACGGTCCTCTGTGATTCAGATGATGAATATGAAGCAGAAGCACCATTGTATAACACTCTAATTCAAGAACCCATTTTTTCTCCTCACAAAAACTTTGATTTGCAGACTTTGAAGTTGCTCATATTCCATACCTTGTTTCTCACAGAGCACACAACTAATTTTTTGGTTCTGTTTCATTTATCAGTTGGAAAAGAGTGCAGCATTTCTTGTAATTTTTATCATACTTTCTATTGTACAGAAATTGAGATTGGATTTAATGTCTTGATCTCTTTCTAAACACTGACAAAACAGGAATTTGCAAGTATTTAGTGTGAATACATGCATGGAATACTGTGCTTGGAAGACATTAATGTAGTGATATTCTTTTGAGTCATTAACAACTGATAGAGAATAAAGCTAATGAGGCAAAATATAACTACGGAATAGATAATAATTTCCTTTTAAAAATTATATTTTTAGGAGCAGATTTTTTGTAGGAAGAAGAATCATTACCCATTGCCAACTATAGCAGATTTTTAATTCAGCAACTGATAAATTTTATTCTTTCATGGAAAACAATCAAAATATCTATTTTGAACAGTTAAAAAGTTTTAATGAATATTTATTGATGTAGTACTACGGTCTATTAATAGTTTCACTTAGGTAGCTTTAATTTTAAGAGTTTTGACAAATTTTTGTTGGTTTATTATAATTGTAAAATGCTTCTCAATATCACAGAAACTTGTGTTAGGAAATTTTTCCTATTGTAAACAGAAATTAAACAAGCTGTGTGCCAGCTATTTCATCTCTGACAGTTGGGCCCTTGCAAGGTCACTTACAAAGCTCATAAACTTAATTGAGTTCTCCTACAAGCTTTGATATGAAGAGTAAGTAGCAAAGTGTTGGATTGCCAGCTATTTTGAAGTGTTCCCAATACTTTGGCCAACAAAGCAGCAGGAGAGGGGACAGGGCAGAATGGGGATGTGCTTTTCAGTTCCTGGCAAAATGACACAGTAGTAGAGCAAAATCTATTAAATGACTTTCCAACTTTGTTCTGAACAAACTGTACTCTCCAGTATAGTTTCAAATGTCGTCAGCTCTGTCAAATGCTTAATATTGTCCTGTAAGGTTAAGTAATTTTCTCTGAATCCTTGTTTGAGGTCGGTAAATCTGTTCTGGTGTAACCTCTGTGTGCTGTGTAACTGCGAGACAATGCTAGGTATGGTTATACTATATTTGTGATGAGTAAAATAGCATCAGTCACACAACATATTCCTCCACTGTCACCAGATCAGGCATTTCAGTCTTTTCACCTGCATTAGGGATGACAGGGGATGTGGGCTGCACGACAAGGAATGTGGGCTGCGCAGTAACACATATATTATTGGCCTGTTCTCCTCTATCAGAAAATCTCATGTTACTAGTCAATCACCTCTGTACACTGTTGCACTGGAAGTCTTTTAAATGAATAAAAATGATGTCTCGCCTTTCCAAAACAAGTGGGAAGTTTATTTTATGTCAGCAAGTCTCGTGATGCAGCAGCAGCCCCCAAGGCTGCAGTCCCTGGGCCTGCAAAGTGAGTGGTGTGACTGGGCACTGCTGCTCTATGGGGTTTTGAAGGGATCCGTGTGGAGTGTTCAGCTGCTGTGCATGACTGGAGTGGGGTGGCTGCGAGGAGGGAGGTACTTCTCTGTCTGAAGCAAAGCCAGTCCCTGTTAATAGCTTAGCAGTGTTTAACTCAGCACCCTGATTTCTAAGCTGTCAGTGGAAGGACCCAGGTTTGGGGTTGCTTGATAAGCACCCCCAAACACCATCAGTCACTGCATCAATCTGCCAATGCTTATTAGCCCCTTTCCTTCAAAGTTCTTCCCCTTTCCCACTCAGATTCTCATCCAAAAAACAGCTGTCCCCCAATCACTTTTTTTCCCAGTTTGTCCTGATTTTGGTATGTCTGACAGTGTTGCCCAGGTAATATGGCCTTACACCACCCTACTGATAAGGTTACCTGCACACTGTGTACACACCTGTGCAGGTTTGGTGGGGGAGGGAGGAAAAGGGTTCATGTGCTGATGGGTAAATGAGGCACTGGTACCTCTCTAAACCTGAACTGCTGCTGGGACAACAATGTGCTAAGGGATCAGATCCCAGTAATGTAGGATCATTACTGATGCAGGTTTTAATTTCAACTATTTTTGTGGGTGACTTAAGCACTCGTGAAGAAACGGCCTTTGAATTGCAGCCTTTCCTGTACATTTCCCTTACCCTCTTGGTAAATTGGAAAGAGATTATTTTAAGAGATGTTTTGTAAGTGACCTCTTCCAAGAGACAAAGTTTCTGGTTTATTTTTCAAAGTACCTCCTTTGAAATGTGTTTAAAACTAAAATAAATCTTAAAATTGTGCACATTGCCTTCTTTAGAAAAAAAAAAATAAAAATCACTTAAGTGGAAATCTAAACCCCAGTTGGTCTAAACTACTGGAGTAATTTCTGCATATTTATGACTGGAATGGCACCAGACTAGCTCATGATGTAAATTAAGGATTTCTTTTCACTTACAGCCAGTGCTTTTAACTACTCCTTTGTATTTTTTCTGTAAGTTTATTGTTGCTAGGGGAAATACTTTGAATCCTGTGAGAAATGCGGTATGCTCCCACACTAATGGAACCTACTGTATTTTTGTACTATACAGTTTTCAAGGAAAAGGAACTCCTCATGCTGCAAGTAACATCACAAGTAATGAACACATTGGCTCTGGGAAATTATGTTCTCCTTGTGATGGTGTAAATTCTCTGTGGTAAATACAGCACTTTTAAGGAAAAGGAATTAAAAAGCCTTTTAGCAGTAACCCAGGCATTTCAGATTAGTTAATTATAATGTTGCGTGATGGTCTTTGAACTTAAGGTTGGGGCATTCACAACTTCTCTGGGAAACTTGTCCCAGTGCCTCATCAATCTCACAGTGAAGACTTTCTTCCTAATGTCTGATGTAAATCTCTCCTCCTTCAGTTTAAAACCATTCCCCTTGTCCTATCAGTGCATGTTCTTATAAAAAATTCTTCTCCAGCTTCCTTGTCAGCTCCCTTTAGATACTGGAAGGCTGCCCTGAGGTCTCCTTGGAGCCTTCTCCAGGCTGAACAGCCCCAACTCTCTGCTTGTCTTTGTAGGGTTGGTGTTCTCTGATCATCTTTGTGGTGTCCTCTGGACTCAGTCCGACAGGTCCATATCCTTATGCTGGGCACCCCAGAGCTGGATGCAGCACTCCAGGTGGGGTCTCACCAGGGCAGAGCAGAGGGGCAGAATCCCCTCCCTCACTGTGCCGCCCACACTGCTTTTCATGCAGCCCACAATTGGCTTTCTGCGCTGCAAGTGCACTGTGTCAGCTCGTCTTGAGCTTCTCATCCACCCACAACCCCAAATCCTTCTCCTCAGGGGTGCTCCCAGTCCATTTTCTGCCTAGCCTGTACCTTTGCTTGCAATTGCCTTGACCCAGGTGCATTTATCATTAACACAAGACTTATTGGAACTGTTAAAACTGTAGTTTAGGTTTAAATTTTCAAGACTTGCCAGACTGTAATTTGTAAAAATACGTAGATAATTCCTCAAGTCCATAATTAACTACTTAATACATACATTCTGATAGGATTTTTCTTGTGTGAATGTGCCTCCCAAAAAAGGAGCAGGTTGAAGAAAGCTATTCAAAACCATTGTGCTTCCAAAGCGTATGGTTCCTTTTATTTATGATATCAGCCATGGCTTGCATCAAGCAACACAAAAATCAGCCTAGTTAGATGTCCACTTTTTGTGGGGCTGTAATGTGCAAATTGACAGAGAATATGAAATCCAAAGAGAAAAAATTCCTCCCTAAAGACGCCAAGTAGTCAGTGTGTTAAAGAATGAGAAGAAGTAGAGTTTTATACCTCACTGATGCAGAAGACTGTTTGCTGACTGGTAAGTATAGGATTCCAAATGTAATGTTTCTGAACAGAAGAGAGAAAATTACCTACTTGTTGGATGAAGACAAACTGGGTTCTCAATTAAAAGTGTGCCTAGGCTGTTCTCTACTTAAGACAGGAGTAAAGGATTTTAGCAAAAAAAATAATGAACTTTTTGAAAATCTGAAGGTGGAACTAGCTGTGAAAACCTATCTTCCTTTCCAGCAGAAAACTACCTAGAAAGGAAAAAGGATTGCAGGGTAAAAACATAGAAAATAAAGTTGAATTTCAAAATAATACTGCAATAACAGTAATTATTGACAGGAAACTTATCTAGTAATTAAAGAAAAACGTTATACATTATTTACTATTTATTTTAAAGCCATCATCAATTTCTACTTGTACATTCATTTTCAGAGACACTGTGAAGCTACCGAGAAACACAGGTTTGTGTCACAATTTACTTAAAGAATGCATTCACTAAATGCTGTAGAATAGACATACCCGTGTAATATTTTGTGCTCAAAGTCTTCAGTTGCTTGCAGTAATTCATGATACCTTTGCTAGTCTGTGCTTAGGGTTATGCATCTTATTCTTTCATTAATATATTGTTTATCCTCTGAAGTGTGACTGTCTATCTGTTGCACAGAATGTAACAACTGTGGCTTCATCCAGACTCTCCTGAAAGAATTGGGGTCACATTTTCAAGTTATTTGTGGCACTTTCATCCTTTGCAAATCATGTTTTGGCACATTGTGTTCCTTAACAGTGCTGAACTTACTGGTCCAGTATTACTGTAGAACTTGTCTGTTCTGTGAGAGCTAAATGGGTGCAACTCCTCAGCACTGTTACTGCCAAACCCCGCTTTCTGTTTCTGAGGTTTTTAATTTTTTATTTGCATGTCTAAGAATTGCTTCACCAGTTTATAGCTGTAAATTAGGACAGTCAAATGCTTTTGTTTTCACAGAACAGGGAAAATGCTGCTTATTTATGGCATACAAGGAAGGATTTGGGACCATTTACTGCATCGCTCAGTTTCCCCCAGAGGATCTCCCCAGGCAGTCAGCCTCTCCCAGAGTTCTCAGGTTCCTGGGAGAAAATTTCTCCTTCATGGTGGCAAATCTGTGGTCAGACTGGGGGATCAGAACTTCAAATCTTACAATTTTGAAGATTTTTTTCCTTATTACCATGGGTCCCCTAACGTGGGCACTCATGACAAGATGTTGGTAAAGATCACCCATCTGTTGAACTTGACTTTTCCTTGGTCAGACATAACCTCCAGGCTGAGGAGCCCTTGAGGTTCATCCATTTGTGATTGTGAACTGGGGACTCTACGGAATGAGAGGAGGGGTGTGAGAAATACGTTCAGTGAGACCCATTTCCGGCGTTCCTCAGACATAAAGTCAGCATATTAAAAAGAGCTGTATTTTTAGCCAGGATTGCTTCCTAGCAACAGACCATTTACTGTACTGTGGGCTTAAAAAGTATTAAATAATTTTAGCTTTCCTACTTTAACCTCGGTGGATTACACTAATGCCTCCAGGCTCTTTTTCTGTGCTATGCTATTTGCCTTCCGGTACAGCAAACTACTGTCAAGGCCAGGCTGCTCTTAACTCACATGCTGTGAAACTTTTTTTAGCAAAAGGATGGTGACATAATTTCTGCTACCTTCCTTCTAAGTACTAAATAATAAATAATTAGAAGCTCAAGTGATTGCTATCCAAAAGCTGCCCAGATTTATACTTCCACAAGTTAAAAAAAAAAAAAAAATACTGATTATATTTCTGTTAAGATTATTATTTGAATTTTTAAAAATTAGTATTAACTAATTTCCTTCTAGTTCTAAATATTTAAGATGTATTACTCAATGATTTTCACGTTATGATTCAATTTTGACTTTTATAGTCACATTGCAGTATTTTTTGTAGAACTTACTGCAAAAGTGGTTTTGATTTTCAGCTGTGACCAATGTGCGTATTCTGCTGCAGGCAAATAATTAACCTCTCTGCTTGATCAGCTTATTGTCTAAATAAAGCCTGTATTGTTTAAAGAGGATACTTTGACTAAAGTATTTAAATGGTCTAGACCTGAGAGTGCAAGAAGGCAAAGGTCATGCAAGTCATTTTGTTGACTAAGTCTGAAGAAAATCATCTCCTCAGACAGCAAACCTGCCTTTCCATTGGCACAGTGTGGTCACCTAGACTAAAGCAAAATTTATTTTTATGCGGATTTTAAATAGCTAGAAATGGTTATAGAAAGAAGCAAATAATAAACCTTCACTAAATTCCAGCCAGTGACTTCAGCCCTTGTAGACTTCAAAAATACCTTAAATTTAACCACAGAATAGATTAATAAAAGTATTTTAAGGTACTTTAAATTACAGTAAAGTCCTAAAAGTATTCTGAAAATCTCCTGTGATTCGGGAATTTTATATTCTTTTCTTATTTTTTTGTCGTGTTTTCTTTTTTACTGTGATCTTGCTAGGTCTAGGCTAAGTTGTTTTCCAGTGTTTCTGGAAGTGATAACCTTTTTCTTTACTCTGTTAGGCTGCACATTTAAAACGTGAAGTAAAAGTCTTTGGGCCAATTTTGTTGTTATTTATGCATGGGTAAAGCAAATCACAGCTGTCAAGTTTTGCGCATGCCATGGAAGATGTTTATGCAAATCACTGAATAAGTCATGCTACATGCTTAATGCAATTTTGCATGTAATAATAACCTTCCATTTGGAAAAAAAAAATGCTGATGAAAAAATGACTATTCACTGTGGTTGGACAAGTCTTTTATAAAACATATATGGTAAACATATATGTTTTATATGTTTATAAACATAAATGGTAAACATACTGCCCTGTTGCCATGTCTGAGTTCTTTCCTGCTGGGAATAAAAAGGTTATTTCTGTCTTGTTTCTTTGCTTCAGGTGCTTTTCTGTTTGATTACCAATTAATATTAACTGTGATGAGTATGCAGTATGGAAGCTGGAACTTAAAACTCAGGAATCTGACAGATAGGAGATATGTTTAACTGTTACTGAGATGCAAAGGGAAGTCATCAATGAATTCATGACACTCTTCATTACCCAGACCCAAATATCTGTAAGGTTCTGAAGGAGGGATTGTACTTGTTGTACAAACATACACTCTGAATTTGGGTGTTTCTAAAAATCAAGTCCTGAATCAGACATCAATTCTTAAAATATTATTTTTTTAAATTCAAAATTATTCATTTTGTATTTGTATTTCAGTAAAAGTAAATAGGAAAAAAAATGGTGGTTTACTAGTGTTGTACAAGACATTCCATAATGTTCCAAGACACTGATTTGGCCCCTGCTCCCAAAAAGGAATGATTCAAGAAGCTCTAACTAGAAGTGATGGAACATGATCATCAATCACTTCTCTCCTGCACCAGACAAGGTGCTTGAAATTGGCTGATTTTCCCTATTCTTCATATAGCTACATTTTCATTATTTTTATTCTAATAATTTTTTTATGTATTTGGGTCTCAGTATTTCCCGTGTTTTGTTGCAGTGGGCTGCTCCTGTTTGTGCATTCTCTGAAGCTGCCAGGTGAAGTCTGGTAAGGGAACAGTGCAGAGATATTCTGTGATCTCAACAGGATCCTAGCTCTTGTTTGTCTCAGGAGTAAATGCTTCTTTCCCATAAGAAGTTTTGGAGTGTAGCTGGAAGTAGCTTCCAGGGTCGAAATGCAAGGCTTGGCCTCTACCCTTGCCAGATCCTTTCCCGAATCTGGTGCTTCCCATCCTTCATGAGCATGTGGTATTTTGGCATGGGCCTGTCTTTGCTGTTTGGCAAGCTGGATGTGGATCCGGTCAGAATGGCCTGAGGTGCCAGTAACTCCTCAGTGTAGTCAAGGGGGCGGCTGGAAATGTGGCCAAGTGCAATGTTGTGGTTCCCTCTGCATGTTCAGTGTTCCTTACTCTGAGTGCCCAGCTCTGGGGAAGTGTGTCCAAATGCAGTCAGCACTGCCTGTCATGGTGGGAGATTGTGCAGGTCTGTTCTCTGGCCTTGGCCATGAATTATCCTTTCTTCAGGGTTGGGATAATTTGATCTAAAAATGCTGTACAGTAAATATTAGGATTATGCTAACCTTAAAACATTCCACGGTGTCTTTTTATATTGTGCCAGGAAGATTTCAGCCTTTACAAAAACTATAGTTTGAGATGTCATTTAATGCCTATTTTGTATTGAGTGTCCTATTTTCCCTTTACATATAGTTTGGCATGAGAAAAGATGAAATAATTGAATATATTTCAGAGCAAAAAGGCGTGCTGAAATTGAGTGTCCATGTTGATAGGGCAATGGGCTGCAGAGCACTGAGCTGAAAACCATTTTGGAAAGTATAAGGTCATATTTTTCAGGCTCTGAATTTCCAGAGAGAGATGTTTCAATTGCATTTTTATATATGCTTGAAAAACCTAAACAATACTTCCTGCCTGGCATTGAGGCTGCCCAGGGTGGCTGTGGCTGTGGCTGTGGCTGTGGCAGGGAGTCTCTGGGGCCTCTCAGTGGTCTGTGCTGGGAGGTGCAGAATCAGCTCCTTAAGCTCCTCTTCTCTTCTACTTCCTACAAAATCTTGCCATGCAGTGAGTTTACGCTGCTGTCAGCAGGTCATGTTTTTATCCTTCCAAATATTGTATTGTCCCAGATTCAGGATGAATGTTGAGAGATTTTAGTAGAGAGTAAGTGAGAGAATAAGTCTTTTAAATTTTCCGTAGTAAATCTGAATAGATTAGTCTGAATCATACACGTAAGAAAAAGATATTAAGTATTAGTATCAAAATTCAAGGATGAACATCATCCTGAGTTCCTCTGAAAAGTAGCCTTGCCAGTGCCAGCAAAATGACCTTCTTGGAGCCCATTTCCTTCTCTGCTGTGAAGAATTTTTGTATCCTTTTGCACACAACTTTTGCTTACCTGTCCCCTTTCCAAGGATTTTGGTGAGCTTCAGAAATATTTATAGCTGGCTACAGTGTTTTATGATATAACATCAGTTGCCAGTTGATGGTACAGGAAAAAGCCCCAAGTCCTCAAGTCTTTTGCAGATGGTTGGTCTGACGTATGATGTGGTGAGGGGCATGCCAAAAGTTTTTCAATGTTTCTATGTTAGGTTTGAGATTTAGTGTTCTTTTGTGGTTCATGGTTTATAAAACTGTATTCTAGCAGAACTTAGAAAATTATTTTGCTATTGAATGTGATTTATTTAGTGAGATAACTTTAAAAAAATGGTGTATGCTGAAGATGAAATAATTAAATACCGATCAGAATGTGTTTTGTTACACATATGCCTAAGTATTTGTTTTAATATCTGTCAGAATTGAAGAAAACTGCGTATTTAAGTATTTGGTTGACTTGATAGTCTTAATTTTCTTACTAAAATTGTCTTTAAGGAAGGGTGGTGAAGTATAGAGCGCTATGGAGCAGATACGAATTTCCTTATGCTGCTGCACTGTGGGGTTTTTTAAAGGTTTTTATGTTTCTGCTTTGAAAAGAAAAAGAAAAAAAAGGGAAAAAGAAAAATTTAAAAACCAGCAGTCTCATGACTGGCAGAGTTAGAAGTTACTTTTACCAATGTCATGGTTTTAACCCCAGCCAGCAGCCAAGCCCCACTCACTCCCCCACTGGAGAGATCGGGGAAGGGGTTGGAAGGGTAAAATGTAGAGAACTCGTTGGCTGAGATAAAAGCAGTTTAATAGGGAAAGGAAAAGCAATATACACAAGCAAAGCAAAACAAGGAATTCAGTCACTGCTTCCCATGGGCAGGCAGGTGTTCAGCCATCCCCAGGAGAGCCCGGCCCCATCACATGTAACAGTTACTTGGGAAGACAAATGCCATCACTCCAAACATCCCCCCATTCCTCCTTCTTCACCAAACTTTATATATTGACTGTGATGCCGTAGGGTCTGGAATGTCTCTTTGGTCACTTTGGGTCACCTGTCCCAGCTGTGTCTCCTCCCAGCCTCACACGCACCCCCAGCTCCACTGCCTTTGTGGCAGTATGAAAAGCAGAAAAGGCCTTGGCTCTGTGTAAGCCCAGATCAGCAACAACAAAAACATGTCTCTGTTATCAACCCTGTGTTCTGCACAAATCCAAAACACAGCCCTGTACCAGCCACTGTGGAGAAAATTAACTCTACCTCAGCTGAAACCAGCACAACCAAGGATATTAAATTTGAGTGTTTTAAACAAGACAATACAAAACAGGTGAAGAAATTGCGTGGAATTTAAGCGGTAAAAAAATTTGTGGTCTTTAAATGGTACCCTGATGCTCTGAGGAGGGGCATCAGTGAAAATGAAAAATTGTGTCTCTCATGTATCTTATGTGATGAAGACATGAATATCCTGAAAAGTATAGGTGTATTTATCTGCATAATTGGGAGTTCCTAGCTTCAGTATCAGGTAGTGTCTTCTCTCAGCCTTGCTGAGCTGCCCATTTTTCAGAGCTGTGCAGAAACAGAAAGTGCCACTGGGCGAGCTCTTCCTCACCTGCATAGGCAGCTGGACATGAAGCTGATAAAGCCAAAGAGCACAAAACCCCGGACTTGGTACAGAAGCTGGCCCTGTTTAATCCCTACATGGCATAAACAGGAAAACAGAGTATTTCTCCCCAGAAACAGCACTAGTGCAGATTGCACTTTTTTCCACATAGATTATAGTGTCAGTACAGCAAGCACCTGAACTTGTAAATATTTAGAAAAATTATTTCCATTTAGAGAAGACCAATTTGTTTGCAGGATCTAGTTTTATTTACATCTTAATTTTCTATGGTAAACCCTCACTCTTAAATCCAGGGTTACAGGTAGTGAGCTGTAAGTGCAGCTCAGGCAAGGAGGTACAAAATGGCCTCTGCAGCTGTCAGCCTTGGGACAAATGATGCAACCAAATCTAAACTCTCCCCAGTTCTGCTCCAGCAGCCTCTGGGACAGTCGGCCCATCACTTTTCGTTATGTTCCTCTGCCCTCACAGGCCCTTTTTCTGGGAGCCAGGAGCTAAATACTGTAAAAACAGCTGCTCTGTTCTTGCTGCTCTGCTCTTGCTGCTCCAGTGTCTCATTTTAAACACAGTCCTAAGACATGAAGCAAATGGGTTTGTTATTTTTATCTTACTCGTTAGATGATTCTCTGGCTCTCTGTTACTGTCTTTCTAACTGTTCTGCTTTTATTTTGTAATTTGTGTGGGACCTTGTATACATACAGTAAATGAGGGGTGATGCTGCCCTTGCAAAGACTCAGTAATTTCCAAATGAGTGTCACAATCTACAGGCAAAAATACTTGTAGTTGCTTCTGATTTCTTTATAAAAAAGATTTCATTGTCACCATTTCTATGTTGTAATACAAGTACTGTCAAGTGGAAAAGGCTTAGAAATTAAATCGTAGCACTGGGCAAACTGATTCGGTGGCATTGAAATGTCATTTCTAGAATTATCCGGCTTACTGGGGAGTGTTTCAAGGAATAACCTTCTGGCGTGACAGACTACAGTGGGGGGATTAGATGGGGTTTGTACAGTGGGCCAAATTCTGCCAGTGTTAATTAGGATTGAGTGAGCATAAGTGAGGACAAGAACTGTCCCAGCGATTGCCATTTTACTTTTTAAATCTCTGTGGCATATATATTTTCATTTCCATGTAACATTATTTATTTTCAGGTAGAAGGAGGCTCATACCCTTTTGACTAATAAAAAGAAAATAAAAGATAACCAGATCATGTGTCAACAAAATCATTCTACAGAGTCCCAGCCTTTTCTTTGTTTTCTGAAATTTAGGATATGTTTGGTACCCTATTTTCAAGAGAAATATATCTGATTTTAATTTTGTCTAAGAAACTGGGCAATATTGCCCCTTGAGCAGGACCTAGAGTTTTGAAGGTTTATGAAAACATCCTTAGAACATAATTGAATGCTGTTTACATGGGGCTTTCCAAAAGGCAGTGAGGCTCCTAAGGAAGCCACAAAGTGAAGACTAGATGCTGAGCCTGCGAGGCAGTTCGCTGGGTCCCACAACCCTCCCTGCTTCTGCAGCGGCATAGAAAGAGAGAAAGAAGCTGAGGGTGGAAAGTTTTGAATTTGACTCCCAAAACCTGTAAGCAGAAGAACATGGGAAGTTAAGATGGACAAGCTTTACCTGAAAATGTTAGCATGATGCTTTTCCTGCTTCCTGAATTGCTATTTAACAGCGTCAGAATGAAATTACTCAGACACAGCTTTGAACTTCGAGTCAATCTGAGTGTAGAACAGAATACACAGCCCACTTCTTCAAGAGACTAGAAGAAAATTGAGCTGATTAAATAGCATTTATACTGTTATTTTCAATAATGTTCTTTAACTGGGACTCTTTACTATTTTTAACAAAATCAGATCAAAAGTTCAAGTGCTGAGAGGTGATATAATTTTAATAAGCTTCTGTCATAGTGAAGGGAACTTTTGGAGCTGTGGCTAAAAGGATGACTGTGACTGATTTAATGGTGTTCCATAGGAGCTACCAAACAGCTTACTGAAAGGACAATCTAGGGCACAGAGGAGGTACTTGTATTTAAATCATTTTATGAGGAAATAAAACAATATGTGAGCTGTATTTAGGTCCCTTCATTTTAACCTGGGAGAAAAATGCTGATGTGCTGGTGGTGAGGAGTGAGGAGGGAAAATGTACCTGGCTGCTGGATGACAGATCGTTTGGGGGGAAAGGATGTTTCCTTGTTTGCCTTCTGCAGGACATCTGACAAACTGCTAATTTCATGATAATTTCCTGAAGTTCATTGTGCAATGATTAGACCAGTTTTAAAAGACTTCATAATTCTGTTATGTAATTGTTCAGTTTGATAGTATGTGGTTGAACATGGCCAGGTTTAAAAAGCAGAAGCTATTGCTTCTAAAATCAAGCAGGTTTTGTGTTGGTTTTGCAATTTGAAACACAGAAATTCAAGATTTTTAATTAAATCTTTTATATATTTCATATTAATGATAACTATTCGTACTATAATATAGAATAGCAAGAATATTAGCTGAATACTAATACAATTTACTGGAAAAAAATATGACAAAACTTGAAGCCCTGTAATTTGTGAATGCAAATTTTTTCTGCAGTTTTGATATAGATATACTTTACTTCATGGACCAAGGCTTAAGCCTTATACAGTAACTCATTATTTGAGTTCTATCTATTTCCTTATTTAGACAATTGACACTGGAAAAATGTTTACTGACTGCCTATGTTTACTCTGTTAATGATTTTCATGCTCTGTAAGTAATTCAGGAATTTTAATATTGTTTTTCATAAGGATTCCCCTTTTATTTATACTTGCCTTCATAGATTTTAAGTACATTTTTTGCTGCTGTAGAGAAACCAGAACCTTTAAAATCAGTCCTGTGATTAACTGGTAAGATTAGATAATAAAAAAGGAGAATACACTGGAAATCACTAACTTTTTGCCAGCCGGCCATGCACCCTCGGCTCATCAAGAAAGGTGCTGGCATCTGTTTGTCTGTGTTAAGAGGGGATGGCATTTATGTCTTGTGTGAAATCCTTGATTGACGCAAACTGCCTAAATCTCCTTAGGAGGAAGCAATCAGTGAGAGGCAGGCTGGGCGGGTGGGCAGCGCGCTCCTCTCGTGGGCACAGGGATCCTCTCGTGGGCCCTGCCTGCTGTCTGCTCTGCTGAGAGAGCCTGGGGGCTGCAGCCAAACCCTCCCTTTGTGCCCCTGAGCCTGGCCTCGACCACAGGGGTGGATGCGTTGGGCAAGGGACTGAGCTCTGCGTCAAAATGATTCCTTGAAATGTGGCTGCGCTTGAATTTCCTCTCACAGCAAGATAAGGAGTAAATTGTAAAAATAAAAAATGTAAGGAAAAGTTGATTTTTCTGCTCACTAAGGGAATTTCCCTCAGTGGCCCATGTTGTTGGTTTGGGGATTTTTTATGAAGAGAATCGTGGCATTCTGCTTCCTTTATGTAGCCCCACCTTTCAAAGAAGAGGGGAAATTGAAATGATTCCGCTTACTAGCAAGAATGCCTTTCTATCTCAGTTTAAACCAAAATAAAACTGGTAGTTTTGCAGCCTTTTACCTGACCTGTTTCATGACTGTACTGGGCCCGGTGGTAGCAAACTGATACCAGAGTCTTTCCTTTCTCTTGTGCACTGTTTCTCACACAGACTGATGAGGAAGCATATCAGGAGATGAGAAATACATGACAAAGGAGAGAGGGGGGCTCTGAACTTTCCATCAAAAGGTATATGTCACAAAATGTCCTGTAAAGCAGCTTTAAACCAAAAATACTAGAGATGTAGCACCTTCCAAATGACCTGACTTTTCCACGTACCTGAATTATTTATATTCTTCATTACAAATTCATTTTTGTCAGGGCTGATCTAATAGATTTACAACAGAAATAATTTTTGCAAGTAATGGATCTTTATTTAGCTCTACTGGATTTCATAAGGAAAAAAGAATTAATTTTTTTTTTTTTTGAGGAAACTATTTCCTGACAGTTCTCAAGTAAGGTTCAGATCTTTAAAACAAAAGTTATGCTACTGTTTGATTAAATCATTATTTTTGGGTTTTTTTGTAGATCAGGGGGTTACTTGTAGGTTTTTTGTTTGTTTTTTCTAGGAGCACCAATATAGGAGAACAATAGAGAACAACAGAATAAGTTGAGCTTGAATGGCTTGAAAGAAGGAGGGAAAATCATAATGGTTAGGAAAAAATGTCAAAATATGATAAGAGCAACAAACAACATAGAGGTAGAAGGGAACAATAATACAGAAAAAATTAAACCAGAATTGAAGGTGAGCTTTTAAGTCAGCTTGAGTAACAGCTAGCTGAATAAAAAGGTGGATGAAAAAAGACTGATGCAGAAGTTATCATTTAAAACAGAAGTAATCAGAACAATCAAATCCTTAACAATTCATCTGATTTATAGATATTCCATTAAGGTGCTGTAGTTGGCCTTTTAATATTTTGAGATGTACTGAAGTGGTAATTGAGAATACTGGTTTAATATCTTTAACTCAGGATTCATTGTTGTCAGACACCACAAAACTCTTCTGTTTTTCTGTGTTGCCAACAACATTTGCACAGAACACGGAAGACAACACAGTCTGATAAAGAATGCTTCATCTCTGACTTCTGTGTGCTACTAACGAAACAAATACGTAACAATTGGGAATCCAGTCTACAAATTTGTTTTGGTTTCTAATATTTTAAGGAAGAAGTGTAAAAGATGAATGCCATGTTTATTTGCCATCCAGGAGCTAGCAAAGGGGTGTCCCTCCTCCGTCTCTGAGTCTCAGCTGCGGGGTGGGCAGAGGGTGTTGGGTGGGCAGAGCAGCACTGAACAAGCTGCAGCCATGCATCAGATTCAAAATCGCTCCTGTAGTTAAATACGCTCTTTTAGAAAATACTTGCATTTGATTCATTCTCTTTTCTTCCTTAATCCCCTCCCCTTCTTTTATTTCTGTTATGTAAGAAGCATAATTGTTTTTATAATTCACATTATTTCTTTTCACCTCTCTGCATCATGAGCTAATCCCAAAATATCTGTTATGTACCAGAAATAGCAAATGGGAGTTTTGTGTTCTGTTTTGTTTTGGTGTTGTGTTTTTATTTCTCTTTTCTAGAAGCTTCTTTCTGCAGCCTCTTGTCTAAATGCTGCCCAGCAATCCTGTGTATTCCCCGGATCTGGGACACAAAATCATTCCCTTAATTCCTGTCTCTGATTACATTCTGATTCTGACCACCGTCTGGAGCTGAAGCGCACAGATTTCATATGTTTGATTTGCTGTGCAACAGAAATCTTTTATCGGCCAACAATAAAAAACGAAAGAAAACCCCACACCCAAACCTCTTCACTGCAGCTGTACAGGAGCGGGCACAGGCTTGGGGAGCCATGAAGTTTGAAATTGTCTGCAGATGATCCAAAGTGAATGTGTGATTTAATCTGTATTTTCTTATACTGATTTGAATATTTCGTGTGTCTGAAAGTTAATGAAATTTTGTGCGGAGAGGTGATGAGAAGGGAAGCAGTGGTGGCGGGTGGGTCTGTATCAGGGAAAATTTGTCTTAAAGAGGTTTATAGAAATAAACCCATTTGCAGAAAGATAAATATGTATTTTTCTTAATGGATGTTATCAACAAATATAAACCTGTGTGTAAAATGCCTGGAAATGTGGTAAAATCTGTATGTAAAATGCCAAGATGTGTATATAACTCAGGTCTTAAACAAACACCAACTCCATTAAACCAACGAGGCATTTAAATGACCGTGCTGCATCCAGCACAATTTTGTTTCATTTTTAAAATTCCCTTTCACATACATTCTCAAATCTTTATGGAAATAATTAACTTAGAAGTGAAAAAGTTAAGAAGGTTCAGAACAGAAATAAGCTGATATTAGCTGTGCTCAAATTTGACAGAAATTTTCAAAGCCTTTAAGAGATGTGAGATGCTCCATGAGCAGCTGATGGCCTGGCCCTGCCAGCTGGGGGAATGAGAGTCTGTCTTTTAAAAGAAAACTCTAGATCAGCAGGTGAGGATATAAAATAGAAATAATTGAGTTGGCTTAGAAACTTTGGTGAAACAATCTCCTGAAGGCATTTTAAAATACATTTGTGGCCATAACTGGGGTGTGGCTTTGCCTGTAGGAGTTTCTGAAGCTGTCTAACACTAAGACTGTTTCCGTAAGTGGGAGCTGACAAGCATAAGAAGTTTCCTGGCAAAGGAGCACAACTCTGTAGAGCTGTCAGAACAGTCCCTGGTGTGCCTTTGGCCAGGACTAGCTCGCAGACTTCCAGGCAGCTCTTCGGTGTCGCTTGTTAGACAGCACAGGCCAGGTGGTAATTCTGTGGGACAATTTGGATTCAACCATCCTCTTTTGAAGGGGAAGAGAGTTTAATACTATGGACTTGGCAACTCCAAGACAGTTGACTTTTGTTCAGGAGAATGGTCCAGGCATGTCAATGCATTAGACTCCACTAAGGGGAGCCAGGAGTACTGTCCCATGAGAGCAGCCACCAATTTTACTTCTGGGGCCCTGCAGTGATTGCCCTGCTAACTGCGAGGAGTGGACCAGGAGCCCAGTGAGCCAGGAGGAAAAGTCGTGATCTTTCTCCAGCCCTTCGAGGTACCTCCATGTTTATTAAGAACCATTTCCATTTCTTCCCTTTTATCAAAGATGGCATTTGCATTGCCAAGAGTACATTTTAGCAATCATTTGTAAGTCATTTTGTGCTTAATAACTCACACAGCAGTAGATGCTTTGAAAAATAATTTTCTTTTTTAGCTGAACAGCTGATCTGAAATGCAGTCAGTGGTATTGCACTGTCAAAAAATATTAAGACTCTTTGGACTCCATATTCTGCTTTTAAAAAATAGTACTTTCACAAATATATTCTATGTTGAAAATGAAACTTTTCAAAACAAAGTAGTAGCCTTAGCTATACAGCAAATTTAAACAGGAAGTGCAGTGTCTACTGCAGCTTCTAGTTATAGGCAAAATTAGGTTCAAAAGTAGAGTATATCATGTCCTTGACTCATGGAGAATATTAAGGAAATAATCATGGGAAAAATGGACTGAATTATATTAGGGAGGAAAATAAAATAACACTTACCAGCTGAAGTCTCTATTTGCAGTGATAATGTAACTTCCAGGGCAGTTCCTGCTGTCTTGGGCTGTCCCTCAGCTGCCTAGTTCATGGTCAAAAGCACTGTTTAATGCAGTAGGGAAAAGTCCTTCCTATAACCTGGGGCTTGACAGTACAAACATCTGTACTGACCTATGCAGTTTAGTGAAAATGCACAGCAGTTCCTTGTGCATTTTTTTCTCCTGTGTAGAGTAATATAAAGGGAGTGGTTGCACTTAGTATCACACGTTTGGGTTTGATGTTTCTGGGAAATTTGTGCGCTAACACAAGAGTTTGCGTTTTATTTTACCTGAGGGAAAGCTAAGTCCTTGATCACAAGAACAGAACTGGAGTTAAAAGAGAAAAACATAAAAGGAATGAAAAGGAAATTCTAAGTATATTTAACACCAACCTCCTTCCCTGGAAGACTTTGCAGAGGGATCTCTAAGCCCTCAAGGGGGCTTAGGGGCAGTTTAGCACCATGACGCTTCCTGGGAGTTATGTTTTATATCAGCCTTTAAGCTAACTTTGAAAGTTGGAGAAGTTGGTGTGTATCTCCTTTTCTTCTGTTTCTTTCCCTCATCTATTAGTTTAGCACTTGACATAAAACATGCTGTACCAAATTAGATCAAAGATTTATTTAGCTGTTTGCAATATTAGCCATTAGCAGAAGTAGAGAGAAATATAAGCACAAAGCAAGTGTGCAGTGATATCCTTCCACATAACAGTTTATTGCCCATGAATATTGGCACAAAAACTGCAGCTGTGGTACTATTCCTAAGCTCTATTTAATGTGTGCTAACTGGCTCTCAATGGACTTGTATTCCAAGAATGTGTTGTGTCCACTCACTTTTTGGGTCCAGTTCTGTCATTTCCTGTGTATGTTACTTACTCAACAGCAATATGGTTTCTGAATTTACACAGCAGATGGTTATGATGGCTTAAGTTTTTTCTTGACAACTGATCTTTAGATCAAAATGCAAGAGGAGGGGATGCTCCTGCCTTAAGGGGTTTGCCTGCATTTAAATTCTGTTCTACCTATTAATTAGCACTTTTCTTCTACTTCAAAAAAGCTTTCTTCTTTTTTATTGTCATGTGAGTGAATGACAAATTTTCTTCATGTCTAATAAGATTCCTTACAAGAGGTTCTCTTCTTCTTGTGAGCTGCTTGGAGGTGAGGCACTGGTACTGGGAGCAGGAGGCTTTCTCTTACACACCAACCTTTGGTGCTACAGGCAACAAGATGTTTGCATGCTCCAGATTCGAATATTGAGGCGATACAAAGTCCCCTTTTGCCTGAATTCTGCCTGCTTAAAGTCTTATCTGAAAACTGGGAAAAAGGTTCCCTTCATTTTACTGTCCTTCTTATTGTGGAGATAAATTTTTGAAGCTATAGGTAATGCTCATGATGAGCTTCTCAGAAAATAAAAACCACAAGTTAATAACATGGGCTTCAGAACAATACAGGAAGCCTGGGGCCCAAATACTCAGGGGAAAAAAGTGCACAAAAATTATATATAAAGTAGTAGATCAGTAAACATTCATGTGTCTGAGTGCTGAAAAATGTCGGAGCTCCTTGGAAAAGAGAATATGATTATGTAGGTGAGGACAAGGGAATTAAATTAACGTTGACTAAATGCTTAATTGCTTTATTTTGCAGTCTAGTCTTCTGTCAAAGTAGGTTATGTGTGTAATATATTTTAGTTTAAGCTTGGTATGACTGTGGTTTTTATCATTCTTTCCCTGCTTAAAACAAAAAAATCCAAACTAAAGTGTTTGTTATTATTAAAAAGAGTAAGTTACCATTCTTTTTGCTTGTTAGAATTGTTTTCTTGAGCCTATTTACATGTCTTAATTGGCAAGTAATTGCTTTCCTAATCCAGATAAATAGTGTTGAAATGTGAATTGCAAAGCCCGGTACCTTTTAGATTCATGGGTGGAGGCTGCTGTTTGCGAAGGATCACTGAAAATTCTGCATTATCAGCCTAATAAACAATGATTTCTATCAGTACAGATAGATAATCTCAGATATTTGCAGGCTGTCGTATTCTGTGATAAATGGTTCTTCAATGGAGAACATGAAATAAATAGTGTGAATAATCCACTCCTATCCTGTTGATAGGAGTTGGGAAAATAATTTTAAAATTGCATATTTTTAGTCCTTATAATGAACTGTTGTACTGACCTATTTTTGATATAATCTTAGAAGCTGTAATCTGAAGACTGTTCTCTGATTCCCTGTAGATCAGTGCACCTTACTGGGTAGTAGTTCTGACTTATCCATTTATTTCAGCAAGATTTTTTTCTGTAGTAGTAATAATGAATTCTTTGCAAGGATTTAGTGATAATCCTGTTAACATTTTATTGTTTGTGCCATTACAAGGATGGATACAGATATCCTTGTGTGGTGTTTTTTATTGTCAGTAGGAAAAAAAGCAACTTAACAAGAATTTGTAATTGTTCTTAACTGGAAGAAAATTATGCTTCAGGAGAAAGTAAATAATAATAGTTCATCATACTTCTGCATTACATATAGCTTAATGGGCTGTTGTGTGGGGAGTTCTTACTATTTGATAGCAGTCCCTTCCAAACTTCACTGAGGAGCTGCTGATAGACAAATACACATTCACTCACATATTAACAATTGGTTTGTGTGGGCTCTGCAATGGTGCAGTGTGTCTTTTGTACTTGAATATTAGATTGCTTTCTTGGCTCCTGAGTAAGATCACAGATCGATCTGGAATTTGCACAGTATATCTAATACTTTTTATACTTTGCATAAAAATAAAGTAGGAGAAGAGTACTGACCCTGGGTCTTCTACTTTCCAGTAGTTCCAGCTGTGGCAGTACTGACCTGTTGTGCTTCTTATCCCCTGTGCAGATATGGATATTAATTTCCAAAGCACCAAAGTTAAAAAAATGGCCACACCGGAATACATTGGGGGTGTATATCATACGAAATTACAGTATTTATTTCATTATTTTCTGGGAGAATATATATTAGCTGCTCCAAATTACACGTGTCTCTTAAACAAAAACTAATTTATACACACAGAAATTGTGTCTGCTGGAATTTGCATAGTTGAAATGGGCCCCAGATGTTGCAGTTATGTAAGGGCCTAATCTAAAGCCAACCAAAGAGAGCCTTATGGGCTTCAGATCACGCCAATAAGAACATTTTCAGAAGAATTAACATTGAAGGAGACTGCAGTAAGCTAACATTGTCTGTAGCTATTACAAATATAAAACTGAAATATATGGATGGAGGGATGTGCCTTTTTCACTGTGGATGGAATTAAATTTGTACTTCAGTGTGGAAAAATATGACATGAATGATTTTTAACAAAAAAAACCCCTTTCATTTAAATGTTAAGCCCAACTGTATGTGTCTTAAAAACCATAATTTTTTCTGTTTGCTTAAGTATTTGTGGGGGAGTGGTTAATTAGTAATATTTTTAATGTGAGATACTTTTGAAGTAGATCTGTTTTCTGCTTTTGAACTGCTACAGGATTACATTACATAGCTATTGCTATCCATCACAAAATAGAATAGGGGCTGTCTTGTTGTGATAAATAAATGAGGGATTTTAATACCTTGACATCTTTTGGAAAGACTTTGAGTCTTCTAAAAGGGAAAAGCAAACTCTTCTGAAGCTGACTCTGGCCAGGTGAGAAGAGCTGATAACATGTCACTTATAGGAAGGGCAAAGGGATAAATATTCACCTTCAGCTAGGAAAAGAGAACAGCTTGGGTTGTAGTTAACTTAACCTGAGCTCTTTGTATGGGGTACTTGAATACCTAGAGGGCCAGCTGAGGCAGCTCAGAAACAAGAAGTTATGTTTTGAGAAATTTTGTAAGACTGATGAGATACTTGATAGCTGAATAAAAGCAAATGTGATATCTGAGATAACTGGAGAAAAGCAAATACATTATCTGCCTTTAAAATGGGAAGGAAAGGCAAAACTGAAAAATTTTCATATATATATATATGTATTAGATATGCAGATTTACAGGTTGCTATGCATTACCTGTTCATGCATATACCCATCAGCAAATGTCAGATAACATAATTCATAATAAGGCAGAATGACAATAAATTGCCTTAATTTGTTTGCCATATGCTAAGCATGCCCACATGTCCACACATGGATCAGCTGATGCACAATAACTTGGTGATGAGAAAAATTACTCATATGTTTTAAGGTTTTAGCACTTCTGAGTTACTGACTGTGTGATCTCTTAACAACTCATTTTTGATCTGGTTTACCAACAGGAACTTGTATAGACTGACATCCATCTTGCTTTGTTACACAAAAAGACAAAACCAAAGCAGCTTAAACATTTACAAGCAAGCTTCTATCAGTATGTTACTGAGTATTTAGTTAATCAGTACTTCTGTTTTCTCATGTGCTTAATCCCATTTATTGTCCAAACATAGTAAAATTTCATAAAGTTGTGTTTAAAATTGAGACTTCTGATGAAATCACAGTGTAAATACAGAGTACTAAGATTTAAAGTTCAGGCTACTTCTCCATTAGAACTATACAGGATTAAAGAATGAATCAAAACATTAATCTCTGAATTAATAATTGTGTTCCTGTTCTCTTAATAAAGATGTGTTTTTCTGTGAGGGGTTGAAGGTCTTTGTTCTAAGGCACCTTAATTTGTCAGGTTACACAGCAGATACCTTTTAACAGATCTGGTACTTCTTAGGTGATGATTCACCATCTTGGGCAAAAAAGGGCGAAGTTGTCTAGCACTTACTGTATACTAGTTCCATGCTGTTTGCTGCTCAGAAGTTAAAAAAAAAATTAAAAAGGAAAAAAAGGAAGAAAAAGAGGTGTTTCTATTCTGTTACTGGAAGATTTAGGGAGCTTTTGAAACTATGACTGGTACTGGCAAATTTTTCTATTGCTGTTTCTACATTTTAAATTATCTCATTACTGCGTTTTCTACTACAAAGTTCTTTTGTTTCGATATTGTGATACAAAATTTGCCATGATGACAGTGTGGTCTTGCAAGCTTAGTGTCAGTATTCTGTAAAATCTGCTGAAGGGCAGAAAATAAGCCTCTGGAACGAGAGCTGCTCCGTCCTAATTGCGATATTCCAGCTGAGACTGTGACTGTGTATTCTTCAGAGTAGTTCTGATTTGCCTCAAGATATTTGTGTCCCACACCATGTGTTAAACTTTTTAAGGATAATAACTTTGCTAAAAAGCTTGCTCAGTAATTTTACTGTTAACCCCCCAACATTGTTAATACAGTATTGCATCAGAAATTGCTATACTTCTCACAGCCTTCTAAAATTGTATTCGCTGAAGTTTACTGTTTGCTTCCCTGGAAACCAGTAGCTGTTTCAACATTTTGAGTTTAATACCCAGCCTAGAAGTGCGCTATGGAAGTCAAAATAAGTTATGCAAGAGGTTGTCAATGTTCTGTGTATTTTTCTTTGCTCAGTCTATTTCAGGTAGATGGAAATGTCTATTTCATGAGAAATAAGGGCAAGGTTTCTACTTATTTAATTCTCTTTTGGCATCCAAAGTGGACCTAACATGAATACTGAATTCAGAAACCGTGGTAAAATTTTAAGAATCCTGCATTCTCATAGTCCCCTTAAAAAAAAAACAACCAAAAAACCACTGCAAAAAACAACCACCTGATCAAGTATTAACCAAACGTCACTTCTTGTTTCAGTGAGATAGAATGGTTAACAGTATTGTATACAGATAATATAAATAAGAAATTACATTTTAAGAGGATAACTTTATATTGATCAATCTTGGTACACCTTAAAAGTGGCTGTGTGAAAAAATGTGTAGGAACCAGTTCATGTAAATGGAAGCCAGTCTGAAGTCTCTGTTTAAAAGGAAAACAAAATATCTGGTTTAATACTTATTGTGAGACATAGGTATGGTCTGCCCTTCTCTCTCCAAGTAGTGTCGACTTTACCGAGTCTACAAAGTCAGTATTAAGAGCTTGGCCTTTGAAAATAGACAATATTTTCAGCTCTCATGGACTAGAGGCTGGACTTTGTGGGCCTTTGCTTGCCTCGCATGCCTATTATAGACCAGTCTTGAGGCATAGGCAGAGGAGAAGGTTGCCCAGCTCACTGAGCAGCTGGAGCCAAAACAATGTTTGTCCTTGTTGCTACTCTGGGGAGTCACTGCCTTGGCATTCATTATCTCAGTGGTAACAGAGGGGGGAAAGTGGCTTCTCTGGAGCTCTTTTTCTGTTCCTATCATTCCTTGCCTGTTGCTGCCTGCTCCTTTCTCCTGTTTACTACACCTCTAGGAGCCTCGGACCAATGCAAGCATGTATCTTTAGTGCTTAATTACATTTAACCTATGCTTTTATTTTAAGCCAGTTGACCTTAATCTTGCAAATTCTTAAACTCATTAGGGCCAATAATATAATGCATGTAGGTTTTCCTGATTATTTCAGTCGACTGGCTAATATATAGAAGTATTGCCATGATGAAATGTCTAGTGAGAGTTTTTTAGGATGGTAGTTTATATAAAAATCATGATTAAGGTTCATTTATATGTATCTTCTACTATAACAGGTCTTCTACCTTAGATATAGTCAAGGAGAATTTTCCTTTTACAAAGAAAATTTCCAACTTAAATTGATATTTACAGTTTGAAATTCCAGCATAATATCTCTGTGGGTGGGGGAGAACAAAAAAAGATCTGTATCCAGAAGCATCAGTAAATTGATTATGTGGTGTTTATGCTCAGATGCCTCTCCTCTTTCTGGCTGCACAGCAGTTGTGTGTTACCAGGGGGCCATGCATGTTGCAAGCCATACTTCTGAGATGAATGAAGTGTGATGTTACTCCAGGAAGTGTGCAGGCTTCATCCTTACAGCGGCTGTCGTCACCGTGAGCACAGAGCCCTCCCACTCCTCCTTGGTAATTGATGGTGACGGGCTCTCTGCTGAGCTGTCCCTAACATAGGGACTGAATCAGATCAACAGCTGAGAGAAATCGCCAGTAAACAGCCTTGCTCCGTACAGACAAAAGCTGGGCCCTGTAAACCAGGCCTTGGAAGTACAGGTATTTCCAGTAATGGTCAATGCGGGCTGATTTGCTGAAGTTTTCGCTGGTGAGCTGCTTTGCGGCGGAGGTTTTGCTCCTGTGAGAAGTGTTGCTGCTGCTGGAAGGGCTGGCCTGCTTGGAGTGAGGCTGACATGCTTGACAGACGCCTGATGTCTCCTCAAACTAAGCACATTGCTCCTGGGGTAAGCATATGTGGCAGGAGTGCAGGCCAGATGCTCGGGGAGCCCTTTAATTTTACAATGTAGAGGCTGGCTTGCAAGTGAACTTAATTACAGTTCAAATGTTTCACTTTGTTCTCATTTAGCCAAGCTGAAATGTTTTGGAGAAATGTGCCAGCCTTTTTGTGGAAGTCCAAACCATACTTTTGAGCTTCCTTTTTTGAAACATACTAACTTGACTTACAGTTTGGAAAAACTGTAAAAAAAATGAGTTGAGAGGGAGGGAAAGCAAGTGGCTGCTGCTGAGGGCTTCTGTCTCTAAACCTATTAAAGTACTTCGAAGTGGCTTGCTGTTTGTTCTGTGATTTTGGGGATTGTGCTAAATTGTTTTCTTCTCAATATGAAAGCAATGGGACTCTCTGCTGGCAGTAGCTTGAAGTACATTCTCTCTACAGACACAAACGTTATACTCTCTGTTGTTTTTGTTTGGGTTAGGTTGTAACACATTCCTGAGTTTTGGTTCGGCAGCATTTGACCAAATATGTGTATCCTGGGGCCAGGGACTTTTAGTAGAAGACATCCCACTACAGCTGTGCTGTGAAATGAAATTTAACTAGATGACAAATACTATTTTTAAAGTTCTAATGGATGTGCTTTTTCTTTTTACATTGTATAGAATAAAGGATAGAGATTAAAATAAAATTAACACAAACATAAATTTAAGCTGAATGTTTGGCTTAAGCTTGCTTCTTTCTATAATGTTTATGAGAGATTTCAATAAAGTTGCAGTAAAAGAGCAGTAGCATGACAGTAGCTTTCCAGAGTTATTTTGAGAGAGCATTGCGAGCATATTTTGAGAGGCCATTGTCTTGTGTAACAGCTGCTCTAGAGTTTTTTTCTACAAGGAAATCAGGTTTGGATCATTGCTATTCCTGGGTTATTTAGGGATCGCCACATAGAAAACTGATGAATTATTGCTAATATCCATTCTGTTCTCCTCTTATGGACAACTTATCTTTATGAACAGCTTCTTTTTATTCCAATTAGACTATGCTCTTATGTTTGTGGGGGAAGTAATGCAACAGTGGGTCTGACAGGAAGTGTGCCACGAAGCAGGAATGGGTACAACTACTATATACAATTCCACTGGACTAATTTTCATCATCGATGTTCAGGATAGTAGAAATCAGCTACTAATAGAATCACAGAACCATTTAGCTTGGAAAAGACCCTTTCAGTCATCAAGTTCAACCATAGCTGTAGCTGCCTTTAGTCTTTTCTTATCTAATTAATGTAGTAAAAAGCTTAAGTCTTTCTGTTTTAATTTATAGACAAGCAATTATTAGGAGTTCTGATGAATAATATGTTTTGGGGTTCTCTGACAGTCCCAATATAAGTAGGGGGAAAATGGAACATAGCTTTTTTGGCAGGGGGAAGGTTGTTGTAAAATAAAAAAAAAATCAAATTGGAAAATATTGTTTTCATAAAGAGAAGCAATCTGATGTTGAAACTTAACAGAACTAATGTACATGTTTCCATGCAGCATTTTCATGCTTCTGTCTGCTGGTTGTCAAATAATGTCCTCAAGGAGAAGCTGTGTTTATCTGATCTATCTAGGAAAATGAAGCTTTTCCCTCATATCACATCACAAAGAAGTCCAAGTTCTATTTTAGCATGATAATAGAGGTCCTGTTAGATGGAGGAAGAACTTATTGTTTGACGGGGTAAGGGGGTCACAGGGAGTGGTGCTGTGGATGTACAGCTCT
The DNA here is from genome assembly GCF_000738735.6 of Corvus cornix cornix. NCBI lineage: Eukaryota > Metazoa > Chordata > Aves > Passeriformes > Corvidae > Corvus > Corvus cornix. The sequence continues at coordinate 59,857,273 of NC_046333.1, forward strand.
TGTGAACTGAGGAGAAGCAAAAGATATGTGAAGTGAAACACAGATAGAAAGGAATAAAAGGGATTCAGCCATGTACATGGATTTCTCAACATTTGGCCAACCCTCCTTTCAAAGTGATAGTTTATGACTATTATATTCATGTTTTCTCAGTTTTTATGCTAGTCTCCAGATACGTCATGAGGGGAAGACTATTTAGCTTTGCTAATGTGAATTTTGGCTGCAGTCACTTCTTGTTCAGAAGCATTTTTCAGGAAGCTGTGTTTGCAAATTAGCCTTTTTTTTAGCAGTACTAGTTCTCAGACATCATCTAATTGAAAAAATGATTGTTTAAGTATCTAGGAGGAAAGTAATTGGAAAGATTAAAGAAGAGATACACCTTGAGAACTTTCATATTGTTGGCATGAATAATTAAGTAAATTTATTATTGATGACAGTCCTTGAATGGCAGTTGTTGCATCCAAAGTAGATTCAAATTGTATAATTGACTAGAACTTCAGGTAATTGTTTTATGGGTACGTTTTTCCAAATTGCCAGATTTCAGGATGTCCCTTGGAACAAATTGACCCCTGATGTATTCAAGTTAATTAAAATGTTTTACAGGAGGATAAAATGAAAGAATACTTACTGCAAAACCACTGATACATTTTCACCACCAACACAGTCATTGTAACATAGAAATTCTGAAGTACGGAAACATTAGTAACTGCCAGAAAGTATAAGGACATTTTGTCCTTTCCTCACTCTCTATGCAGACAAGTGGCACCCTGCCTTTTTCCAATTTACCCAAATTTACCTGAATTTGTGTTTTTAGCATCAGTGAAATATATATTTGCTGCTGATATTTTTTATTCCATTTTCAAATAGCAGTGAACAAGCCTAGGAATTCATAAACTTGAAAGGGCAAATTCTGCTATTTTCTCCCCAGTATCCCTGGTGGGATCCCTGGGATCCCTGGTGGAGCTGCCACAAAAAAAAAGGCTGTAAAAGGACAGGAGGTAAAGTGCCTTGAAACTTCAATTGCATTCAGATATCCATTTTATAGGCTATTAAACCACTGCCGTGCTTTATTTCAATATTTGTACTTTTTTTTTTTCTGTGGGCCAAAATACAGAAGATGTCAGAATTTTGAAAATAGATTGTCTAATTACATATGAATATATAAATTTTTGCAAAATTTTAATTACTGATCCCTAAAGTCCTTTGTTATAAGTACAAATTTTTTTAAAAAAAATTTTTACAAATGTTTTTGCACCACTGGTGCTGTATGAACACAACCCAAAAGCCTGTGGTTTATACTGTACTTGTAACTGCTTAATAAGAGCAACCAATGTTCTGTGACAATGATGATTTGAAAATTTTCTGACTGACAGATTAAATGTTTGCATTGCTGCTCATGGCATCAGCTTATATTTAAACAAGCTGCTGAGTATTAAAGCGTGTGGACAGTCTTTGTATAACAGCTCTGATTTTTTAGGTGTATTTCCTAAGACAAGATTTATGCAATCCCACTTTCCATCTGTTTGTTGTGCTTCTCAGGAACTTCAGTGGCCGATTTAAACCAGTCTTGCAGAGGTCTCAGAAGTACTGAGTGATTATAGCAGAACTTCTTGGGGGCTGGAGGAGCTGTTAAAGCCATTTCCTCAGCGTGCCAGTGTGGGAGATGGAGAGCACTCTCTGGCCTCCTCTGGCATCCAGAAGGCAGCATCCGTCCAGCTAAGGAGCACAGCCTAACTCTGCAACAGATCAAACAAACACTCTCTCTTGTTCAGCTCACAGAAAGGGAAGTTTGGGGAGGGGAGGGGAGCTGAGGGTACAGAGCATGTGGTGTGTAGGGAAAATGAGAGAGAGCTGAAGGTATTGTGGAGGTGTGTGTGGGAACCCAAGCTTCATTACTTCTGCTGTCACTAAACAACTTTTCTTTTCTTTAGCTCATTTATGATACATTGCATTTTGCAGTATTTTACTGGGTATAAACATCTATTTTTTTTCTGAATGTTTTGCAGCTGCAAATCTCAGGTTGATGATTTATAATATTCATCTCTTAAAAATCATTAGCTGGCTAGTTAATGGTATTGGTAGAGTATTAGTATCAGAAGAAAATGTAATTTTAAAGCTCTGCTAGTAATTCTAGATATAAAAGCTAAATTTCACTTTGAGTAAGCTCATGCTGACCAAAGGATTCCTCTAGAAAGACTGGCTTACAGATGCAGTAATTGTAATTTGGTGTCTTCTTGGTTTGACAAAGTCCTCAGTCAAGTATGTATTATCATTTCTGTGCAATTCCCACAGCCTTATAAATACACAGTTCAGCAGCTCTCTTCATCAGGATAGAGTTTCCTCATCAGGATAGAGTTTCCTTGAAAATCTTCGTGACCAAAACATGCTTGGGCTTTACAATTTTCTCTCTTATTAAAAGCCTTAGAATTGGGGGTGGATGAAAAGGCCTTTGAAGGTCCCTTCCAAAACAAAATATTCTATGATTCTGTGATTTTGCTTATTGGTTTAAGCAACATTAAGCGACTGATACTGGTTTGAAAGGTTCTGGTTGGTTTTCTTCGTGTCACATTTGCATAAACTTTATCATTCCTGTAAATGATAAAGTAGTTTCTATGAGCTAACAATGAAACAAGTATTTTCAAACCAAAATATTATTTGAAAGTCATCTCTTTAATATTTGCTCACTAGAAACTTTTAATGAAAATACATACGAGAGTTTGGTAAAAGTAATGTTGGAAGTTTTAAAATACTGCTTTTCTGCAATATTTCCAGTTTGGCTTGGAAACAGGGTCAATTTGGTGTGTAAGAAACAGACTAATGCTTGATTACATAATAGTTTGAATAGCTGATGCTATGGTGGAATGCTGGAAAATGTGCTTTCAAACTAAGCACTTTGATAACTTCCTGCAATATTCAGAGTAAATCAGTGAGTTCCCAGGACATCATGATATTTTCTGTCTGAATGTTTTCTTTTACGAACATGGGATCAGGTTCTATCACTGTGATTTCGTGTGGATCTCCCAGTTTCACTAGAACTTGTGTAGACATAGACAAAGCAACAAGCATCATCATGGCAGAAGTATTTTATTTTAGGAGAAGTTTAAGGTGTGAAAACTAAACTGCGGGAGAGAATAATTTCCTTCTTAAATTTTAAAAGCAACTTTCTGCATTGATGCTGGTTTAGTGTAAATCCATTTTTCTGTTCATGTCATGGACAACACAATATACAACTTAGGTTCAGTTTTATGAGTTTAGGAGAGGAGAAATTCCTGCCTCTTGGAATTCAAAATGTCTTTTTATAGGTTGCTACCATATTAAGATTATGGATTTGATTAGAAATTTTTATATTATTGACTTTTTTCAACATGTTGAATCAGATGTCTAGCAAATTTTTTGTACGTAGGAGGAGTTTCTCAGTGACTTAAGAAATCCTCATCCAATGCACATTAGTATCATAGATTTGAACCTATAAAAGGTAGTGGGGAACGACTTGTGAAACACAGGAACAGGTTCACCTTTAAAACTCTTACCAGGGTGTAGAAAGTGGCTGAATGCCTTGCCTGGAGTATGAGAGTCCTGCAGTCTCGGACAGAAGGAGAGCCCCACACAGAAATGCAGTTTGAGATATGCTCTTTGCTTTGATGCATGAGCCTTCAGTGCTGTCAGCTTTGGGGGAACCAGGCTGTTTAGAGCATTCTTTTTATGAACACCAATTGGAAATTGTGGCAAGAGGGAGGGGAAAAAAATGTGCAAAACAGAAAAATGCAATTGAAAAATCATATTTTTACATTTTACAGTTATATCTAGATTATAGCTAAGAAAAAAGAATTGTGTTTTCAATGTAGAAGACCTTTGCACCTTCTTACTCTCTGCCAAGTATTCACCTTCTTACTGTCTGCTAACAAGATCCTGCTAATTTGAGTGGACAAGGAAGATTCACTGAAAGTACCTTACCTTCACGAAGCATCTCATCAGGGCAGTTCTGAACATGTTGTTGTAACACGTTGCATTAATTCTCTGTAAGGAGCAACTCACTGCACTTATTTAATCCCTTGCATTGCAAACTGCTGTCTCTGCTTAGCTGACATGCTGGTTCCTCTGGCCCTGTTTTACTTGTTTTACTGAGAGTTCCTAGCCAGGGTTACACATCTGGCTCCCTGCTCATTAAACTGAAGTACATTTCTGTTGTGCCAGCGTCACACCCAGCCTCATAGGTGAGAGAGCCGTTACAGCAGCACATATGCTGCCTAAATTCCACTTAATTCCTATTTTGAGCTCTGAAGTGAGTCCCAAGAGATACACAGTCCTTTCTGCAGAGACAAGTTTTCCAGCTTTCACATTTCACCAGAATTCATTTCACTGGAGCTTGTTAAATTGCACAAGCTATTCCATCAAAAATTAAACATAATTAGGCCAGATTTTAGGATTGCAAAAATCTGTGACCATCAGAAATGTTAGAGGTTTCAAAAACATTAAAAATGAGAAATGGGAACTGAGATTTGAAGGACCAACGAGGCCAAAGAAACCACAACGTTTGGTGATAATCAATAATTTAAATTGATGGAATTGTGGAGTGATGTCTTGTGCCAAAAATGCATAAACAAAGGCAAAGTGAGCCATATAACTCCTGTGGCCTGCTGTTGTGGCTCTCCTGGTTAGATGCATTTCATTTTCTGGAATGAAAACAGAATTTGGAGGTATCCATAGCTCAAGCACTTCTATAAATGTGATTTTGAGATATGGTTGGTCATTTTAAAAACCAAAACCATTTTAAAGGCACAGGGGCTCAGTCTGTTCCTCGGTGAACTATCAGTTACTAAGTTAATGTCCTGAGTATGGGATTGCACAGCAATTGTCCCAGAGGACAACCTGTAAGTGGATCACAGCTTTCAGGATGTGGATGTGGCCAGAGGGTAATATTCCTACTAGTCTGGAGTAGCTCCTGTGAACAGCTATGAGCCAAAGTTATTCCTCAGTCTCCAGGTCTGGGCAATCAGCATCTGGCCATGATGGAGCTGCCCATGGCACTTGAAACATTTCAGTGCCCCCAGAAGCAGAGTGCCGAGTGTGAGAAGTGAAAGCCTTTCACTGAGATTGAAACCCTCTGTTTATTTAATGTTGCATTCACGTAGGGGTAACACTATAGAGTTAAATCAGTAACTTTTTAGTGGAAATATGTATTTTTTAAGGAAAAGTAGCCAGCACAAGCTGTTTTTAAAGTGTTCTGTAAATTTTATATGTTCTACTTCAAGGTATTAAGCACAAAGCTCTGTGAAGGTTGTTTCTGTATTGATATTCTTGTGCTCAAAAGTATATTCATTTCCCATTTTGCAATTAATAAATATAGCAAGTGAACATTATCTCCTTTTTAATACTCAGGGTATTACTTCTTTTAAATATGGTTGTTGAATCCATTTTTTCTTCCAACCACTTAAAATTCTGACAGAATTTACAGCTGTTTCAGAAGTGTTTGGCAGCACATTCAGCTGCAGGTGACTTCTGTGACTATCGTAGACCAGCAAAAACATGTTGAGCACTCGAATTGTTCTTTCTGTCTCTGTCCCTGTTCTCTGTGTTTCACTGCAGCAAGGCTTTAAGAAAGCAATGTTCCACATGACTCTACGTCACATGTAAAAAATAAAAATAAAAAATCTTGCCCACATGGGAACAATCACCTATGGGCAGATTTTCCAACTTTATAGCATTTATAGCACCTCTCTCCAATATCTCAGTGATGCAGAGGACTCATAATACAACAGGTATTTGTATTATGTATCTGTAATACAAATGGTTTCAAACACTCATTGTGAGTTGGGTTAAATGTTTTAACGTCTGACTGCAGGGAGAACAGCAGCTTGTTATTTCTGTGACGCTGTGAGAACATACTCACGTTATCTTTCAGTGCAGCAGGAGATAGCATGTGCCCCTAATGTATGTATGTTTACAAGTTGAGAAGTTAAGTCTGCTGTTAATGTTATCACTGCTGTATCCTGAAATAGAAAAGTGCAGGCAGATTGGATTGTGTTAGAGAATGGTAACCATAATAACCAATAACAATCTGCAAATGATAAGCAGCTTTAATGTTTAAAAATAAAATTTATATAGCATTCCAGTACTTCCATGGACATACTTTCAGGTTTTATTTTATTATTCATTCTTTTTAGGTTTTGTTTTGAGATTTAAGATGTGACATCAATCTTAATGAAGAGTTTCATTATTGCATCTTGAATTAGTTGGTTTATTATATACCTAAATTAAACCTCACAGAATAAAATTTTACTTAACAACCCTCTTTCAGATGTACACCATCTGTAAGGGAGAATTACAAACATCCTACATGATGTATGGAATTTTATGGAAGGAGATGGACTTTGATTTTATGGTTGGATGTAAAATGGATACATTCAGTAAAGAAATACAAAGTCTTCTGGAAATGAATGCAGAGCATCTTGATAATTTGGAATCTGCACCATGTTCGGGGATGCTGCCCAACACATCTGCTGATATGAAAATTAAACAAACACAAACCCCGCCCTTTTAACTTGCCCCAGACCATGCTATTTTGTTTGAGGGATGCTTTTAAAAGAAAGGAAGGTATCATTCAAGAGAAGGAAGAGGTCCAAATTGTGTCCTGGCCCTGCCATCCCCCTCCTTGCCTACCTCCAGCACACAAATAGGGGTGTTTAGCAGGAGTCTGGGAAGCTCCAGCTGAATTACTTAACCTGTCATGAGCAGTGTGGTGCTATGAGCAAGCTGGTAATTCTCCTGGGTTAACATGTTCTCAGTCTTCCTTGCTGAGGCAGTCCTATAATTTTCATAAAAGATTTGGATGTTTCTTAGAACGTGGAGTCCTATTTTAGTTTTTCTTAACTGCTGAAACACTGCAATTACCACCACAATGTGCTCAGAGAGTTACAGTGGCAATGAGAATAACTGGAAAAGACTCATTCTTCTAAAAGTGCTGATGTCCAGAGGACCAAGGCAGCCTGGGCTTCAGATCCATGCTGTAGCTCTTTCAGGGCACTAACACTCCTGAAAAATTAAGTTTATCCTGCTGAAAGTGTCTTGCCCACAGTTAGAGTGACCACTATGGGAGAAAATCAATGGGAGAGCTCAAATTCATAGGAAAAACTAAAAAATTAATTGCTAATCATCATTTTCACATATAAGGAACCTTATTAAGAAATTATTCAGTGCTGGTGTGGGATGGGATGGTTTGAATGGAGGGTAATTAAAGTGAAATAGCTCTTGCTCTGTCATCCCATATGTGAGAGGGAAAAGTTATTCAGAGTTTTTTTTGCCAGAACTTCCTTTAAAATGAGACATTCACATTTACAAGAGACAATTCTTGTTGCTAGCTGTGTAAAGGAGTTACAAGCTGTTGACATTCTTCGCTGGGATTTGAATTTGAATCTGAATTAGTTAAGAGAGAGTCAATTGCTTTCCATTAGAGTTCCTGAAGAAAAAAATGTTGTTACTGTTGGATACAAGTTGAAAGATTCTTGTTTATCAAGAAAGGTCTGTTTAGTCTATTAACCTTGACAACCATGTCAGCATTTTTTTCTGTTTGTTTTCCCAAAGGCACTGTGTTGAAGTACTATGATATACAAAGCTATTTATAGTGTAGACAGTTCATAGCTATGCTTAAAAGACATGGGTCAGGGTTTAAATACCAGAGTTAAATGCTATTCTCTTTGACAATCTGAAAAGTCATTATGCTTAATCCTTGAAAATTAAAATGGAGAGATGGAATCCCTAAAATATCAATGTGAATCAGACTTTTTTTAAATTTATTTTTTTTTTAGGGTTTCACAGAGTGGTTGAGGTGAAAAGGAAGCTCTGGAGCTATTCCAGTTACCTGCTCAGAGCAAGGCCACCTAGAGCTGGTTACCCATGACCATGTTCAGATGGCTTTTGAATATCTCCAAGCATTGAGACTCCACAACCTCCCTGAGTAGTCCGTGCCAGTGCTCTCTCACCCTCACAGTAAAATAAAAATATATAACAAAACAAACCCTATCACCATCTGTATTTCGGTTAATACTCATTGGTTTTTGCCTTTTCATTAGGACTCACTGAGAAGAGTCTGGCTCTGTCTTCTTTACTCCCCTGCCACCAGGTACTATACACCAATAGATTTTTATGAAAGGAACAAAATTTGGGGAAGTAATCAGGGAAAACAAAGTCCGCATATATTGACACATCTGTGTTTGTACCTCTTTGCCTCTGTTAACACATGATTAATATTGCTGTTGCTGTCTTGGCTTCTACAGATGAGCAAGAGCTGCTTTTAAAGTGCTTGCATGCAGTAGAAAGCTGAATAAGTGATTTATTTTATCCTTGTGATTTACTTAATCATTTCAGACTGTAGTCTTGACTCTCACAGTCACAGTACTTTATTTTTCTTCAGTCTGAATGCTGGTTCTCAAGGCCAGTCTTCATCAAGCCACATTTGTGTAGCTCTCTGTCACATATCTGCAAGAACATGTCGTGCTAGAAAATGCCAGTGAGGGAGAGGAGCAATTCTACCCTTAGCTTTGTTTCCACCTTCCATTTTATAGACCTATTTCTGTGGTTTTGACGCTTTCTGCCTGTATCCCAGTTCTATTACTATCCCAAAAATAGGATAGCAACTTTGTCTCTTGCTGAAGTCTCCAACTTACAGGCTTTCCAATGGCCCATATTTGCTTGATCAGCCAGTTCTGCCCAGGCATCCCATCACAGCATTTTTGCCTTGGTCCACACCATTCCATTCCTCCCTGGTTACCTCCTAGCTTTAGGCTAGTCAGGTAGCCAGCTGTCTATGAAGGTCTTGTCAAATCCTATTTTTCTCCCTGCCTACCATGAACAATTTTCTTGCATAACCTTAATTCCTGTCTTCTGGCCTAGCTTCCAGACTCTCCTCGCTGTGGGTCACACGGCTTCTATCCATCCTTGTTCTGCACTCTGGTTTTCTGCTTTTCCCATTCCACCACCTCTCCAGCCTCATTGTTCACAGATTCCTTTTTGCAACCTCGGTCTCCCTGTCCACGCCCCCCTCCCACTCCCCCATCTCTTCCCCTTCACTGCTCGCTCTTTCTGTATGGATCATGGCATTCTGTCTGCAAAGGTCAGCACTGGTGAGACACTGCCCACCCTCTGCTGGCCAGTCCCTTGCCACACTAAACTACTGGGGGAAGGATGTGCAGCAAAAACCCAGTGCTGTCACTTGGCTGGGAGTGGAGCACAGGTCATCCCGCAGTGCTTTGCTGAGTTTAAACACCCTCAACAGAAGTGGCATTTTTGTAGACTTTTAACTCTTGAACCATAAAAGCTATGTGCACATTTGCTTTGTGGAGCCCTAAGACAGACTTTGGTACCTGTCATGATGTTTCAATTGAAGAGAGCAATGAGCAATTCAGCTTATTTACTGTCCAAGCTGCCAGACTCTGGCTGCTTGTACTGTCTGTAGTGAGAATTACTTGCGACATGAAAGTCACTTATGGTGACAGTCTGAATAATGCCCTAAGTCTCTGTTGAGTATATGTGAACTGCAATCCTCCCTGATTTCATATTCATTCCCAAAGCACAGGAGCTGATGAAATGAGTTTTAAAAAAATTAAATTATCATAATTTTTAATGCATAGAAAGCAATATGTTTTCCTTATTTTTGATGTTACGAGTACTTGTAATGTTCCTGCTGGGTTTTTTTTCCTCCAAATGTACTTGTGAGAGCCATAACCAAAAGGGAGCAATCAAGCTACGGTGCCCAAATTCCAATGGCTTACAAGAGCTGTATCAGACAAGCAAAGTAATGTGTGATGACACTGGCTTTGCCTAGTATTGACAGGTGTGGTTTCACTACTAAAAACACTGTGCAGGAAAGCTTAGGCAATTACGTTAAAGCTAATAAGTATATGTGACTACACTCGTTCAGCATCAATAGGAGCAACCAACTTGGACAAGTGATTATTGCATTCCAGTAGAGGTGTCTGATGCCTGTTAGCCTCCATGCAGGAATGGTGCATGTTTTATTTACTCTCTGGGAATGCACTATTATGATGTTATTCGTTTGAAGCATAATTTGCAGTTGATACAAGGCGAAGTGACCAGTTCAGATGACAGATTAAACTAATGCTATTTTGTAAACATATGGTTAGAAATAAAATTAATGTCTTCTGATTTCTAATTTCCCCTTTCCAACCATTTTCTTGGGTTTAACTCTGCTTGTAGATACATACAAAAACTTAAAAAATCCAGACTCATGAGTCACATCACATATAGTCAACAGAGGACTAAAGGTCTGTTTTGACAGAGAAAGCAGATTGAGAGAAGAATATTCTACTAACTTATGCAAAGAAACTGAGGTAGTCAAGACAAGATCTATTTAAAATAAGCAGGGGATCATGCAGGGGAAGGAACAGGGAAGATATTTACAATGTTTTTGAACTGCTTCATTTGCTGCTTTTGTTAGGAAAGAGGTCTTGTTCTCTTTTTTCTGTGAAGAGAAGGAAACTGAGTAGCACAAACTGGTTTTCTGTGCCGGGTATGTTCATGGTATCATGTAATGAGATGTGTATATTATATTAACTTGATTATAGATAAAAATGGGCAAGCATACACCCACACATTTCCTCCTTAAGATGTTACGTATTCTTTATTTTTTCTTAGTGCTTATGTATAGTTGTTGTTATAGGATATAGTGCTAGCAGCAGTATGAACTATAAGGAATTGAGAGGACCGAGCTGAGAAGGGATGGGTTTCATAATGCTGTTTGAAAGCAGTTTTGGTCGGTGTTACTGGATGCTGACTGATGGCCTCTTCCTCAGTTGTAAAGAACAGCCTTTCCCAGAGGGCAATATTTCTGCATGCCTGGTTTACTTTATGCTGTATTCCTAAACCATCTTTAATGGGATCTATTTTTAAGCCCCATTTTAATATTAGTTTGGGAATGCAGTTGGTGAATTAGTCTCTGAAGTCTTTTACTGGTTTTATCCTGCTCTTTGGCTGCCTTTACTCCTTCTTGCCTGCTCTGCCTGGAGTAGAAGTTGGCCAGGAGCGAGGCGGGTCCATGGATTCTTCTCTCCCGGTGTGGTACTGTGTGCTGGATCCGCTTCCCGTGCAGTGGAGGCAGCGGGTGTAACTTTTCGGTTACCTGAGTGCCATTGTGCTACAGAGATAAAGTTACACCGTGTTTACAGAGCAGTCTGGGACTAATCAGTGGCAGGAAGCAATGAAGTGAGTGAAACATAGTAAAGGGAAGCTATTCTGGGCTGTTTGTTTGTTTGTTTTTCAGAAGAGATTTTTCTTTTTTTTAAGAGATAGACAGTGAGATAGCTCCATGGGTTTCTGCAGCACTGTCAGAGCAGCGAGGGGTACGTGTGAACCGAGCTCCCCGCGCTTCACCCAGCGCTGCCGGCTCGCCCGGCCGCAGCAGCTGCCCCCTCCGCCGCCCCCTCCGCTGCTCCCGGGTTCTCCCGTCCCGTCCGCGGCTCCGCGGGCCCCATTCGCGCGTTCCCCATTTGCGCGTTTCCCCGCACACAATTTGGGCGGTGTCGCTCCAGGCGGGGCAGGACCGGAACGCGGCGCTGCCGCCCCCCGCTGCCGCCCTGCGCTGCCCGCACCGCCCCGTCCCTCTGCCCGCACCGCCCCGGCTGGGGCTCCCCGCACCGCCCCGTCCCTCTGCCCGCACCGCCCCGTCCCTCTGCCCGCACCGCCCCGGCTGGGGCTGCCCGCACCTCCCCGCACCTCCCCGCCCCGCCCGGCTCCGCACGGACGCGGGGCTGCCGCTGCCGCCCGCGGAGTTTCGCAGTTTTCCATCCCGCCGGTCCCGCGGCCCTCCCAGCAGAGATTCCGAGTTCATGCCCGAGAGCCCCGGTGCCTCAGGAGCAGCCCAGGCGTGGGAAAGCAGCCTGGGAAGCCTGTCCAGCTGGGACACGGGAGCTGAGGATGCAGTGGAAGATCTGACTTTAGGCGACTGGGCGCTCTGGGCAACTGGTGTCAGACTGTGAAGGTGTAACTATGTACCTTTTTGGCAGTGAGGATTACGAAGCGGTAAGATGTAAACTAAGGGGGTTTTTTTCTCAGTTGTTATTTACTTTTAATGTTCCTGTCTCAGAGTTTATTGGGCAACTTTGCGGTTTTGTCTGTGGTTGAACTTTTGTAGTCACCAATTCACTTGCTTTTTAAATAGGACATTTTTCTTCAAGTTCTTCAAGTAGTGAGATACTATTTGCTAGATACAATTGAATTTTCTTTCCTTGTCCTGTTTATTGCATTGTGGTGATATTGAAAATGTTTAACTACTGAGCATTATGAGGCTGTTTGGGCTTTTGGAGTTAAGCAAACCCATGCCTCCAAATAATTCAGAATTTGTCTCATACTTTGTAATGTAGATAGACTACAAGGAGCTTATGGAACTGGCCTTAATAGAGTGTTTGTGGGGATGTTGCCAAACCATTTCTTTTGTACAGTTCAAAGCATGTCATTGTAATGTACTGCAATGTCCATCAAAAGAGCTAGCTTAAAAAACCCCAAACACACCCACATTAAAATCTGATACTCTTTAGTTGAGTATGTGTGTAAAACAGTGTTTGAAATAAGTTGATGATGTCAGAGAAGACCAGAAGGAAACCACTAATAGCTCCACACTGTTGTGTGACATTGTTAGCTGACATAAAAGTTTACAATTTTGCAGCCTGTGGTTCAAGTGCTACGTTGTAAGCAAAATGGATGGATTCTTCCACCCACACACATTTGTGACTGAGTCCAAAGGAGCTTTGGGCAAAAATGACACTGAAAAATATCTATGAACTCTACTATAGGACATCAAAATAAATTTCACGTGCTAAAAAGTGGCACATTCTTTGCATATAACTGGCAATTGCAAATGTTTTGTTTTGATTATTGAAGTTGCTCTGTGAAATATGAAAGGGCCTTTTATGGCAGTCTGGGTTCTACAACACATTTCAAAGAATTAATTTAGTTATTTTGGATTATTTTTCTTTTTTTTTTTCCCTTTTTTAAATTCCAACCAGCTATGCTTTTGAGATGCAAGAAATGTAGAAGACATTCAGGAAAATAATTTAAGTGCAGCTGTCTGTGCATTGAACTCGTTTGTGTGTGTATGACTTGCACAAACTTTCACAAACAAAGCTAGGGAACTGAAAAGAACTTAGTTTTTCCAAAGCAGTAAGCCACATCACTGGCATTGCAGTGATTATGCTATAGAACATTTACTTGTGTATAAAGATTATAAAGCAAAAGAGAGTGTCAAACTTTGAAGCTTTTTTTTTTTTTTTAATTGGTTACATTTAGATATTTGTAAAGCATTGCAAATCTCTCTTAACAGATTTTTTGCATTTTGCTCTTCATTCCATTGTATCCTGTGAAGTTATTTCCTGGTTTATACAGCAAATGAGTCTGAAATTTTAAAATTTCTTGAAAATAACCTAGATGACTGAAGAATGATGTTAGAGCTTTGGATTCAAATCTCAATCTTTCTCTGATGCTGTTTCAGCTTCTAAAAAATATGGAAGTATTCTGTGTCATAGAAAGTAGTTTAATGTTTGAGACACCTTTCGCAGGCAGGTGGGCCATCTCATTCCAGTCCCTTTTCTACTACAAAGTTGTGCAAAGTGAAATAACATCAATAGAAAAAGTAAGGAGTCCACCATTAATTGTGTGGGGTTGGAGTTTTGTAATTTTTTTTTTCTTTTGTTCTCTTTGATATCTCTGTAGGTCCCTGAAACTGCAGTGTAATGATCTGCTCAAACAAAATGTGTCACTAAGTGCAAACTAAAATATAATTTGGGTTTTTTCTTCTTTAGAGCAAGATAGTTCAGGGGAAAATAGGGATGCACTTTTTTGGTGTTATTTTGGTAGCCAGACTACCAAACTACAAACCAAGATGTTTGCTTTACTCAGTGATAAGTAAAATAGAATAGATGGTGTACATAAAGCTTGAAGAACACTTTTATTGTTCAGCAAAAGCTAAATTAATGTGAAACTTCTATCTGTACAGATCTGTTGTTCATGAAGCCATATGCTCTGCTCTGTGGAAAAGGCATTTGTTTCATCTTCCCACACAATTATTTGAGTGACTGAAGGACAAAGTGAGTGAAAAGTGAGAGTGAAGAATTTCAGGGTTTAAGTTTACTATTAATTTAAAGCAATTTAAAACAGGTTTAAGGCATTCTATCTATGCTTATAAAATTTGATTTTTATCCTAGGGAGGAGACCACTGATGAAAAGAAACATAGCATCATTAAAGCATCTCTTAGAGGAATTCAGTAAATCCATCTCTTAAAGCTCAATCTTTAAGCAGAGTAATAGAGAAGTGGAACTGTATGTGACCACTGTTCGCATTTCATACGTGCACGCGAATGTCCACGTGAGCATGCACATGCACGTGCAGAAATGTGAGTATCTGAAGTGATACTCCAACTCAGTTGAATTTAATAGCAAAATGCCAATGCCACAGACTGGTACTCCCAGCTTTTGCATCTGGTGTCCACTTTGCATTCTTTTTGTTCCTGTGTGTAAACAAGCTTGGGTTATTAGCTTACTCTGAGTGCATAGTAAGTCTAGATATCTGACAGCACTGATAATCAACTTTGATGCCATCTCCTACCAAGCTCAGCTAACAAAGATAATATTGCTTAAGAACCAGTTATCAACAGAAAAAAGCTGGGGTTTATGACCACTTCATATTAAGAATAAGAACAAAGTGTCATGACATAGTGACAAAAGCTACATTTTTGAAATTAATAATAAAACCAGGCAGCAGTGGTCATTTCCTATTTCCATTAGTATTTTAATAAATATTCTAACTTGGCATGCACAGTGTGTTTCACATTACATTTTAGAACTTCAGGTAGATGCTTATTAAGGTGTTTATGACTGATGAAATAAACATATAGTATCTTTTTAGGCATTCCTTGCCACATACCTGGCAAAGTAGATCTGTTTAACTATAGTAAGCGATTTTATTTCATAAATACAGGAAACTGTAAGAAGCTGCAGATCCAGCAGTCTCATTTGTGGCTGTAATTTGTTTGTTCATAACTTTTCCTGTTTGTTTGCGAAATAAACCTCTGGTTAAAGCGAATAAATAAATAAACCAAACAGAATTGGAGTAGTTCCTCAAAAATGAAGCAGAAAGAAGCTCCTTTTCACAGATGTCTGGTAGATCGTAGTCTGCATTACCCTCCCAACACAAAAGCATCTAAAACTTACTCCCAACAGTCCTTTGAGTTCCACATAAGGGATGGTGGGACTCTAGACGGTGCTTGCATGTTTGGGAGGCTCTCCTGTGCCCCCAGGCTACACTTTGCCCAGCAGAGCATTTCCCTGTGGCTGCAGAGCATCTGCTCTTCCTTCCTCAGGTGGGCCTTGCCAGGGCTCTGGGTGCTGGGCACCTCCAGCCGCATCCCTCCAGCCTTCCTGGAGCCCTGGTGGAGGTGTTCCAGTGCTGATGGCACCGACTTGTCCCCAGTTGGGCACGGGACACCTTTAGTGTTTCATCACGCTTTCCTGATGGCAGTCTGGCCTGGCAGAGACTTCGGGCTCTGTTGTGTTAGCATAATCCAACACTGTGATGGTAAGTGTAGGGTTAATTATGATTTCTTCTGCAAAAAACCTAATCATTGGAAAGCTATATTTTTAGCAGAGTAATTCAGAGGCAGCAAGAAGTTTTCTTGGTGATTAGTCATTTAAGAAAAATAATTTAATTTCATTCACTCTGTTGCATGCAACTTTCAGACTTTTGCAATCAGTTTTTAACTTTCCTAAGAAACTCAAAACTTAGCTTTTTTTGATCTCCATAGATATTTTTCTTGGAAAATATCCGTACAAAGAGTGGGAAACCTCTATATAAGTCCAGTGAATTGGTTGTGATGTCCAGAGCATATGTTTTGGTTGCCTTGGAAATCCAGCATTTGTCACTTGTGTTCTCCAGGCAAAAGTTTTGAACTTGTCTATTTAAATTAAAGCTTCACTTCCATTGAGTTTGCCTATGTCCTCTTGCAGGATGGAGTACTTCTTATGGATTATTAAGTATGATGTTGATAAATGCCAGTTTTACTCATGGCTCCTGCCTGGCAGAATTATCTTCTAAAAAGTATGAAAATCTGTCTGCTAAATTTCTAAAGAAGGTGAATATCTTGAAACAGTCAAATGTCATTCACGTTTGAGAAGAGTTACTTTCTGACTGCTCTTCATGAATCAGACAAATCTCAATTCTGTGTGTACAGGCATTCTGCTGAGAGGGCTAATTTTGCTGTGTCCAGGGAAAACCCCACCTCTCCTAGAAACAAATAGGGAGAACACAATGATGTGCTTATTCTGAGACATTGCTACTTACCTTATTTCAGAAACTGAGTGAAGGGAGAAAAGGATGTTGTTTGAGATTGAAGAGAGTCACTTGTAACTGTTTAGCAACAGTAGTTTTCATCATACTGTGGATTGACCTGGGAATGTATCTGAAAATCATAAATCAGAATTGCTTCTTTGGGAACCTCTCCCTTGAATTGCATATTTATTATGACAAGGACAGTTCTGCAAATTGCGTGTGGCAGAACACTGTAAAAATTTAACCATAAGGTTTTGGAATGACCTTTCCATGTTCACCTTAGTTCAACCTAAGGCAACAACATCTAATGTTATGTTCAGAGAGATAAGTTGTACAACTTGTGAGTGTAACTTGAAGTACAGACTTGAAAGGCAGTCAAATTCAATTCAGTCTCTGAGGTTTGCTTCAGAGCCGTGAGTCCGTCCTTTGACAAAACCCTTGATATTTTGATTCTTTAAATTTTAGGAGACACTTGATTTGTTTCTAGTGACAATAGCACTTGGTTAATTTTCAACTGTAAATATTGTACAGATGCACAAGGAATGGAGTTATTCATGCCTAAAACCATGTGTTCAGTGAGAAGTACTCTTATGTGGAGGAAAGAAGTGCTTATACGTGAAGATAGATGGGCTCACATCCAGAGCTGGATGTAAATTTGTGAAACAGTCACCCTTAGCAAGCCTTTTTCCTGTGGATTCTCTGCAGCAGCCAAAGTGTAGAAGCAATACAGTTCTCTTTTCCTAAATTGGAAAAATGAGGGTCATTCTGTATGGCATCATTCCCCATGACTAGCTCAGAGACATCGCAGCTGTGTTTTAAGCACTGCATATGAGTTTTGGGACTTCCCCAAGGGAAGCCTGGGAGAGCTGCTGGTTTCGATCCTGTAGCAGAGTGGCTCCTGAAACAGTTTCAGTTTAGAATAGGGAAACACTAGAGAGGAAAACCTTAATAAAACAATGCAGAGGAAAGTATTGATCATTTTTGTGTTACTTCCAAGACACCAAGTGTACTTCCCAGTTAGTGATTTGCACAACTGTAGTGACCGTACTTTTTTCCCCAGAGAAAAAACAGTGTTCAATCTAACCTCCTGTAGTTTATGTGAAGTAGATTTTTAATAATGATGTTACTGTTTGACCTTCATATCACTCCTGTTTCCTTGCCTCCTGTCTTTAATTTGAATTTCAGTGACTGAGGATGGAGACTATTTTTGACAGTATATTGAAGGTATTTATAGTGTATGTGACCTTCCCCTACCTCTGGGCCCACAATCCAACACATGAACAGTCAATAAAAAGATGGGGAGCTCTGTGGAAGCCAAGGGTGGAGGCACAAGGTGTAGGCCCTGTTATGTACGTGAGTCTGTGAGCAGTGGATAATCTGTCCCTCATGTAGAACTCAGAATACCTGGTTCATAACATGGGGCCCTGGGGTGCATGGAGCTCTGGGAGATTAAAGACAAGGTTTCTCCCTTCAGGAAATAACTTTTAGAAATAGATACTTCCAACAAAAAATATGAGGCAAGTCAATGACTGCAATTTATCTGGATCCTTTTGCACTGGTTTAGTGCCGAGTGGTGTCTGAACGCAATGAAGGAAGGGAATGAGCATATCTCTTATTGTGGAAGAGGATCATGGTGAGTGCATCATGTTTGAGAAGCAGGTTTGTGCCTGAGGCACCTGTGAAATCAAGCAGTTTTTGACATTTAGAAACCAACCTCACTGACCAGCTCCAGGTGATGAAATAGAAAATGAGAAATTTGTTTCTGTTTAAGGAGTAGAGGGTAAGAGAAGTGGAGTGTGGAAATTGGGCTGGGTTGGCAGGACCAGTACAGTTTACCTCACAAACATGAAGAAAATGTAACAAAATCAAAGTAGTTAAAAATCATATACACAGATGATGTGGGCGAACAGCCTTGTGAACACTTGTCACAAAATCACAGGGTGGTTGACAGTGGAAGACATCTCTGGAGGTCATCTGGTCCAATCCTCCTGCTCAGACAGGGCCACTTAGAGCCGGGGGCACAGGACCATTTCCAGGCTGCTTTTGAGTATCTGCAAGGATAGGGAGACTCCGCAACCTCCCTGGACAACCTGTGGCGCTTCTCAGCCACCCTCATGGTAAAACATTCCTATGTTCTGAGGGAATCTTCTGTGTTTCAGTTTGTGCCCACTGCCTCTGGTCTTGTCACTGGACCCCACTGAGAAGAGCCTGGTTCCATCCTCTGTACCTTCCCTTCAACTATTTATATACAAAAAGCCCTGAGCCTTTTCCTCTCCTGGCTGAAAGTCCCAGCTCTCTCGGCCTTTCCTTATGTAAGACATGCTTCAGTCCCTTCATCGTCTTTGTGACCTTTTATTGGAATCTCTCCAGAATGTCCATGCCTCCCTTTTACCGGGGAGCCAGGAACTGGATACATCACTCCAGGTGTGGCCTCACCAGTGCTGAGTGTTTTGTTTGTGTTTTTTTATCATAGCTCCCTTTTTTGGTTTTTGTTTCCATTACTTACTACAAGATGGAAGATGAAGGTGGAAGCAAAGGGTAGAGATGAGTGGAGCGTGCCCCCCACCAAACTGCTTGAGGGAGCTCTGAACCTCTCAGCTACTTTTCCATTTGCGAGACAGCAGTGGGAAGGAGGGAAGGAAGTCTCTCACAGGACCTGGCTTCTGAGTGTATTGAGAGCACCAAGTCCTGATGAAATCTGTAAATTCATCTGTTGGTCTTGGTTTCAGTTAATTTCCATCTGAAGGAAATGGCCATGGTAATGACCTGTTTCCGGGCAATGCGCTGATCAACCTCATGCTGCACGAGGCAGTTTATGTCAGTGATGTGAGCCAGCATGGACTTTGAAAAAAACAAAATAACCTATCAGGAATACTTGAGTTCTTCTATTCCATATTCATTTACTTTACAGGTCTTGATATTAAAAAAATGGCTATTTTTCAGTGAGGAATTTGAATGAAGCTAGTGTAGCCATAACAAGTGCTAATGATAGGAGCAGTAATCTAGGCAGGGCAGTACAGAGTTAACAACGAGCTAGTTGATTGGGCTTCTCTGATTTATGTAGCTACATACTTAATTCTTGGATTCCTCTGCACACCTTGTGTGTGTGTGTGTGTGTGTGTATGTGTTTCCAGGCTTTTGGGAATTATTTACAACTTCCTCCCTGTTACGCCACATATATTCATAGTTCTTATTTGATTAGATGTCAGGAGACGTCTCTCAGCTAGAGAAGTCTTCTGGGTAAAAGATACTAATGGCATGTGGTTTAAGTCAATTTATATAGGGCTTGGGGTGGAGCCCTACATGCAAAAGTTAAGATATTTAGAAGAAGGTGGCTTGAATGTCTTTAGTTAAAGAAATGGGACATGCATATGCTGTGCATGAATATGGTACAAAATAAATCCAGATCTTGCAGGGACCCCGATGTTCTGCTTCTAACAATAGCATTATTTTAAAGTTTGATTTCCAGTTAAGTATTTGTGACATGCATTTTGATGTCTGCGTTGTTTAGCCTGTGGAAGGATGTAAGGTAGCAGAAGGGGTAGCAGAAGGGTTAGCAGAAGATGTTTTATGTGCAAAATTGAAATCGTGACTTCCCTACAGCACATATGGAAAGCTAAAGTCAAGAAGGCATGTTCGCGCTGTCTGCCATCCGCGCCTGCTTGCCTGGTGCAGCAGACTGCCTGTTTTAGATGCTCTATCCTGGGTAGCACAACTACTCTCCCATCAATGGTGTGTGAGATGGTGTCTGGCAGTCTAGATAGCTTGTTGCTCTCTTGACCTTTCAAAGCTCTAGCAGTTACAAGAGCTCAATTAAGCACTCCTAGCAGGCAGGCTGGATATAGTCCACCAGCATGTTGATAGAAACCTTCCACACAGGGAAACCAAGGGCCAAAAATCCCATTTCAGATTATCTGAAGTTTCTTTGATAGTCTTTTTGGGGCACAAGTCCTTTGTTTTCTCCTTTGTTTTCTCCTTTGTTTTCTCCTTTGTTTTCTCCTTTGTTTTCTCCTTTGTTTTCTCCTTTGTTTTCTTTTCTTTTACAGTTGAGGTTGTGTGTTTATGTCTGTTTGGGAATATGTTTTTGTTTTCCAGTTGGTGATAATAAGTGAAATGATTTGTTCTGGTGAACAAATTCAGAAACAGCTGATGAGAGCAAATCTGTAATTTATTTTTATTTAATATTGGCTCTCAGGAAGGCTATCACAGAGAAAGAATCCATCTACCTCTTTATTGAAGCCATGGACATCTATCTTTGTGAAGACATATCTTCTCTAAATTATAAACAAACTCCAGCAACTGGACTGACTAAATGAAATGCTGTTTGTTTACTTACACTGCATGTTACTTTCCAGATAATGACTTCAGCTGATGAATAAGTATTACAAAATCCTGAGGATAGGTAACACATCTTTAATAGGAATCATCAATTCTTTTTTCAGCAAGTCGTTTATTTACGCAGCAGCGGGTAATGACAGCCATGCTTGTTTATTATTGTTTATTATTTGATACATATCTGATGAGATTAATGTCTAAGATTCTGCCAGGAGAAAATTTAGCAAAACTTGGATGTTTTCACTGCAGTAACTAC
The DNA here is from genome assembly GCF_000738735.6 of Corvus cornix cornix. Lineage (NCBI taxonomy): Eukaryota > Metazoa > Chordata > Aves > Passeriformes > Corvidae > Corvus > Corvus cornix. The sequence continues at coordinate 59,878,191 of NC_046333.1, forward strand.
AGAACCATAGGAACCAGATGTTTTAAAAGTTTTTTTTCTGAGAAACGAAAGATTAAAATCTCTGGGAAATTCTCCTGTGCACATTTCATTGTACATTGTCATTTACAACACAGTGTGATTCTATATGTTTTAATTTAGCAATGCGTAGGACTTTCTGGCATTTAAAATTCTAGAATTCCGTACTATATTTTATGGTTTGCAACAGACTTTTAGAGTTGTGTTAGAGTTTACAAACCAGTCAAATGGAGTTAATAAGAATTGGGTTTAACACTTCATTTTTTTACTTTTTTAAGGCAATTTCTGTGTTTTTTACAAATATCTATACAGATATTTTTATTAAAAATAAATTCTTTAAATCAAAGTATTTTTTATTGGTATAAGAAAATAAATTTTTTTTCAGGAATCCAAAATGAGAGTGCTTCTTACTCAGCTTTGTGCTGAGGTCTAAGGGCAGGTAGACCATTACAAGAATTTTTAAGCAGAGGGAACAATAATAGGCCAGCTTATGGGAGCAAGGCTGATACATTAATACTACTAGTTGATTATCATAAGAACATAACTGCATTTCAAGGCTATTCCCTTAAATAACAACTAAGTAGGACAGGAAAAAGATATTTACATCTCTTTTTATAAAGTATATTTGCCTGAAAGGAAGTGACAAACTTAGTTTTGTCTTCACTGGAGGTACTTGAAATTTATTATATGTGCAGAAATGGGCTTTACTAAAATTGACTTTGCACTTAACTTCATAGACTTGTTTCTATCTGCTTGTGGAGGCAGCTCAGCAGGCTAATTTTGGAGGCTAAATGTCAAACTTCAGAGTTTTTTATCCTAAGATGTTAATTACTCTTAGGATTTCTTTACTTTTTTATCTGGTGTAGGAGATTAAAAACTAAAACTCCTTGTAAAATTGCAAAATTTTAATCCATGGAGATTGTCAAAACTCAACTAGACACAGCCCTGAGTAATCTGCTGTGGCTTTGAATATGGTGCTATTGAGCAGGAGGCTGGACTAGATGATAGTCTGGTTCATTGAGAGAATGCAGGCTATATAAAAGTCTTCAGGGCACAGAGGAGGAATCCCCATGTTTTTTACATCATAAGTTAAAACTCACTCTTAGAAGTTTTCATCTTGTCCAGCAGTTGCCCGTGATTTAGTTCCCATTACTGAAGGACGCCCAGTATAATTCTGAAATTTTAGGCCTTTAATATCTAATTCACTGTGATTCTTTTGCCTTCATTTGGATTCCAGGTAAATATGGGGATAATATCTGTAAAGTGAGATATGAAAGAGGCATTAGATTTTTGCTCAAATATAGTCAATTTATCATATATATCACATTGTGGTTTACCCCATATATTTAAGAAAGTTGTGTTCTGCTTCCCTTAATTCCTTTTAAAATGGAATAATTTGTATTGTGTGCTGTAATTCTGTTATTCATTATAGACATCCTGGCAAGAACATGGGTGGCCTTCAGACATGCTGAAGTGAAATCATAAGGTTCCCTGTACAAGACCCTAGTACCATATGTGAAATTTTGATTTTGCTGATTGACGTTTCACTTGAACTTGACAGTGAGAAAATGCTTTTTTCTTTTAAATACCCACCACATACACCTATTCCTGACAACTTAAGCTGCTTTTCCTTCTAAGAGTTTTCCTATGCATGCGTGAATGTTATCCCCCTCCTCTCCTGCCAGGAACATAGATTTGTTAGGAAAAATGAATAATTCAGTTCAGCCATGTCTTTTAATACAAAATAATGTTCTCATCACATGGATCCAGAGGTTCAGTGGAATTTTCAGGCAAGAACATCTGGGAGATGGGACTGTCTTGGTGTGCTGAGGGAGAAAACATAATTCAGCTGATACCATTTCCTATAGCTATCTTTGCCTTGTCACCACAGGGATAAAATTTGAGATATTCCTGTAATCAAATGCCTCCCAGTAAAATGCATACATTTAAAAAAAAATCCAAATACTGCAAATTGTGCTGTTTTGCTTAGGGTTATTTTAAATAAAACTGGACATCTGTGTCTGTAAGTGTGGTGGGAGAGATTAGTCCTGCCAGTTAGACAACGTGTTTTGTGGATCCACTTGACTGGTAACAATTAGAAGTGTTGTCCCTGCACTTCTCTGGTAGATTTTATGATGTGAATGCAATGCTATTCCATTTAAATAAGGTCTGTTTTAGAATAATCAAGAGAGGAAACAAGGAGGAACTGCTATGAAGATCATAGGCTATGATGATTTTGAAAATTAACAGGAATAAAAAATACCAATGCCTTTTCAAATCACGAAAAGATCCAGGTCTGCAAACAACTGACAAAACACAAGAGGCTATAAAAGAACACACTTGTGTTACTGTGCCAACTTAAGCAACAAACATTTCCTTTTCTTCTGCATGATGAAAGAAACAATAAGCCATGATTCTTTTTTTAAGCATTGTAAACTTAAAAACTTTGAACAGGAAGGGAGATGCTAACTGTATGAATTACTGCTGATGATTGATGGAATAACTGTTACAAAAGGAATAATGGAAGGAGAGCAGTGCAAATCTAGAGTGACATTCTGGTTTACTTAAATGAAAGTTTTCAATATTTTGTAATAAGTGTTTTAGCCTAATTGAAATCAGTTAAGAATAAGTTTAAAATTAAAAAAGAAATATAAATAAGATACCAAGTCCCTTTTTTTTTTCTCCAAAATTGAGTTTAGCTGGCATAATATTGAGAGCCAGGAAGATTTCTTTAAGTGTGAAAATCCAGTCTTGAATTTAGTGGTGACTTCTGACTTTTACCTGACCAGGGAATGCAGCATTGCGTCTCGAGAGTCTTGGAGGGGTTTTGAGTAGAAATGTATTTGAACTGTGGTATAGCAGAGCATATACAATCTACTGAGTGGGCCCTAGGTGTGACCTCGGAAAGGTGATGCATCTCGGGTTTCTTTAGCATTTTTAAATTTTTTTCTGCCCATACCTACTTTGGGGACTGCCTTCATGTAAAGCTGGGTGAACACAGAGCGCCTGTTGAATGCTTGTAAGCAGAAAAAAACCAGTTGTGGGATTAGCTCTGCTATGTGCTTCAATTAAGAAGCCTAGAACCGCTGGATATTTATTGGCTGGCTTTAATGGAAAGCTTCATAGAGAACAGAGGTGATTAAATCTTACAAAAATGTGTATTGTTAATAAAAACCAAAAGGAAGATAGTCTGTTATGGCAGCCATATATAACAAATAACATTGAGGTAATTTTTTTTGTTTCATGGTATTTTTATATGGTACTTTTCGTCCTAGAAAGGATATCATTCTGCTTTTGTGATCTCTGTTGCTAAACTGGAGCATGGCAAGAACTAGCAAAAGTTCAGGAATGCTCATTGACCTGCCATCCATCTCTTACATGCTTGAAATATTCTCTCATATTTTTCTCATATTACCCTGATATTTCTCCTCTTGAAGCTTTGTCCTTCTTTGCTACTTTGTCATGGTGCTCCTCCTCTGGGTAATATCAATGATGCCCATCATCCACCTACCTACTTTTTGCTGCTCCTTGTTCACTCTCTTTATCTTTAGAACTCTAATCAAAATATGAGTTGCCTTCCTAATTAGCACAGCAGAGTGGCAATATCAGAGCCATCTTTGTCATATTCCTGTCCCTCAGCAGGAATCCAGCAGTGATCGAAGCAGATGAATAGCTGATATGTTTGGGTGGTAATTCCTCAAGCAGAAACTGATTCCCTTGTAAACTGGAAGAAATATGACTTTTGACTGAGCATAACCATATGAGTTAAAGGAGAAAATTAATTTCATTTGCAAACAATGGATCACAGAGAAAAAAGGAGGCTCTAGCCAGCACAGTTCCTGAAGAAAACAAATTTTTAGGGATGACCTAGGCTTGTTTGTATTTCTTTGACGAAAGTTAGCACAGCATGTTTTGAGACCTTAAGACTTGCAGAACTGGAGTTTCCATTCTTGTGTCATTCATCACTGCAGGTGCTGGAGACTCACTTGTAGTCAGAAACTTGCTAGGGTAGTGTGGAAGAAATCTCTTTATCTGAGGGATTTTACAAAGTTGATTGATCCTGTAGCATATTAATAATGCTTTACAGTGTGAGTACTGCTTGTCTTAAAATTTTTGAACAAGTTGACTGTTGCATAGCAAATCCGAAAAGGAAGGTTTGCCCAAGGTGTATGTTGTCTCTTTTTTGAGAAGTCTATATTTCCAGTTGCAGATTCTTCTGAAATCCCAAACTCCTGACTACTGTATGAAAAGCAGTACAGGTGCTCTATGCAGGGAGATGATTATGGCATTCATTAGAACATAGCTGCTTTACCTTGACCAGTTTTGGTGCCCAACAGGAGAAAGATGTGGATAAATCAGAGAGGATTCAGTGAAGGGCTCCCAGAATGGTTGGGGCTGGATCACTTGGCTTGCACAGCCTGGAGTCGAGATCACTCAGCATCTACAAGGAGGTTATCAACAGCAAGGAGCTAGGCTCCTCAGACGTGTGGGTGGCAGGACAATCAAACGTGTATTTTCTGCCAGCATTCAGTATTGCAACAATATATGGAAGAACAGCCAGTGGTCCAAAATTTGGTGTATCCTTGGAAGAGGAAATAGCTCAGTGAGGGATAAGATGTAATGTGCTTTACTGACCCAGGCAAAGTCTGTTCTGAATCAGAAAGAAATCAGTTTCTCTTATGTCTAAAAAACACAAAATTCTTGGTCTTTTAGGTTGCAATAATTTTAGAAACCTGATCAGTTGTTATCCTGGAAAATATCTGTTGTACTTTTACAACCTTTGAATGTCCCAGAACACAAAAAATATTCCAACATTGAGCTATAAAAGTTCACCACACCATTTGCTGCTTTTATGATTTCCTTGAGTTTTTCTTTTGCAATTCATTTATATTTTATTTCCTTTCAGGTTAGCATCTAATCATTAGCACCCTCTTCAGCAGCAAGCACATTTCTGCTTCTGTGTTGCCTAAAACATACACTGCTCTTTTAACCCTCCCATCTTTATTTAAGCAATCTTTTTTCTAGTGTTCATATAAATCCATAGTACAATATCTGTTTTATCTCTGAGAAAGTACATTTAGGTTTATTCAATATTGTGTATTACATACTGTCAGATGGTTTCTAGGAAACTTTCACTATTTTGTTGTAAACAAGTATTGTATATACTCTTCACATTCTTGTGTTGCCTTGCAGATGGAAAACGGTAACATACAGAGGCTTCAGTCTTATTTCTTAGTAAAGAGATGGGAATAGTGCCCTAAAATGAGCAGAGTCAGAATCACAAACTCTGTCTCACTCTCTTTCTTTCAAAGGACAGTTGGTGGAGCTGTGCAAGCAGTGACAGCCACACAGATTGGGATGGGAGAATCAGGCGTGTAGTGCTTCCTTTAGGTTGATACCCTCATCTACTCTGTGTGCATGCTCTAGGTCAGGTGGCTTTTAGAGACAAATCTAAATGAGCCAATGGATGTGGACAGCTGGCATCATGTAATCTATACATTAACTGGTGTATTTTTGGTTTAGAACAAAACCTATGAAAATACATGCTGGAGAAGGGGAATTTTTCAAGATTATTTTGACAGGTGATACACAAGAGGGACAAAAGGCCTTTCCAGAGATATTTTCATTGATGTAAAGTATTGCAGACTGTTATATTCTTGAAATCAGATGAGAATAATTGAAATGTGTAAATCATGAAAGGAGCCTCATCCTCTTGGTAAAATCCTAAGTAGTTTGCTTTGTTTTATGCTAGACCTGGTGGATAGGTAATGGGTATAAAGAAACAGTCCTGACATTTTTCAAGGAGTTTATGACGATGAAGACTAACCAAAGGACTAACATCTGAAACCACAAGGACTCACGTGGCTTTGACACTCTTGGAAAATGGGCTTAGATTTAGCCCACTGATGAGGATGTGTGTATTTTTTGTAGTGTTTATATCCTGAAATAAATGATGCCATGCAGTGCTAAACTGCTCACTTGGTGTTTCTGGCAGTATCAAAGAGAGGAAGGCTGCAGTTGCTTAAAGGGTCATTGTGTTTACAATAGATACCTGGGCTGAATCACAAATGAACCTCTGTGTTACGGGCTTGAGCTTTCAGTAAGCCTGGGTGAGGGAAATTTAATTAATTCCTTAGTCTTCATGTGCACAGTTTAACACAGATGTTGGTAAGAAAACCTCTCCTAATCTAAGCAGTGAGCAAATGGCAGTATTTTATGTCATGACAGTCATTGATTGCTGTTAACAAGAGATCATGACTAGAAAATCAAAATTTCAGTAGCAGGTGATGATCTGGATTTATAAGTAGACAACTAGTGTATGGCAGCGGTTTCTTCAGAGTATATCATTGTCAGACTAACTCATTAAGAGATGGCAAAAAAGACAGTTATTTCACCAGATGAAAACTGTATTTATGGCATAAAAATGAAGGGTAGCAAGCAAAAATATGTATAAAAGCAGTTGTTACCTTTGAAAGCTGACTAAGTTTGAGTGCTGTAACTTGAAGTTGTCATTGGCACAGTTGAGAGCCTCTGGGTAAGGATTAAGAGACAAATAAAGCAGATACCATCATGGGAGTCTACTATAGGCCACTCAGCTAGGATGATGACACTGATGAATTATTCTTTAAGGAATTAAGGGACAGTTCTAAATCATCTGTCCTTGTCCTTATGGGGGACTTCAACTTGCCAAACGTTAACTAGGATCACTACAAAACTAGCAAAAACAGGTCCAGAAGATTCCTAGAACATCTGGATGATAACTTCATGGTACAGGTACTAAGGGAGCTGGCTGGGAAAGATGCCCTCCTTGATTTGATGCTTGCTAACAAGAGGATCTCATGAAGTGGTGGTTGGTGGCCTTTTTGCTGACAGAGACCATGAAGCAGCTGAGTTTAAAATCTCTGGTGACAGGAGGAAAACTGCCAGCAAAGCTTCAACCCTGGATATGAGGACACCAGACCACAGGCTGCTCAGGGAACTGGCGAGTAAGGCTCCTTGGGAAAACACTTTTGAAGATGTTGGGGTCCATCAGTGCTGGTTGCTCTTTTGGCACCACCTCCTAAGGGCACAGGAGTGGGCAATTTCAAAATGTCAGAGGTCCAGCAGACAAGGCAGATGGCTGGCTTGGCTGAGCAGGATCTTCTTCTGGAGCTAAGGCAAAGAAAGCCAGTGGAAGAAAGATCAGGAGACATGGGATGACTACAGAGACAGTGATCACCACTGTAGGGAGAAAACTCATGCAGCTGAAGCTAACTCTACTGTGGGGGACAATAAAAAGTGTTTTTAAAAAGGCAATCCAGTAATAACATTGACCCATTACTTGATGAGGATGGTCACCTCACAAATAGGGACATAGGAAAAACAGAGATGTTTAATGCTTCCTTTGCTTCAACATTGATGATGGGCTTTGGGGGCCCCAGAGCCCTGAGCATGGGTGTACCATGACTGTGATAATGATAGACTCTCAGTCAGCCCCAAATTTGTTCAGGATTTGCTGCCTATCAGTCTGTGGAGCTTGATGAGATTCACCCAAGAGTACTCAAAGAGCTGGCTGATGGCATTGCAAGACCTCTCTCAATGATTTTTGAACAGTCTTGGTGATCCAGAGAGGTCTCAGTTGACTGGAAGCTGGAAAATGTCCCAGTTTTCAAGAAGAGCAAGAGGGATGACCCTGAAAATTACAGGCCTGTCAGTCTCACTTCAGTGACTGGTAAAATTATGGAGAATATTGTTCTGGGAGTTACTGAAAACCACCTGAAAGACAATGTAGTCGTTGTTCACAGCCAGACTGCTTCTTGAGGGGAAGGTCCTGCTTGACAGACTTATTTTCCTTTTATGACAATATAATCCACCAAGTTGATCAAGGGAAGACAGTTGAAGTAATCTTTTTGGATTTCAGTAAAGCTTCCCATGCTGTCTCTCACAGTGTCCTTCTGCACAACATGTCCAGCTCACAGCTGGATAAACACATCATGGGGGGGTGAGCAACTGGCTTATGGGTTGGGCACAAAGGGTTACAGTGAAATGGGGTGATGTCAGACTGGAGGCCTGTCACTAGTGGGGTTCCACAGGGCTCCAACCTTGGCCCTCTGCTCTTCAACAACTTCATCAATGATTTGGACACAGGACATACTGAAACACTGAGTAAGTTTCGTGATGACACTAAATTAGGATGAGCTGTTGGCTCTCTTGAAGGGAGGGGTGCCCTACAGGGAGATGTTGGTAAATTAGAGGACTGAGCAATCACCAATCATATGCAAATTAAGAGGGGCGAGTGCCAGATTCTGCACCTGGGATGGGACAACCCTGGATGTACAGGCAGACTGGGGAATGAGAGGCTGGAGAGCAGTGACGGGGAAAGGGACCTGGGGGTCCTGGTCCATGGCAGGTTGAACATGAGCCAGCAGTGCCCTGGCAGACAGGAGGGTCAAGCGTGTCCTGGGGGGCATCAGGCACAGCATCACCAGTCGGGCAAGGGAGGGGATTGTCCCGCTCTGCTCTGCACTGGGGTGGCCTCACCTCGAGTGCTGGGGGCAGTTCTGGGTGCCACAATATAGAAAAGATATTAAACTATTGGAGAGTGTCCAATGGAGGACCATGAGGATGGTGAAGGGCCTTGAGGGGAAGCTGTGTGAGGAACAGCTGAGGTCCCTTGGTCTGTTCAGCCTGGAGGAGACTGAGGTGAGTCTTCATTGCAGTTACAATTTCCTTGTGAGAGGAAGCGGAGGGGCAGACACTGATCTCTTCTCCTCTCTGTCAAGCCCAGTAACAGGACCCAAGAGAATAACCTGAAGCTGAGTCAGGGGAAGGTAAGGTTGTAAATTAGGAAAAGATCTTCCCCCAGAGGGTGGTTGGGCACTGGAGCATGTTCTCCAGGGAAGTGGTCACAGCACCAAGCCTGGCAGAGCTCAAGAAGAGGTTGGAAAATGCTCACAAACACATGGTCCAATTCTTGGGGATGGTCCCTTGCCAGGACCAGGAGTTGGACTTGATGATTCTTGTGGCTCCCTTTTAACCCAGGATGTTTTATGATTATGTGGAATAGTCAAATACAGACAAATTCATTATATATGCTTAACATCAACATTTTTAACAAGGTAAAAAACAAATAAGAAAGCAAGCTCCAAAACCTTCAATTTTTTATCTGGAGTAGATGAAAAATGTTACATTTGAAAACCAGGTAGGGCTTGTATGTATGGAGATAAAAGATAAAATTCAAGGAAAATATTTTTTTTCTCTTCAGAATTCTCCACTGGTAACAGAATTTCATGTTGAATTTTCAAGGAAGCTATTTTTAAGTATGCAGAAAATCTTAATGACTTGAACCAAAATCCCAGATAAAAATATACTGACGATCTGGAACACAGAATCTAAATTGGCACTTTTAACTGAGCTGAGACAAATTGGGATGATGGTTGCCATGCTTTCCTGCAAATTCTTTCCTTTTCTAGCTTTCTGTTTTCTTGTTGACATCCCAGATGTGTTTTCCATTTTTCCTCTTTTTTACTGTCCAGTTTTAATTTTGTAGCTGACCCAATCTTTTTCTTTCTGTCTGTGCTCTTATATCAACACATAGCATCTTGTATTTTAAATTTTTTTTTTCTGAATTGTCTTTCTGCAATTTAAAATCCTCCCTTTGTGATATTTGCTGCTTGTTAATAAATACAGTCAAAAGTTATATTTCCATTTTTCCTTAAAACCTGTAATTTTTAAGCCCCTTCCGCCCCAGTAAACAGCACCACAGGTCAGCTTGTTGTTACTAATAAGTCTGATTTACCTTTACTTAAGGTCTTAAACACAATCAAGTTACCAGTTTTCAAAAGCTACCATAAGTCAACCAATCTGTGTTAATATCCATGTGTGTGCCGACAGTCTGAGACAAAAGTGAGATGATTTAGGTTCACACACTTGCAATCATTTCCTTGGTGTGTTTTTCTTCCTTTGACACCTGTCTCCAAATTATTCCACTGGCAGCATCTTAGTTCTGTCATCTCTGTGGCTTCCCTCTATAGCTCAAAATCATTAATAATTTAATGCCATTCTCTAGATCCAATTAATTGTCTCAAAACATCAAATTCCATTTCTTTTCCTTTAATTTGGGGGATTTTTTTGCTTTGTTTTTTAAAGTTCTCAATGATGTGATTATATTATTGATAAAGCTTTTTCTTTAAATGAATTTGGAGACTGCCTTCTATTTCTGTCATTGCCCTCTTCCTCAAAAGCCCTTTCTCTTATTTCATAAATGTGAGAATCTCTCTGTCAGAATACACAGACCTACCAGATTATCCTCCTTCAGAGGCTTTCACAGAACTAATCTCTGCCATAATACGTATAGGAAACTTGCTTAAAGAACAACCCACTGTGGTTATGCAAGGGATGAGTCATAATGCTGGTATCGAATATTTAAAAATGCTTTATTTCCTATTGCATTGCTACCTTGATCCCCGTGTTACTCCTTTGTTGTCTTTTTCTGCTCATTTTCTCTCAGCCTTCAGATTGCAAGCTCTTTTAGGCAGTGTTTGTCATTCACAATAGCACAATATGGTCTCAAGGAGTTTTGAAAAAAAACCAGGTAAACTAACACACCAGAGCATCCCATAGATTTGGGAAATGTTTAGCTCTGACTATGAGGGCTCTATTTGTTTGATAACTGGGCTGAGCTCTGGAGCTGCCTTTTTGCATATTTTCAAAGATTTTCTGAGGAGTTGCCATGAAAAGACCATCACTCCTCTAAAAATACCTACCCATTCCACTTTTTCCTAGTGAAGCAACATAGAAGCAAACATTTAGGCTAGTATCATGAAATGGGAGTGCAAATACGTGGGTTGCTTGGTGTGGGGCTTTTGTTGTTTTGATTTTTCCTGATAAAGTACCTGGTACAGCTGTTTACCTGGTTCCTGAATGCCAAAATCTTGTCTTCTGCAAACCTAAGAGCTATTTAAAAAAACTCTGCTTTCAGGCAGCTGTTGATTGGATTAGCACCTTGCAAACCTGTTAATGGCAAGCTGGATGCTGTGATCAAGCTTGCCAAAGTCATGTTAAGGGTAAAGAGAAGACTGATTTCCTATATAATCTCCTTTTTAATCACATTGCCACCCTAAAGCTCCCAGCTGTTCTAAAATTTCAGTCCTGCAATTTGAACATCCCCCATGGCTGTAGATGCCATAGCAGTTCCACATTAGCTCTAAAGAACAACAAAACCATTTTAATCAACATACAGTTTGGTTTTTAAATGTAAAGATAGCAGAATATTTCAATGCCTACTGTAGGAGCTGGTAGCCCTCCTTGGATAGTAATTGTCTATTTATATGTAAATTTTGTGGCACTGTACTGCAGGTCCATGCCAAGAACCAGGGAGGACATCAGGACTAGACTTTGCCAGGTTGTGAAGCATCCATGGCCCTTACACAAGGAATTAACACTTCCTGCTTGATATTGCCTTAATGAAAACATGGACTCTCCTTTTTCCTTTGCTAAAAAGATATTTCTTCAGTTTGTCATACACTTCAAATATTCCTTGAAAACAATTAATTGAATTAAATTTTGTCTTTCTATAAATTCTACCCTCAAATAATTAACATCCATATAATATTATTTAGCATTCTCAGAGCAGCATTTTGTGTTTTCTTCAAGAGAATTCAAAATAATGACATTGTTTAGTCATCTAGAGAAGACTTCATAAATAAGAAATTTTCATGTTCACCACCTGTGGTCCCTCTGCCAAACTGAGGTCCCCTCTACTCATGGTGCATTTGTGGGAGTGATTCTGATTGTAGCTTGTATTTTTCAAGTTGATCAGTTTAGGATGAAATGATAGTCTGTATTCCCTGTTGGTATATTATGATGTGCCAATGTCAGCAGTTTCACTTCATGCTAAACTTTGACATTTCACATTTTGCCTTTGTTCTGAATCAATTTTAAAAGATTTTAAGTGAAATAAAAATTTTATGGGAATAACTCTTCTTTTTTTTACTGTAGTTCATAGCAAACAAGAAGGAGTTGCACATCACAAGGACATAAGATACCATTTCAAATCATGTCCTAGTGGGATGTGTGATGACATTCTTAATACTGCTACAGGATAAGAAGATAAGCAGTTAACAATATCTCTTTACAAATTCTGAATATTGAAATGATTTGTTCCTCTTATTGGCACAGTGAGGCCTGAGATTTCCATATTCAAAGTATACATCAAATGAAGACATAAAGGTATTTCTCCTTTTGGATTTAAAAGTCTCATTAGCATCAAGTGAATGAAAAGATAAAAATATATCTCAGAGGGAGACCCCACTATCATAAATTAAGGGTTTTATGCATGTGTGCAGTCACATATATTTCTTTATTCCTAGTAAAATCTCAATGCATGTTTTCTTACTGCTTCATGCCTTCATTTAATAAATAATAGTGTGAAAAGTCTTTGCTTGAAGGAACTTGTTTGATCTTTCTAAGAAGATAATTACTTGAGAATTTTCAGTGATCTGGAAAATGATATCTAATTCCTAAGTGGATTACCCTGTTTAAGTTAGTCATTGTACTCAGACTGCTTTTATTTTTTAAGGGAAAAACACAATATAAAGGCCACAACTGAACTGGTGAGAGTAATGGTGGCTATATTAATGCAGTGAGAATTCATCAGTCAAAATCTGTACTTAAGCTCCAACTGTACTAATGAAAGTTAAGCATGGGTACAGAAAACTAATAAGAAAAATAAGAGATCTAGAGGCACTACCTAATTTACTTAAATAGTTGCCACTGCAAGTAAATGGAAATAATAAAAAAAACCCCTTTCACTCGGTGGACCCAGTTTCCTGAAGATGACACACTTGTACAATACTAAAAAGATCAGACATTTATGGTCTTCAAGGAAAAGAAGCTCAAATATTATCACATATGACCACTAGCAGTGTGAAAAGTATGAGTTTGCACCATGAGAATAACTCACAGATGCTATTCTAATATAGTAAGTGGTAAGATAATATTTATTTGTCAAGCATGTTATTAAAACAAGAGTTTGTTTTTCAAATAAACTGGGCTTGTAGACCTCACAAATAAGGAAGAAAATAAAAAGAACAATAAATAGCTGGAGTAATTATTAACATGAATTATCTCACTTTTATTAGGCAGTTTCCCATTAAAGATGAAGAATTGGGGGCTGCAGTAACACACATTACTTACAGATATTACTGCAGCTCTTCCATTTTGCAGTGAAAGGAGATGGAGACATGAAGAATTTCACAAAGGTTGAATTTCAGAAGCTCTTGTGAAAAGATTTTTACTGTTCTCCAGAGTAACCCAAAAAAACTTCAGTAACCCAGGGAGGAAGTATAGTTTCCTTGGTTGTCATGAACAATGTCCACTTGTCATTATTTTATTGAATAGTCGAGGTATTTCTATTATAGTTTCATCAAAGTTTTTGTATACGTTTAATTTTTTTTTCATCCTAATGTGATGGGATCCATTCTTAGCTCATATAAAAATACTCAGAAATCTACACTATTAATTTCATGTAATTGTATGCTCCTCCTTTTCCTGGGTTACACTGCTGTGAGTTTTTTCCATATTCAAAAAGCAAAGAAGCTTCCAGCTTTCCCTTTCCACAGAAAATTTACATGACCACGTTTGTACCACAGGGAAAATAAGGGTAATACTGAGTTTTAATAATGCAATTTGTCAATATAATTAAAATAAATGGAACCACTCTGATTTTTTGGAAGTGTGTTGGGACTGTGGCCAATGCAAGACATGACAAGCACTGTAAATGATCTCTGTGGCCTGAAAGAGGAAAGTCCAATTTTAACAACTCTAGTCTGACCCAAAAGGCATTTTTTTCCCCTTAGGGGAGATAAGAATTATGTTACTGTGCTTCATGGTTTTTTTTATAAGGTAAGGACCAGTTAGGTAGCATCCCTTGTGGACAGCAGAATGAAGGGTAGTAAAAGTGATGCTAAGCCACTTGGTCAGTGTCAAATATGATGTGCTCACCATGGAAGTGCTGTAGAAAGTTAACACCCACACAGTCGTGTGATTGCCTGTCAGGCTTAATGGCTGCTTTGTTTGTTTTCCTCTTACTTAGAGGTAGTGTTGCTTCGGGTTTGGTTTGTGACACCATTCTTCGTGGCAGTAGAGTGGCACCAAGGAACTGCAGTGCTGGTGGGGAGGGGGTTGGATGTGCCCTTTCCAAGGAGGATTGACTGTTGAGGGACCACAGACTGTCCTGGGGGCTGGGACTCTATGGGGTAGCTCATCTCAGCTTTCATTAATGCTGTGATAACATCAGTGGTTTTGTCCACAAGTCACTGGTCTGTCAACCATAACAGAGATTTAAACTCTGCACTAAACTTCTGTCTGCTTGTTGATGCTCATCTTTTCCCACTATTTCCATTGGCAACTGTGTCAGAAGTTGTGGCAAAGGGAAATTTTAAAGAATAGCAAAATTTGGCAGGCTTTGGGGAGGTTACAGGGCCTCCATATATTTTCTTAATAGACAAGATATTTTTAAAAATTCAATAAACTTTGAGTACATTTCATTTTGATTTCTGCTCCTTTTGCTGTAGCTCAGGCGACATTTTAATTTTGAACAATCACTGTAACCTAGCAGATGTATCTGAACTCCTGAAAAGCAAAATATTCCTTGGAGAATAATTTTATGTCAGTTCAAAGCTTATTAAATTCTATGCTGTAACTATTATGGGCTTCAGGAAAGAAAAAAATAAAATATTTGTAAAGTTAAAAATTTGCTTTATTTTGAACTGTGAGTTTAGTAACAATTGTTGTTTGTTCTAATAATGGTGAAATGTAGGCTGCTGCATCACTTGTGATGGGCAATTTCATTGTTACACAGACACAAACCATGGCAGGATTCAATCATTCCTGGGATATGCTGACATACTGCAACATGTGCATGACCACTGTTCTCACTGTAATCTCTATTCGCTGTTGTTCTTGTAAATCTGAATTTATATGGAAGGTGGGCACTGCAGTCAGCTACAATGATCTTTTTCACCTAGATTGTTGCATGTCCATCAGTAAATCGTGAATGCCCTAGGAAAACCTGCCTTAGCATGTTCCTCCCATGTCAGTTTATTACAGGGCAGAGGGTGATTCTGAAAAAGTAGAGTAGTGAAATTTAAGGTTTTGTTTGGCTTTTGTCATATTAGGATCTAATATTTATGTGTCACGTGGTATGTTGCAGTTATTCTTTACTTCTTTCCTGTGCTAATGTCAGAAAAAATATACGCAGTAACCAGGGGGTTAAATTCCAACTCAACAGGCATATTTTTGGTTTCTGTAAGGGAGCTGTGAGTGGAGCTCAGCGCTTTGCAGCGGAGGGCAGCACTCCGTGACAGAACCGAGCATCCAAGGGAAACGTGGCTGGCAGCAGACATCCATGACGGGAATGAGACGCTGTACCAGCTCTTGCAGTTTCACAGGGACCTCGCGTTTTCCAGCTGTTTACCCTTGAGATGTAAAATGGCAATTTGGCATAGGCTAACAGCCCAGTGTGATGTGAGCATCTGCGTAAAAGGCTGCACATATGGAGCATGCCCAGTGGTATGAACAGCCTGTTACCCCACCCCCAGCCAATCTAGGAAGAGATGAAATGAACTTTGCACTTGCAAATGTCACTGAATACATTTTGCACAGGATTTTAAAAGGTTCTTTTACAAGCACTATTTTTAACAGCCAAATCCGCCCCCCAAAACAGAAAGGAAAAAGCCCTAGGTATTTTTCTGTGGTCGATCTCAGTTTATGATCAGCTGAAGCATCTCTCACAATATTTACGAAGCCGGTTTTATTTTATGTTTTTATCATTGAAGTTGAGATTTTTGGAGGTGGTGTGGATTTTTGGGAATTTTTTTAAATTTTTTTTTTCCCCCCTACTGGCATGAGAAAATTTGAAAATTTAATTGCAGTAGAATACTTGGAAACAGGGAGGCTGGAAGCTTGAAACGCAGAGGGAAGAGAAGGAAGGCTCTCACAGCAGAGCATGGATAGGAAAGGAGCTGTGATTCTGCAGTGCTCAGTGTGCACATGTTTTATGAGATCAGTGCCGGGCGCTGCAGCTGCGGACAGTAACTGAGCTGTCTGGCTAATGAAGGCCACCTGGATCAGGCTTCTGAAAAGAGCCAAAGGAGGACGTCTGAAGAATTCTGATATCTGTGTAAGCCCTGCATTTTCCTTATCACCTTATATTGTATGTATTGCAAAGAGGGAGAGAAAAAAGGCAGCGAGGAGAGGACAGTTGTTTTCATTCTGATTGAATTACCAGAACTCTATTTTGTATGCAGGGAGATGCAGAGGGAAAGCAGAGCTGTCATTATTTATAGAGCTGTTCTGGCATTGTGGCTGCTTCCATTGTGGTGATATAGGGACATGTGTTGAGTCCAGACGGATTTTATTAGTTGGAAGTTGATTTGTGGTCATTTGCATGTTTTGCTGAGGGGCAGAGATGGATATGAGCCATTTGCAGTTCTGATGGGGAAAGTGTGTCAGGTAAAGAGGCTGTCCTAAAATAAAAATGCATAGCAGAGGTTAAATCTCTTAGCAGTGGTATTGTGTAATGGTAATTATTGATACTAAATTTGCATTTTGATTATAGAAAGTCTGTTTGCTTGCTATTTCTGTCACTGTTTAGAGTTCTAATTTTTATGGAGCCATCCTTGAAGCTGCTGTGTGTCCTTCAGCCTGCACTGCACCAGTGCTCTAAGTCTACAGAGAAACTGTCTCTGCTTGCTGAAAAGCACACAAATAAGAGTGCAAGGATAGGGCAGGAAATAAAACACTGGAGGAGACACCTGCACTTTTTGAAAGTTTCCAGAAGAAAACATTTACCTAGGCATAATTTCTTCTAAGTGAATTTCCCTTTTGGGCAGTTACTGTCTTTTCAGGGATACAGAAGTAAGAGAAAAGGCAAGGTGTATAACCACTTCTACATTTTTTTTTTCTTTTTAAACATTAAAGGAACTTGTGGCATTATTTTTCCTTTTCTTTTGCAGGGTTCGGCGGACTCCTACACCAGCCGTCCATCTGATTCAGATGTATCTCTGGAAGAAGATAGGGAAGCAGTGCGGAGAGAGGCAGAGCGACAGGCCCAGGCACAGCTGGAAAAAGCAAAGGTAAGGTGTTGTTTCATGTTACAAACTCATAAAATGCTCGGCTTTAAGCAGGGGTTGAAACTAGATGATTTTGAAGATCCATTCTAACCCAAAGCATTTCATGATTCTTTTTCGTCTTATCCATTAGTGATAAAGTGTTTTTAATGTGTTAACATATAGATTACATCTCTTATAAACATTCCAGACAGCAGTTGAAAATCTATGCTCCATGAAAAATCACTTAGAATCAGTTTTCTGTAACATGCTTATGACTAATGTATTTCAGAACATTCTTACTTAAGTGTGTGCATTTCTTCTTTTATTAAATATAAGCATTTGTTGCAGTGTGTAGGGTCAAAGCTGAAGATGTTTGTGAAAGTTTGCTCATGGATTGCTACGGCACTTAATGCTTTTACACTGTCAAAAATCAGCCCTCAAACATCCTGTTCATTTCCCTTCAATGAAGGATCAGTCCCTACAAGTAATATGTAAATAGGGAGAATCTGTTATAAGGGTGTTTTTTTCCTAAAGACTTCACTGACTTTCTTTACAGTTTGTGTGTTAAGTGACCCCATGAGTCATTTTCTGTAGGTCTTCTTAAGATTTCTCCTCTCTCCATACTCCTGGCAGATAGTGACAATGTAGTAAGAAAACACTAAATGAGCTTTAGGTTTTTGCTGTGTGTTTATGTATTTTCCATGAGATGCATTTAGGACCGTGAAGGTTTTAGCAGTGAGAATGATGGGCTTGTTTCTTTCATCTGTGCTGTGTCTTTAAATACTATTGCACCTGTAAAATTGTGCTCATCTTATTATCATTCATTTATCACTTCATTCCAGTTTTTCTTCTTTTGTATGCTACCTGCCAGGTTTAAATGTATTACTATTTTCTGGTTTTTGTTCTGATATATTTAAATACACCATTAAGATGCCCCCTTAGATCTACCTGATCTGCATTTTTCCCTCACTTTCTCTCTGACTCCCCTTCTTCATTTTGCCTTGTTTTTTAATTCTTTATCTCCTTTCCATCTCCTATACCATTTAATTCTCCACTGCCAGCTTTACCTCTGCTCATTTATGCCACCTGTTTTACAAAGGCTCCTCAGAAATCCATGAATCCAGATCACTGAGCTCATGTGGCTGATCGTGTGGCAAGGACCAGCTCTGTAAATAATACAGTACTATAATGCACAAGCAGACATCTTCATCGGGCCAGAAAACCTGAATAGGGAAGCCAAAAATGTTATTTTTAAAATTTAATTGTTAACTGATATTTAATAAGAGCTCCTACAGCAGCTTTTTAATGAGCTGCTGGAGTGTGCCAAGTGTAGGAGATGCTGAACATCTCTTTGTAGTTGGATCTTGCTGTCCTGGGATCACTGTAGCAGAAACTCAACAGAAGCACTTCTTCCCTTCAGCCTTGTATCTCAGAGATTGCTGATTGTAGTTAGGAGTTCCAGTTTTATCAGGGGTGGTTTTTGCTAGTTTGAGGTTTTTTGCTCCTGGGAAAGATGATAAGGGCTGCCCTGAAATTCAGGTGAAGTTTTGAATTTTATCAATAAACGCACAATCTTTAAAAGAAAATTTGAAGTAATAGTATCTTGCGGACTAATCAGGGTAGCAGTGCAGTGCTTACTGCTGAACTGATGCATCTCTTAGCAATGAGTAAATCTATGTGAGTGTTGCTATGGGAATTTGGCTTAGTGATGCTGGCTTGAATACATGGACAGCCCTTATGTAATATTCATGACCTCTAGCACAGCTGCCATTGTAGTTTGTAGAGAAACTGCTAGCAGACCCTGACTTCTAAAATCTGTATTTCTATACATAAAACCAATGTTCCCACTCCAGCTGGCATGAGATATAGTCTCTAGGTCTGACACTGTCTGAAACTGTAAGACAACTTGTGAACAGTCAAAGTAGTAAAGGCACTGCCAAAATCAACAATGGGTTATTCCAGCCATAGAAAACACAGAATTAGTTATTTAAATATTTTTTTTTCTTTTAAATAGATTAAGGCTGGAATTAGATTAACATTTTTGTTTCTTCAGTCAAATGTTAAAAGTCATTCCAGGCTGTAATGTATAGAAATCATTTTATGTAGATGCTGTAACAGTGTAATATTAAGTCTAGTGTAATATTTAAATTAATACTAATAAATAAAATATTATGTACAATTGGTTCTTTTGTTTGAAATAAGTGTTTAAAAATGTGTTTAAGTTAAGACTAACTCAGTAGATGTGAAATATGACAGGGTGTGTTTTTTTGCCTTTGTTGATGATTCAGTCCTTCACCTCCCTGAAACACAGTAAAATTAATGAAGCAGTGGCTGCTGGTGGTGGCTCCTGGCTGCTGTCAGCCCCCAGACCGGTTTGCCACAGGCAGCATGTTTGCTGCTTGCTCCCCACAGCTGCCTTGCCTTTGCCCTGACCGACTTCCAGGCAGAACCAAGTGACAGAGCTGCTTTAACTTTTGCCTCTTCGTATTGTGAGAGGAAGTGCTGATCCTAAATAAAATCATTACAATTATATTTGTCACAGGAATTAGAAGAGGGTGACACACATGAATAATGCAGTGGTGGAGGAAAGATGGTAGCGAATTAAGGTTAGATAAAAAACTATTGAACTGTGTCACACAGTTAATGAAAACAGTTTAATGACATCCATTTTCCTTTGTTACAGCTAGGGAAAACATCTTAAACTGAAGATAAAAATATAGTGATAGAGCACACAATGCCAAATTGTTAGGACAATTTTAAGATCTTTAAATTTGGATTTTTATAGCATCTAAGTGTTTGTGTGACATAAAGCCGGATTGTATCTCTGATACCTATGCAAACAGAGAAAATAAAAGTAAAAAGCTTGTAAGGAAATGCACATTCTGGCCACATTTATTTATTTATTTAACACAAGCATTGCTTCTCTGGAAAATGGTTAAGCATATTTTGCTGACTCACTTTGGCATGTGACTTACTGTAAGGAAGGTGGGGCCACGGGCGCATGTTCGGAGTTGTCCAGGAACAGAAAATGAAGAGGCAGCTGGTGAGGCTACCTGCAGGCTACTGTCTGCTCCTGAGGGAAGCAGATCTGAAATGAAGCTATTAAGCTCGAAGCTGAGATGGAATGTTCTTGATTAGAATAGCTGAGCAATAAAATTGCAAAAAGGCTGAGGTTTTTTGTTGTTGTTTTTGTTTGGTTGGTTTTATATAGGAAAAAACATTTAAGGCATTGAGGGTTTCCTCAGTATTCTCCTCACAGACCATAGCACATGCTAAATCTAGGATAAAGAGAGAGGACCTGTGTTGTGGCCAGGTAGGGTATGCTGATAGCATCCAAATCTAAGGGGTTGTATGCTATTTTACTGAGTTTGCTATTTCCATAAAAACATGGATCTTAAGCATTTAGAAGCCAAAAAAATAACATTAATTGTGTTAGCACTAACAATTTAAAAATTGTCATTTCTACAGTCAAAAAAGCTTTTGAGTTTTGACGGATGATGATTCAAAATAAATTATGATAAATTAAGTTGGATTTTTTTGTCCATTCCTTGCAAGTATTCATTTAAATATTCCTTAAAATATTGCACCAAGTGAGAGGGATGAGATCAAAGGAAAGCTGAAGTATTAATGAGAACTTTAAATCCAGTACTAACTGAGCTAAAGTTTGTACATGAGAGAGGGGACTTCAGGAATTTTTGGCCTTCTCCAGTGCTGGTAAAATCAATTAAAATATTCCATTGATTTGTTTTGCCACAAGCAGTTCATATGTTTTGAACCTAGTTTTTGACTGAGATATAATTAGATGTTCTGTAAACCTTTATTCTCGTCTGCAAAAGTAGCTTCTTTCTTCTCTTCAATCTCTTCAGATTTTTAGATTTTGCCTTTTTTCCTCCTATGGCTTTAGAGCTCCTTATTCAGAAGCAGTTTTCAAGGGATCTATAGAATATTTTCAGCATTTTAGAAAATGATTTTTTTTCCCAGTTATTTCTAGTACATTGGGTACTGAAAGTGCCAGTTAATAATTCAGGTTCTGTTTCTCACCTGGGACTAAGAGACAGCTCTTTGTCCTCTGATAAGGATTGTTCTCAACATCCTGTGGTCCTAAAATTTCTTAAATTACTATCAAAATCAGATAATTTCTTTTTGAAGTGATATGATTTTTGGCCTTTGAGAAGTCAGTAATTGTGTTCGTAATAAGAAATCTCAATTCCCCTCAGCTCTGCTTTGTTTGCAGTCCACCTAATGCTCCACTGCTAGCATCCTTTTAGGAGTTTGCAAAAATTTGAAGTATATGTAGTTCTAGTTTTAAATGCCATTAAAATAAATTTTATGTTAAGATGGCAAACCACTGAAATTTTGATACTAAATGTCCCTTTGCTGGGTCTGAGGCAATGATACAAGCTGTCACATTTTGCTTTTTTTGATATGTGTGTAGTAGTGGTGATGGCTTGTGACTGTGAGTAATAATGCAATGTCTTAAGTGTAATGCATTGCCTCCATGCATGGTTTGGGGACCACAGCTTTGAAATGTGTAGCAGGCTGGGATAATGCCTACACAGCTCTGTGAGGCTGAGGGCATGAAAAAGATTGTCAGATGTAATTATCCAGTGCCGTGTGCCAAGACTAGTTATTTGAGTATTTATTCACTCGCAGACAGGTTTCACAGCCTCGGAATGACCCCATGCTGCTAGCAGGCAGCTGCAAAGCTAGTTGAGGTATGTCTACTGAAGCTGCAGTAGCATTTTTGACAGGCCAGAAGTGCCCATCTCCTTGATGTGCATCCTTATATTATGTCAGCTTGTTCCCTCATGGAGATTCTTTCTATTTTCTCTCAATTACAAGAGCATCATGGTGCTGAACAGCACACAAAGCTATAGCAACACAGGATAGTACTTTGTGTCTGGTAATTTTTTTTTCATTTATTTCTTCTTATTTTCCCTTTTGTTTTAGAATATTTTTATTGCATGTAATCATTTAGATCATTACTGTTGTGTGTCATAGTTGCTGGGATCACATGAGAGCTGGCACAGTGGTCTAGCTGGAAAAAGAATGGGCTGTTGATCCCAAAGTACAGTTGCAAATTGGTTGTTGCTTAGCTGCAGGTGAGTTCTGCATTACTGTATCTGCTCAAATCAGGTTACAGGTACTTTTTTTTCTTCATTTTCTTCATTAATTGCGGCTGCTTTTTCTTAGGAGTGTAACACTGGGATGTGAAGCAGCTTTCTTTATACTCTCTGTGACCTATAGGTCTTTCTTGTTGGTATTCATGATGTATTGTGTTTTCAATTTGAGTGTATATACTTGTTCTACACTAGTGCCTGCCATTATATTGGTTAATTTCCCTGAACAATTTATCCCTTTTTACCATTGGGCTGCATTGTTTGGGGGCTGGAATTCTTTCTCCCAGTGGGGTCTCATGTAATCTGGAACCAAATGCCCCAGAGACAGTACCATCTCCAGTTAGAAGGCATCTGTCACCTCCCATTCATACTGTGATTCAGGTGATGAAATGTGTTTATTAAGCAGCATTTCCTCTTCTGCTTCTTGGGTTTGAGTAGATAAAAAAGAGTGCAGGGATATTAACACAGCCTACATTTAGATACCTAACTGTAGATAGATACTGTAGTATCCTGGAGTTCTTCAAATAATAGGGAAGAGAGATAAATTATCTCCAAGGAATGGATGCAATACTGAGGTTCTGAGGACAACCAGAGCTCTTCTGCCTGCTCTTTTACCTGCTGCTTTCACACGAGCCTACTCCCTTGATGAGATGTCTTTGTTCTGACTTGTTCTATATGGTTAAATTGCCATATAAAGGGCAGAAGTACCAGTGGTACTTTGTGTAAAACTAAATAACTTCTTTATTAAAAGCAGTGTGAAAGAAGTATTTTAACGAAAGTAGGTGTTGTAAGCCAGGTGCAAACATCCTCGCCTGGATGTTTTTCTGCTCCTTGTCCTGCAGGTCTCTGAGCTGTCAGCCTCTGCTGCAGGTCCCAGCAGAGATTCTTGAAACCTCATGTGCCTGCATCCTACCTGTGGCTGCTGAGCCAAGCTGCAGATAAGGTGTGCTCGGGCCAGGCCTCTCTGTGCCTTGGGGGGTGGTGACAGATGGGTCTGGGTGTTGAGCCAGATGCTCATGTGGGGGTCAGCAGAATCTGCTGAGTGTCATGGGAATCATACGAGAGGATGAGACGTGGCCTTGGGGACCTTCTCTGTGACTGGTGGAGAGTGAACGTGGCATGGGAAAGGAGGAATTAAGGTATGTCTTTGCAGGCTGCTCAGGCTGGTACAATGGCGAGCACTTCCACTGATGCTAGATAGAGGCAGATGCTGCTGGTTGCTCTAAGCAACGTCATTTCCACTTAAGACACATATGACCTGGTTCATTAACTTTCTTGAGGTTTATAGGGTCTGATTTACTTTTTCCAACATCCAAGACACTGTAATCCAGAGCTTCACTTTTAGCAGCAGCTGCTCCACCTATTAGATGCTGTGGGTTTCTTAATGGTTAACAAATGATTTTTCTACCTAAAGGGGAATAATGTAGAGGGGAACATAGGATTTCAGGGCATGACCCATTGTTAAAGGTAGCTACAATGTTTGTGATCTTTGAATATAAATGTCTATGGTTCTTGACCTCTGACCCTGAGATCAGTTCAGTTGGTCAGAGCATGGTGCTAATAAATGGGCCATTTGCATGAGATCCTTGTGGGTCCCTTTGGGTCCCTTCGAACTTGCAACATTCTGTGAATCTGTAAACAGGGAGCAGAAAGGAATTGTTAAAAGAAGACATGCACATTGTAATTATGTCTGTGTGGGCTTTTACACATATATGTACACATTATATATATCCATATACACATCCCTGTGTGTATATGCAAATACCTTTGGTTACATGGCTGCATGTATTAGATAACTATCACTGGTGACTTGAACTGGCCATTTATATCCTACAGCTGCACAGCTTCCTGGTGTAAAATGGTTGGTTTGTATGCGGGGAGAACTGTTGTACCAAAGTATTAACTTGCGTAAAAACACAAAGGTTTTGTCAGAGAACAAAGTTATTCTGTGATCTGGTAGTGGAATGTCATGGGATTTTTGGAAGCAGGAATGGGTTAGAATAAGGACTTCAGTGCAGGCAACAAGTGTCTCACCTTGCAGAGGCGCCTGAGCTCACGCTAACACACGTGATGTGGCACAGCGTCTTGGAGAAAAACTTGTTTGGACAACAAAGCCCTGTGCTTTCTGCTTCCTGTGCGGAGGGGACTGTTTTCCAACGAGTTCAGGAGCTAACCTGATTTCTGTTAGAGCAGACACCTGGCTGATGTGTATTATTATGCAGGGAAGTACTTGTTATCTGCAGGGAAAACAACCCTCCAGACACAGTTTTGAGTCCTTGGCAAAGATCTGAATCCCTTTCTTTCTCACTAACCCAACCTCACAAAAAATAGGAAGAAAGAAGAAAAAACCCGCAAGTATCTATAGTTTTGGTTTTATATATAATCAGAAAAAAAAAATGGAAGGAAACTTCAAAAATAATCTCTTTTTTTCATCATAATTGCAACTAGTTTTATAAAATTACATGCAAGATGCCAAGGAGTTCTAACTATAGGTAGCATTAGAGTGCTTTGATACAAAATTAGACTGACATTAGATGCTAATTCTAAAGTGTTCCCTTTGGAAAATTTAATATTAGTTACATAAACTAGTTGCTGACTGTATAAAACTTTAAAAAAGTAAGTAAGAACTCAAAGTAATCCTGTAATACCTGGGAGAAGGATACTCTGTGTTCCCAGGTTAGGAACATTTGAAGTGCAAAACTCTGCTTGAACTTTGAAGAGTGTCTAGATTCTGCATAATTCAGAGTATTAGAGAAATTAATTAAAAATGAAGATTCAGAGAGGTCCCACTGGTGCTTTTCTGCTTGTGTTCTGGATATGTTCTGGTATTTTCTGGATGTGTTCCTGCCATACTTTTGTCTATATTCTGCAGAAAGCCAGTGCATATCCTAGAGCAAAAAACTTCCCCCAAAATTCACCTGTGGAGCCTACAGAAGCTCTGAACACTTCCTCTGTATATTAGCGTCCAATCCTACTCTGACATTTTCTTCCAGCACTTCATAACCACCTGGGTTGTATTCCCAAATTAAATATGATAAACACTCTATTTTATACTTTTAAAATAATCAGTCCTGAGGTAAAAGTATATACTAGATGCATTTTAGGCTGCCACAAAGCATCCAAGATTAAACAGACATTTATCCTTTGTGAAAGTATAGATAGCCATTTACCCTTTTTCTTTTATTTTTGTGATGGAAATGTTGCCAGTGGGCTTTAGTCCTATAACTTTCACAACTACCTAGTTTTGTTTTTACTTACTCAATTGGACAAATTCAGCTCTAATAAGAAGTAAGCAAGCAAGCAAATACTTTTATTCAATCTGATATGAAATCTTAACATATAACTTTCAAATGGTATTCTCTAGCTTTAGATGAGATAGTAATCACTGAAATATTACTTCTTGGAGTTATTTTTTAAAAAATGCTTTCTTCTCCTTGCTAAATAGCTAGAGGGTGATATTTAAATCCAATTTTATTGTTAGCAAGACCTGCAAACAGTACCTGTTTTTAAAAATGATTCAATGTCCAGCAGTACAATGGTACAGAAAATTCAGATTAATATTGTTGCAGAGAATTCAAGGGTTTCTCCCATTTTATTTTTCTTTTCTATCTCCAGCTTTACTTTTCTTAGTATTCTCCCTGGCCAGATTTGGGTCATTTTAGCATACTGTAATTGTTATATTACTTTTTAGTTTATTCAATTGGTTGTGTCTCGCAACTGACATTAAAATAAGAACTTTTCATTCAATTATTCTTAGATGTGAGACTTCCTCTTGCTTGTTGGTGTGTAAATATGTGAGGTAAGTACACGTCAGCGAGATTGCCCTTGAACCTCACTTTGGAAATCTTATCAGATAAGATACATATTTTCAAGGTGATTTGTTGTTTACATCTAGAATACAGAATCCAGTTTGAACACTGACGTTTTATTTTCAGTGTTTTTAACAAATCTGCATTTGACAGGTATGGAAAGCAGGGATGCACCCCATGGTTTGAGTTTTGTTGTGCAAATATACTTGTATTATTGAACTGCAAGTCATCCTTTTTCAGTGACTGGAGGAAAAGCCAAGGGAAAAAACAACTTGAAAGGGAAGAGATGAAGGATCAAACTGCAGCTGCTTTGATTATTTTGACTGGAGATGTCAGATTGTTGAAGTGAGAGAAGAAATGAGCCTGCTGCTTTTTGGCTCCATCCATTCAGCCAATTACTTGAAAATGAATTTTAAGAAGTTGTTGGATTCTAATGTTTTGGTTGGGGTAAAACATGAACACAAAGCACTTGGGGTTACTCTGTGTCTCTATCACCTCTGTCATAAGAGAAACACTTCCTCACTGAAGTGAAAATGAGAAGTGGTGCTGGGAGTCTGCCATCTTGTAAATCAGCTGGGCACATTGCTTTTAATAATCAGCAGTAATAAATGGCAGGAATTGGAAAGGAAAATCTATTTCTGGCTTTCAGAAGCAGTCAGATTACAGATGAACATATCCTTCCCAGAGGAGCTATAAGGGAATGTACTACGTTTATCCCAGCTCTCTCATTACTTTGACCCTTTATTCCCTTTTTGCAATGAGGCACGTGATTCACTCACAGAACACACATTTCCTTGCCTTCTGCCCTGGTGTTTTCTGGTGGTTTAATCCAATTGAGATATAACACAGATCCACCACGGAAGTACTCTACTGTGCTGCCTTTATAGTAGCCCTGGCATGTTCAGTGGGCCGGGTCTGGGATTGAGTGAGAGCCTGCCTCATCCAGCTGCCTTCCAAGTGCTTGAGCTGCCTTCTGCAGGCACAGGGATGTGACATTTCCTGACAGGTACATGAGGAAGAGGAGTGTTTTCAGTGCCTGTCCCCACTCAGCTGGCAGTGACCTCAGGGACCCCGATAACTCCAGCAGCCTGTGCCAGAGGAGATGGGTGCTTTCCTCTTGTGAGGTGAAGGAAGACACAGCTGTGTTGGTGTACATGGCTGTATACATGTGAACTCTAATGAAATTCTTGTTCCTCAGAAAGGGAGAGATTCCTTACTCCTAGATTTAAACTCACCATAAAATCACCAGGTTAAATCACCCAATGTAATCCAAATCCCTGCTCTTTGCTTTCCAGAGCAAGAGCTTGTCTTGTCCCAGTGCTGGGTAAAATCTCCAAGGGAAGCCCTCAATCCAGGAGCTTTTCTTGGAAGCCCATGATTATGGTAGAGGCCTGAGGGCAAGGGGAAGTTAGGGAAGGGTAAAGGGGGGAAAAGTGTTTTGGAAAGGAATAGACACTGTGTGGATTGACTAACACAGCCTTGTTCTGTGATTCAGCTTGAAGAAAATCCAGTGGGAAGGAAAAACAGGGAGCTGTTCTTGAATTGGCATTCTTGAGCAGGTTTGAAAGATTCGACTTCTACCTTGTATTTCTCAGACTTGACTGATTCTCTCACACCCTTTGACTGTGCTGTGTCTCTCTGGCAGCGCAGTTTCATGGCAGTGGCTTTGGCTCAAAGCATTGTTTTGAGAAGTTTCCATCTGCAGCTGCTCAGTTCATTTGTTTCAGGAGGGCTGTTTTGAAGCCAGCTTAGTTAGGCCCAGTGTGTATGGTGCAGCCTTGTAGGCAGTGCTGTGCTGTGGTATGGGGAGTGCTCCAAACCACAAGGCTGCACCTTGGTGGGTGTACCCTTTTCAGCTGAGAACTCCAGCTTCTCCTGTGTGAGTTGGGATCT
Source organism: Corvus cornix cornix (assembly GCF_000738735.6). Taxonomy (NCBI): domain Eukaryota; kingdom Metazoa; phylum Chordata; class Aves; order Passeriformes; family Corvidae; genus Corvus; species Corvus cornix. The sequence goes on from NC_046333.1 coordinate 59,906,121, forward strand.
TGCTCTTAATCTCCTGCTGATCCCATTTCCTGATACAGCAGCACATGCCATTGGGTGTTTGTTTGCCCGTTGCCAGCGAATTGATTACTCTTAAGGACTTTTCTTCGGAAGCTGTCTGATGTGAACAGGGACATGGATACACACTTTCTACTTAATTCCAGGAAAATGAGCAAGACATAAAAGGTCATAAAGCAATGTATCTGCTCTACCTGCTTCATTCTGTCGTGAATGGAGAAGGTCTTATTTTGGACTCAAAAATTACATGTTTCAGTCTTTCTTCCTGAATGCCCCTGCAAATCCAGTAGAAATTTTGTCTAATGCAGTCTGGTGGATAGTTGTGTTCAAACAGTCAGAAGTAAAACTACATTGTTTCCTTAAACTTCAGTGTATATTGCAGCAATTTCACTGTACTCATGAGCTATAGGCTCTCTGCTGTGACTGCAGGACTGTTGCACGCTAGGACAGGAATGAAGACAGCCATAATTCAACAGCTGGAACATATAATGTAGATACCATTCTGTATGCATCTTTCATCACAAAGACAGTTTTTGACAGCTTTTTCTGAGTTTTGTGCACACTGGGTTCTTGAAGCTACGTTGATTAATTCTAGACACCATAAGTGTCTGCTCTTGTACATGACTTCCTACAGAGTCTCCCTGTGTGTTTTAATGCTGACTTGAAGTTCTCACCACAGTGACCTGTTGACATAAAAGACATCCCACACTACATGTAATAAACCATACCCACTCCTTTATGAGACCCTGGATTTGCAGAGATGAAAGGCCACTAAATACAGTCTAATTGTATCTTGTTCTCAGATGTTTATATGAAACTAAAATTCATTGTATGTGTATCAGTAGTATAAATTTTATTATTTCAACATAGAAACACTTATTTTTTTGAAAAACTAAAAAAAATATTGATGCATAACTGATACTGTCAAGCTTCTTATGTATCTATACAAGCCAAAATAACTTCAAGTCCTAAATTCATTTATTTGAAGTGATAAAGCATGTATTTGTTTTGTGAGATAGTTCATTTAGGTGCTCATATAGCGTATTCAGTGTCAATACTGCTATGATGTCTGTTCAGATTCTGTTTATCCTTATAGCATCAAGCTCTAGGCATAATAGAAGAATACTACATTAGTTTCCTTTAAAAAGATCTGAAAAAGAAGTGGTGATTTTCATCAAAATAATTTCTCTTCAGGAATTTCTGTAAACCACAGCGAACACAGGAACCTCCATGTCAAAACCCACAAACAATTTTCTTCCCTGTTAAAACTACTTGGGTTTTTTGAATATTTTAAGTAGAAGTAAAAAATACTAAGTGGAAAAGTACACATAAGGATTTATGTGGCATTAATACAGCTGGAAAAAAATTCATGTACTGATCCCTCTTCCAATTCAGAGCAAAGAAATATTTAAGCATTTAAGAGATATATGGGAGACTCAGTCAGGATACCATTCTTCTTGATTTATATCAAGGAATTAAGTTAGTTTATTTTGCTCCAGGTTTTTTTTTTTTTATTCTTATGGAGCCAGTCTGAAAGTTTAGATGGAGAGAAAAGTGGAATAAGGTCTTATCAAATCAGTTAAATCTCTTATTACTCTTTTTTCAGTGGCAGAACTCTGAATGGAAATAGAAGATAATATCTTAGACTATTTTGGGACAGTTCAGAACATAATGTTTGGATTTAGGTTTTAAATTAAGCAGCTAATCAAGGTCTAAGAGCACACTTGTTATTGTTCAAGGAATATAAATTTAATTGATCAATCTGGTATTGATTTTCAGAGAGTCAAAATGTGGGTTTTTTGGAGTTTTTTTCAAATTTTTGCAGAATTCTTTGTGTTAAAAAAGTATTTTTACTTCTTGCTATTGTAGATTTTTGCTTAAATATGAAGTCCTTAAGTTATTTTATGGTAGCTTTTTCAGTACATTCAGTATTCTTTGTGACTTTGATTTTTCACATTTTATATATAAAGTTCGAGATTTTTAGTAAAGTATGAGCTCTTTGATACCGTAAAAGGAAGATAAATGGTTGAAGACTCAGCAAATTAAGTGTATTATTTCTTTTAGCAAACGTTGAGTAGCTGCTGTGTGTTGCTTTAGCTGCTCTGAGGACAGAAACAGCTTTAGCAAATGCTGGGCCCTGTGTGAAATCAGTATCTAGTATGCGTGTGAGAGAAACCTTTTGCAGAGGTGGGGGACGCACATGTTCTTGCATAATACTGTCAAATTTAGCAGTAAGTTGAATAACACCCAAAGAAATTTCATGTGTGGAGGGTAAGGCTTCTCTAATTAGCTGTAAAAGGCCAAATGATTGGTGCTAAACACTGTATTACAGCAGTAAAAATCTCTGCTGTAATGCATCCTTCACTATCATATTGAAGAGATTGCTGGGTGTGGTGGTCAGTGGTGTTTCAGAAAACATAGTATAACATCATAGTAAGCCACTGCTTGTGGTTCACTGCACATTGTCTGAGGCACTCTGTACTTGCAGAAAGTTGTTTCGTTTTGGAAGGGGGCAGAGAGGATAAAATCTCTCAAATCTTCTTTAAACATTCTGCAGATGCTTCTGATCCTTTTGTTTACTTCTGAATCCCAACACACGCTTCCTCAGTGTGTGCCCTCTGGAATGGCCAAGAGAAGTTTTAACACCAGATTCTCCTCCAGTCGACTTTTAGAGGTAGAAAACATTTAAATTGCTTGCACTCCCTGACTGGTGGCTCAGACATTTCACGTCCTTGCTAAAGCCAGCTCAGGCTGGCATGGTAAGTGAATGGCACTGAGACCCATAATGACATTGTCTTGCCCCCAGTATGTGCTTTGAGACCTGGTTTCAGCCCCATAAAAGGGTGAATTTCTTGGATCAGCTTCTTTACAAAAAAAATACAATTGGTCTATTTGGTAACACATACACCGCAGTTAAATTATTAATTCCTCTCAGGGTCAAATTTGATAAGTTTATTTTAATGTCATTCTAGAAACTAAAAGGAAAAAAAGTGTTATATATTAAATGGATCCTAAATCACTCTACTTCCCCTTAATCTGAGAGGAGGTAGGCTGCATATGCAGAAATCCAGTTTTGAGTAACATTTTGTTTACTGTTGAATCTTTAAATTGAAATGTGAATTCTGTATTCAAGTCTTGGCTTAGTCATCATGTTTAGCCTAGTTAAAGTAGAAATTAGTGGATAGGCTTTTAATTTTTTTTTTAAATTACTCTGATCAGTTTAGAATGTCTATCAAGGCAGGCACTTATTACATGTATAATGTATGTATGCAGATAGGAGGTACAGGTAAAGAAAAGAGCCTGCACTGACTGTGAGAGAAGTCTGTTTGTTTGTAAGTAGGCTGTAGAGAATTTCTGCATGTTAAGTAGTGAAAGAAGTTCTTTCAACTTTAAGTCAAAATGTAGTCCATGAAGCTAAGTGCTTTTATCCCACAGTTACTTGAAAAAAGACATGAGTCATCAACTAAATAAAGTTTACATTTTAAAAAGGAACATATTCCAATATCCCAAATATGCTGTATTTAAACGTGTTCCTAAGCAGAATTCATTTACAGTTATTTTTGTTTTCTGTTGGACTACACTAATTGGTTAATGATGTAAAAATTAACATTTTACTATAGATGAATGCTGTGATCCAGCTCCCTTGCTGGGATAGCTATTATATGACTGCATGGTGAGAATGTTGGCTGAAAGGAATTCAAAATACACATAAAACCATGTCTGAAGGTCATTCTGAAGTAGGGCTCAATTTCATTATTAAAATACCCTTGAGAGTACATTGTAAAAGACTTCTGCTTCACTTCATAAATAATGAGTACATGATATCTGATCCAGTGCCATTCATCTCACCTTTGTATTTGTCAAGAAGGTACCTTATAGCGTGCAGATATATAGATATATATATTTAGGTTTTATATCTAGATATAAATTGACTAGTCCTAATTTCCTGAAATGCAAGGTTTGTCTAGATTTCATTAGAACAGAGGATTGCATCCAAATTGACATCTTGTTGGACAACTACAACAGCTCTGTTTGGTGGTCGTTTTACCCTCATTTTCTCAATCTCTCTATATATTTCACCTGGCATCTTACTCTCTTTAGATTTCTAGTTCTTTCCTTTACTCTTTTCCTCAGTTTCTCCTTATTATTCATGATGATGAGGTGTCCAGTCCCTGGGCAGCCTGCTCCTTTCCTTCCTGCTTGGCTGGAGCATCTCCGCAGGCAGATAGTGGTGCAGGGGATGAGGAGGGGCTGGGAGCTGCTGGCAGTCATGTGGGAAGATGAGGCACCAGCCATCACAGTAAGTGAGTGTCATTTTCGGAAATCTCGAAAGCTCCCTCTTGTTTAAAGAGGAAAGAAGAGATTATGAGGGGAAGGCTAAGACCTGCTTTGCAGAAATTCCTTCATCGCCAGTAGCTGGCTCCTCAGCTGTGGAAATAAAACCAACTGTGTAGACAGCACACATCATCTATCCTTTGTTGTCTAATCTAGTTGTCTAGTATAATCTAGGTGTCTTTCTCAACTGTCTTCATTCACATCTTTGCCAAGCAATTAGCAAGTTGGGTAAAACTCTCAATGCTAGAATTAAACTACCTTGCAAGAGAGCAGGAACTTTCTTCTTTTCAGTAGCAGTGAGAAAAAGGGTCATTGAATGTGTGAATTCTTTCCAAATGCACACTTGTATGATTTCCTTACAGTTCTTTGGTGGTTTGTTTTTTTGTGTTCTCATCAGGAATAGAGCATTTAATCCCTTCCCTTTCCTTTTTAGTATATTGTTATTATTTTTATATTTTTTTGCAGTTAGTTGGCTTTTTTAATAATCTTGTAATGTGTCAGACATTTTTCCTCTCCTTGAAAATGATCACTGGTCCACAGAATGAGAGTAATATCCCTATTGTTCTTGGTTCTGTGTTTCTTTGTTCACTTCCTTTCTTAATGTTGAGACTTTACTTCCTGCCCTGTTTGTGTGTTGTGATAACAAAGACAATATTGGGAACAGCTATACTGGTAAATGCAGTAGTCTAGTCTGTTAAATGTCTATTAAATAGAATAGAACATCTCTATAGTTGATATATTTTTAATTACTATGTTCTATTTGTCTGATGAAAAAACACAGGCAAATTGACACCTCATACTAAAAGTGTGGTTTACTGTTGCAAATAATGCCATTGCGTTCATCTCTGTTGCATTTGCTTTCCTCACAGTCAGTTTCCGTTGCTGAGCTTCCTTTGCTTATGCTTTTTAATGACAGAGGAACACTGTCTTTCTGTAGAAAAGAAGGTGCAATGATTGCAAATGTAATGGAATGTGAGGTATTAAACTGTTCATGCATTGAGCATACTTGTATAGATATCCTTTCAAGATTACTGAGCAACAGTGAGAAATGTTTCATGTTTTCATGCCTTATTTATTGGTTGGATCTCTGAGTTTGCAAAGGTACTGCTTTCCTTCACTTGAACCACCAAATATGTTCTGCAAGCTCTCATAGTAGTTGGCACCAGGTTGCAGATCAGGAGCCCTGAAAGGACTATTCACTGTGCTGAGGTAGAGAATTTGCAAACATTAATTTTGGAGGGGCTCTGATTGTACAGCCCTCAGCATTATACATGGAAAGGATAAAGACAGAGATGATATTTGCCTCTTGAATTCTGGATGTGGCTCTAACTTTATTCTTCTGTTTGTGAACATTCGGTACTTTCAAAGGCTAAAACCAGCTCTTCACAGCATAAAACTGAACAATATTTAACTCAAAAGATTCCTTTTGTCCTTTTCCTTACCAGAGTTATAAGCATGCAAATGAGAGGAAAAAATCAATGTCTAAATCTGATTTGTATGATTTATAGTCCTACATAAGCAGAATTTTTTACAAGTTTTACCTTATGTTGTTGCTTAGTTTGAAAATTAAGGAGACCAAGGAGAAGGTTTCTTGCAACGTCAGCTTGGAAAAAATCAGCATTTCAAACTTAATTTTTATAAAAGAAAACAGAGTACAGATACAGCTTAAGTGACATGGGAATGGTTGTGTCTGTTCCTGGTGCATTAGGTTTATTATTGCACTTACAGTATGTTTTAAAAACCATAAAAAGTAGAATTTTAATAATTAGCCCACATTTCTACAAATAAAAGTTTCTGTTCAACAGAAAAACATAAGTATAACCCCAGCGATCTTTGGTTTTATTTTATTTATTAATTGTAATAATAAAAAAAGCTAACGTATTTGTGATTTTTGATAAGAGTAGAATGAAGATAGGAGAAATACGATACTGAAAATATTTGGCTGGATGCTTCTTCAACAGTTTTGAAAAAAAATTTCAGTGATGTGGGAAAGAACCATGATTAAATGATGTCCATTCATCCAGCTAAGTTTAGCTAACAACATGCATATTTTTGAGGAAGCAAAAACCTTTGAGCTTTTTCTGTTGTAATCTTTAGGGGAAAAGAGCCAAATTCTATGTTTGGCTTACAGACACCAATGTGTTTGATTTGGGGAGATTGAAGTCTTGGGAGAAGTTTGGTTGAGTCATTACCAGGTTTTGACTCTTGAAAGGAATGGACAAAAGCAAGCACTTTATATGGAAAGCTGGGAATTTATTGTTAGTTTAATCAAAGAACTAGTGTTATTCCAATTTCAATAGCTTAGAATTATATGTGGTTGAAAGGATGTACACACAAACTGATATTTTCCTTTTTTACCTCTGCACCACTGGGTCCTAAGGTCAGTGGCAGCTGTTGTGTTTAGGGTGGGGGTGCACGGAGTCATCACAGCATCCTTACTGGTGGTTTCTTCCTCTTCCATATAAGGTCCATCTTGAACTGTTCTTACCTGTTTGTCAGCATGCTTTGGGTCTTGCACTGGGCTTTAATTTTCCATTACAACTATTGCTGCTGATAAGGGTTCTTTGTTCTCTTTTTATCCCCTAACCCTGTTTTTACATAGTGCCTGAATTGTGTTGTTTAATGTCCAGTCTTAGAACACTGTGCAAGTTGCTTCTAGCCCTTGGGCCATTTATTGTAGGGACATAGAGAGGCCACTCCACATAGGGTCATTATTTGTTATTACTGATTAGTTGCAGAAATATATCCAATAGGTGTTCCACAACACAGTTGTACAGAGCTAGGCAAAAGGCAAAGCAAAGTGCGTGCCTGTTACCGGGACTTAGATAATTTCTGATAGGAGCAAGTCTCCCGTCAGGGAAGCACAAGACCCTTGGATCTGTGGTGTTAATTTAACAAAAGGCTTGTGGCCTGTCACAAGAGACAGCAGAACTTTATTTCTTTGTCTCCAAGGCCTGCAGAATGTTGATGTTTATATGCTCCTTCATTTGCGTTGGCACTTCTTGCATCTTTTCCAGTGAGCCTTTGAAAGAAGATGATCTGCAGAGATACCAGAGAGGCATCATGACAGCACGGAGGGCTGAGGGGCTGGGCTGGGCGGGGTTTTTTAAAGATCATGGACTTTTATGAGTAAGAACCAAATAATCCAGGACTTAAGAATTATGCATATTGGCTACAGTACTTGCTTGCTTTCATGAAGTCATTCACTGATGGGGAGGGCAGAAAAGTGAATATGCCTTGTTTCACCTTTGAAAACTCTCTTAGTGCATGTGGCTATCTGTGCACCTCTGCTTCTACATTTCAAATGTTCCTTTCTGAATAACTTCAGCAAGTAACTTAGATACTCCATCACATTACTGCCTTCATGATTTCAGGGTTTCTGGGAAGTAATGGAAACAGTGGCAACAGGTGAAATGTGAATTGATTGGTGACGGTGTCTATTTCAAATTTTTTTTGTGGCAAAGGCTATACATAGCCTAATTTTTATTTTTTTTTCTTTCTGACATGAATTTGTATCTCTGAAAACATTCTAGAAAAAATGTCTTTAAAAGAGGCAAAATTCCTGGAAAGTAGACTTCCATTTATCAAGAAGAAAACCAGTTTTGAGTTTGTTTTCCAGTTGGGAGTTTGCTTTCCAGTTGTGAGCAACTTTAGCACTGTCTGTCCAGTGACTGCACAGCAAAATTTGTGTGAAAAGCCTTACAGAAAAGCCATATAGCATATAGATTTAGTCACTGCTGTAAAATTTCTATATTTAATCAAGAGTTGTTATAGAAATACTCCTTTTAAAGTAATAACAGTGTCACATGAGGATTATCTCAGAGGACTGTTTGTATCTCTTATGGTTATGACCTAAATTATCTATATTTAGAGCACATCACAGATCTGAATACCTGTGACTTCACAGTTTGTACTGTGAACTTCAAGGCTTAGTCAATCATGAACACATGCAGGTAGCAATATAAGCTTCTTTATTGTGGCCTTTTAGATCTGTGGTGAAATGCTCCCATTTTTTAAGCTGGTTGCACATCAGAGTAAAAACAAAGAAAAAACTGTTTGCCATGGTCTTAGTCTCTACATGCTCACTAGTATTATTCTTGTAAGAATTTACTGTGCTAGTAATTTTGTATTTTTAAAGAGACTTATCATTTCCTCCTTGAAAGATGTGTTACTTAGGATTTCTGTCTTGCAACTTCTTGTTCAAGACTGGTTTTTCAATGTGATATTCTTTGCACTTGGAAGTTATATATGTGATTTCTTAATTACCCTTTGTGATGCTTGGTCTTTTTTTTTGTCCAGGACTAATGTCAAATGAAAGGCAATTTATGATTCTTGTATTAATGGCCTTCAAAATTGATAGGTTTATCATATTATTTGCAAAGGTTACTAATGGAAATAACAGCATTGAGTGGAGGACAGCAACCCTGCTAAATGGGAATGGTCATATAGTCATATACTTGGATAGCTAATTGAAATTCAAAAATCTTATATTAAATGCAAAATTGTTACTGGCAAATTAATGCAATGAAAAAAGAGGCTTTTTCTGTTTTGAGCACTCTCATGTGATTATCACATCTTTATAAAACATGCTTTTATTTTAAATTAGTAATAAATATTATTTTAAAGCAGCTGGTTTACCACACTTTGAAAACAGTAAATTAGTTATTTATGTTCTCCTGTCATGCGAGTACCTTAGAGAATACTTCACTATTGGTTTTTACCCTATAGATTATTGTATGTTAATGAATTGGGCTTCCAGTTTTCCTGGAAGTTTCTGATGGATATAGAAGTTGTCTGCCAGGATATCTCAGGGGCAAAACTGAGCAAACTCCTTACAGGTTTACTACAAAAGACTGAGAAGATTAACTTTTTCTGAAATAGAATAATTTCTGGAAAGTGATTGTTATTATGTCTTCTTTCTTAAGTAAAACAATTCTTACACTTTTCTAAAAGTAATTTGTTAATAATCTTATTCAAACCTGTGACTTTCTAATCCAAATCAATTTTCAAGCATCACTGGGGGCAAGAAGTCGGCAACTTTGGATCAGTACAGCTTAGTTACAATTTGGAACAAGTAAATGAAATAAAAATTTAGAGCCTGTAGCACAATTTCCCTTTTTATGTTAGAAAAATAATTTTTTTAATAGAAAATTGGTCAAAAGACAGGGCAGAAAGGCTGAAGATCTGTCATTCATGGACTGCTTACACAATCAGTACATACTGAATTGCTTTCCCTTAGCTTGCTTTCATCAGCAGCCGTTCCCATTCCATAAGCAAGGCTGGGAAGCAGCATTTCTCCTAACAGTTTTGATGGAAATATCTGCTTAGTCTTAACCCTAAACTGTCTTGTTGATTAAGATCCTGTATAGTATTTTCTTAAATAATTCAATAATGCACAATAAATTCAATAATTGAACTACGTGTTCAATTTTGTATTTTAGCTAAATTATACAGGAGGGTGAGGACTTTTGTGCCTGAGCAGAGGCAGGAGGCTCCCAGGAGGCTGAGCAGGTGCAGCCTCCAGGAGCCACTGCCCTGGGGTCACAGTGGCAGAGCAGCACCAGTCAACAGGCACCTGGTCCCTTGAGGCAGCAGCTGCCTATACCCGAGGGAGCTGGGCTTCCTCCTTCCCCACCTTCCCATTTCACTATTAATGAACTGCATTAAGTTCAATAAGGATTCAATATCCTGAGTTTTGGTCAACACAAATACAAATAGAGAAATTCCTCAGGTTTTTTTTTGCAGTTCTTACTTGCATTTTTCACTTAAGTAATTTGTTGTCATGGTGTGCTGTGCTGTTCTGTCTTCCTTGAACATGAGTGTGGAAAATGGCCATGCTTCAATATACTTTAGGAGGAAGGTTTTGTCAGATATTACCTTGCTGAAAAGGTGGTGTAAAACCAAGACTGATCCTGCTCATTTTAACTTACCAGGGAATCACATTAACTTCCAAGTTAACTGAGCAAACTGAGTTCCCTAAGGCTGGGTAATGTTGGCAGGATGTCCCAACACTGCAACCACAAAATATTAGCTCAAAAAACAGTATTCCTTTCCATCCTCTTGGGAAACCATGGAGCCAGGAGGGAGCAGGGATATGATACTGAATGGAGAGCAACAATCAGTGAGAGCACTGCAGTGGTCAGTGAGATTTCTGAGGAGCAGGACTGCCAGAGAGAGTAGCCAGGTTGGAAAGGCTGAAGCTGGACTGGACAGTGGAGAGGGATCGTGTCCTTTCCCTGTACAGCCTGTTAGCAAGGGGAGCAACAGAGGTTTTGGCTGCAGCTTTGCCCTCGGCTGGAGGAATGGGGTGAGGACAGTGAAATCCAGGAGCCTGCTGGGAACTTCTCTAAGCTGCAAAAAGGTCTGTGAGGGCCAAGAGAATGCTTGTAGTTAAAATTGAAGAGATCTGGATGTCCTGTTTGGAAGAGGGAAGATATTCTGGGTGAAGGGCTACAGTATTCTTTTCAAGCACAAGAACTAGTGAAGTTTATAGAGGTGGCAGATCTGAACTGCATATCTTCATTGCCATCTTCATTTCTGTCTTCTGGCTGGGAGCACAGTTACCCAGTAAGTTGCTTGTAAAAGTGGCAGAAAAATCACACATCTTTTGTAGCACATGTTAAAAAAAAATTGGATACTATAATGTTAAGATATTGTAATGTTGTGTGTTCTAAGTATACCCTTTATCCTGTACCTCAAAGACTTGAGTTACTTGTGAATGTTCTCGTTTTCCTCTGTATGTAAATGAAAGGGTAGCAATTTCTAAGCGTTATAAGATTTTAGTCCTTTCCTTCATATGTATTGCCTTTTACAGGAATGCTAGGTCTGGTCTTACATGGGAGTTTACTTTCCTGGCCTTTTGGCCTTTTTACTGTTCTTGGCACTGGATACAAGTGTTTTTTAATAATGAGCTGATTTTTTTTTCCTTTGAAGTCAAACATTGGTATCTTGGATTTCATTTAACCAGTTATTTATGCGTAAGATGAAGACGGAAAAAAAGGCAACAGATCTTTGACACTGTGATCTAATAAACAAGTTCTTTTTTAATTAAAAAAAAAAATTGAAAAAGGAAAGGTAAAATAATCACAATACTTGGAACAGTTCTTGAAATGCTGATGGGAGAGAAATGACAAGGCCAAGGAGTCTAATGGTTTGTGAGGTTATGGGAAGTGAAAGCTAGTCAGCTGCCATTGCCCTTTGGTTGACCACTTTGATATGGTGAACAAAAAGGTTAAAGGTTTCATGTTGTTTGCTTCTTCCCTTTTCCTTCTGGGAACAGTTGCATCCCTTTTCTTGGCTGGATCAGCAGTATGTCCTGACCTCATGAGGCATTTTCCCAGGAATTAAAGTCCCCTCCCTCCGTTCCCTGCCCTCCTGCATCCCATGGGATGGTGCTTCTCTCAGCTGTCTGACTATCCCCCTCAGAGAAGAATGATATGTCTTCCAAGGTCTTTTCACTGGGGTGGTAGATTTTCTTTTTCCAGAGAAGACACAGTATTTATGATAAAGGATCTTGCGGGTGCTTGTCTCTGCTATACTTTTAAAAGCTTTTAAGCTTTTCTTAAGCCTCTCAAGGGTTACTGGGTCAGCCATGGCTTCTGCTTCCCGAGGAATTCATTGGTTGGTGTTGATGCTAATAGTTCCAATCTGGTATAATGTACTCAGCAAGTGAAAGGCAGTGTGCTCTTCACCACTTGAAACGGGCAGAAAAACACTCTCATAGGTGGCTTGAAAGAACACAGCTTTTTCACAGAATGTCTTTATGTTACCTGTTGTAGAGTTTAATGTTTAGCTGAATTTGATATTTAGGATAATAAATGATCTTTTTTCACACTGAACTAGTTGAAGCTGTTATATTACTGGACCAGTACAAAGTTCTCCGGTGCTACTATTAAATTCTGGTTTTGTGGACTTTGGTTGGCTGCAAAGTGTGATGACATTTGTGTTTTGGTTGCACTGTTTACACATTTTTTGCTTTTACCTGCTCACCTATATCATCACAAAATTTAAGAGTACTTGCTATATATTAGACTTCTACTCCCTCTGTCAAATGTGTGTAAAAGACTGAAAACTTAGTGGGTGCAGAGGTTATGGTGTGTTGGAAGGCTGCTTGGATGAGCACCAGAGAACAGTTGCGGGCACCCGGTGTAAAAGTCTCACACTTTTCCTTTGGTTTACTGCTTTCCCATAGTTCCAGTGGTTCTGAAGGTCAGAGCAAAGAAAAGTACAGTCTCAATGCAAAGACCACTGTAAACCAACACCCTCTTATTCCTTCTGAAATCAGAAATGGCCAATTTGACTCTGTGCAGGAAAAGAAAAAAAAAAGAAGAAAAACTGTGAGCAAATAACACTGGTGCTGGTAAATCAGAAGGGTTTGGGCTTTGGGGGATTTATGAGAACATTGAGTTACATGGCCAGAACATATTATACTGAGCTAGACTGTAAAAAGGGGGGAATACTTCCAACTTAAACTCTGTTTATAACTTTTGCCTTTGACTTGCTGCATAAAATGAGGATAAATAAAAGGAATGAATTTACAATTGTAACTGCTGAGAAAAGTTCATTGGTGTTTGTGTTTGTTTTGTATCTCCATTCACAGAGGTGCTAACAGCTGGAAAAGATAGAATTTATACTGGATTTTTTTTTAATTGTTTCTCTCTTTTAAGTTTTATGCCACAAAACCCCCCAAATCAATATACAGGGTGACAGACTTGCTTCCTGAGCAGCAGGTCGCTGCTTCTGTCCTGGCAGTGTAGCCAGGGCCAGCCCTGCCATCCAGGGCTGTGTTTGCCAGGGTTCCTTTGTTTGGTGCCACCTGGCTGCAGTGCTGTGGCCAGGGAGGATGGAGGCATGACAAAAATGTCTAGCAGAGGCCAGGCGATTGTCCATCAAAATGCCTCAGCTTCTTGGGAAGCTGCATTTCATTGTGACACTGAATTTTTTAAGATTCTGGTTGCTTCCCAGATTTTCCTTTCTCTCTGTGGCCCCTGGGTCTACCACATATACATTTTAGAAAGAAAGGTCTGCCAAGTAACATAGAGTATGAACAGTTTTGCACTTTGGATATGCTTCTGACCTTCCTTTGTTGCTTTGCACAGCAGTTGAAGGTGATGGGGAGAAGTACAGATGAAAAAGAAGGCGAGGAAATGAATTTTAAAATATATTTTGAGCAACAGACTCTGTCCTTGCTTTGCTGGCTGCTGTACTTTTGTCAGCTGGGGAGAGCTGTGCAGTAATCATGTCAGAGGTAAAGCTAAAGGCCAGATCTCCCACTATCTCTTTCTACTGATTTTCTCCCTGAGCAGTGTGAGATGCAGGGCAGTACCAGCTCATGGGTTGGGGCTGCTTCCAGTGGCCCAGCACACTCATCTGCTGCTCAAAGACAAGTGACAGGACAGCATCCCACCAATTTCTCTCCTAACACACTCTTTTGCAGCTTAAGCTGTCTCGCTCCTTCTCTCTTCTTTGCCTTTTTATTTATTTTTTTTCCCTCTGTGACAGTTTTTTCAGTCTTCAGGGTGTTTTAAATGTCCCATTTCTGGCAGGTGTAAAAAGCTTTGTATGAGTGAATTCTAACACTCCCCAGTCTGGCCTATGGAGGCCACCTCATCATTACCTGACCCTCTGTGTTAGCTTCCCTGCAGCAGATAATCCTGAATAAAATGCCCTCTGGAGTGCCACCTTTCCACCTCTCTTGGCCTTTTCCCTGCCTGTTTCTTGAGAGTGTGGGTGTTGAAGCCACTAGTAGCAGCTCACACCTGATACTTTTCTTTCTGTGCCTCTAGGTTTTGAGGGTTGACTCTGGGGGTAAGTCTGAATACCCATGTTATCTTCTTGGTAATGTCCTTTGGGCTCAGCAACCCAGCATGTTTCGCTGTTTTTCTAGCTCCTGTGAGCTTCCATTTCCTGACATAGTTTCCACTTTGGTTCTGTCTTTTTGTGGTCTTTCTGCTCACCTGCCACCATTGATGTTGGCTTGATCTGTTTCTCTTCCCTACAAACACAGGCAGCCCCCTTAGTGTGAGGGATACAGGAGGGCTTTATGGGCCACTTTTCTGCACTTTCTGTGTCTCAGTAAGTCACTGCCTGAGCTGACCTACCACAGGTGGCTTCTGATCTGAGTAGTCTTTTAGGCTTGTTTTCTGCCCAACAACTTAGTAACTTGTTCAGTTGATATAAACCCCACCTTGTCTCTTTTTAGGATCCAATAAATCTTTTCTTCGGTCATTGTGGGCCTAGTCTTTTTTTTTTTTTTTTATGCTTTTCTCTGTTCCTATATCACTGTGAGATGACTATGAATGCTTGTATGGATTTTTATACATAGCACTTAGATGCCACATTAATGAAAACATGAGAAGTTCATAAGGTACCAGAAAAAGGTAATTAACTAATCCAAAATATATGTGTATGGAGCTTGCTTTCTTTGGGGACAAAAAGTAGATAAACAGTAGTTCATTAGAAATAACCTCAGTTCATAGAAAACAGTATTATGAGATATGCAAGAGAGGAGATTTGCTGTGCTCTTGACTCCATGATGTACAGCATGAGTTTGACCAAGTGGGAGTAATGAAACTGAGAGAGAGTTTGAATGTTTTGTGAATGTTAAGTTCTGCTGTCCATTGCCTTGCGGTTGATAGTCTCTTCCTTCCTTCCTTCCTGCCTGCCTTCCTGCCTGCCTTCCTTGTATTAAATGATCACACTTTTGACATAGCACCTGGCAAAGGCTGGAGATAAAATCTGAAATTAAAAGAGTTTAGTAAGATTTGACGTATTTTGTTTTAAAAATAAACTTATGTATATGTGAAAAAGTTCAGAGAGTAAAATAAAATTAAGACTTAGAGGTATTTAAAGGCATTCCCAAGTCTGTTCTTCTACACACATTATAGGTATTTGCATAACTTTTTCTTGAACCTTCTGACAGAAAATAAGTAGTTTTCTCTGTTCTCCCTGCTGTGTTCTACACCTCCCATCATCATTGCTGCTCCTGTCCAAACTGTTACTCTTCTTCCTTCAACCTTGCCTTGAAGTGCTGTGCTCAAGACAGCGCAGCACATGCTGCGTGAGGCCCCAGACCCTCTCAGATTGATTGTTTTGGTCCATGTGGGCTGTATTCTTGCCTGGTCATCTTCCATGGGGTACTGACTTTCACATGTTTGGCAGTCAGTTCTAACTGAGATCCAGTTCATAAATCCTGTCATTAGGACAACCATTGAGTCAGTTAAGTGCTTCTTCCACACAGAGTTGATGAGTGTCTGGCTATCTACAGCTATCCTGATAAACTGTGCTGTGTTTTTTTTAATTTAGTTCATTCTTCCAGTTTAGAAATATATAATTTTATGCTAATTTCCCCCCATTTGTTTGCTCTATTGTATTCATATGACAAAGTTTCAGGTTATGAACTGTCCATCTTTTTTCATATAGGTTAGTTTGTGCTTGTGCCTTTAATATTATTTCAGTGAGGACCTGTCACTTTCCTGAATTTATTTTTTCCTTGAGTCACTTATACTTGAGAATGCACTGCAAGTGTATTAAAATCTGCTTTCACAAAGGCCATTGTATTCATTCCCCTGTTATCAGTCTTTCCTGACTGTTGGTGACTTTTTTCCAAATCCTGATCACTTGTTTCTTCCCACTTTCACGTTTTAAACAGTTTCTACCAATTGATTAGAGACAACCCTAGAGGAGCCCTTCTATTTTGTTTTCCCTGCTTGTGGTTTCCAGGACACTCAAAGATGTTACTCTTGCCTTGCTTGATTACATTCTTCATAAATGTCTACATAGTTTAAGTATGCCATTAGGACAATGAACTCTTTATATAATTGGTAATTATCCAAATAAAACCCTTATCATCTTCTTCAGGCTTGATTGCTTATAATGTGTCTCTTTTGTGTCCCTTCCTTGGCTTGTTTTGGCTGTTTTCCCTAATTTTATCCTTAAATCAGAGAGTTTCAGTGATCTATCTCACAGTGCATTCTGAACTTCAGAGGAGGCTTGTATATTTGTTGTGCTAGACAACATATTTTTTCTCCTATCTCTGGATAGGAAATGTTATCTTCTTGATGTAAATTCTGATTATGCAGTTATCTCACAACTCTGTTAAGACATGATTTTTGTTATGCAGTGGACTTCCACTTCATTTAGTTACCATGCTGTTGAGAATGCAAAGTGACAAAAAGAAGTTTGTGTAAATTGTTTAGCGATACCTAAACAGATAACTGTCTTCAGTTTTTAACTGGATGCTAACTAATTAGGTGCACCATCTGTATTTTTTCATGTGAAACCAGTTTTCATAAATCCATCATGATATCAAACACTATTAACTGAGAGTTATTTTACAGTGAATATTTGAAAATTTAAGATAATGTTGCATTAAAGTAATAAAAAAATTACAAAACTGTATAAAGTTAATATTGTGTTTATATTTATTCATTTTAAGTAATTTTTATTCTCATTGTGCAGAAAAGGATTCGTTTGAGATGGAAACAATTAAAACATGCCTTTGTCTTCCAGTGTCTGACTCAAAAAATGACATAGCCATGAAAACACATGCTAGAAATTTTGACTTTGATACCAATCAACCAATTTTAAAAGTTCTTTATGCTAGCAAAAAAGAGTATTTTCTTGTTATGAAATACAAATGTAAAACAAGATTAAAATGTATAATTTAACTAATAACCTACTGATTTTATTGTATTTTGTCTTTCCGTTCTCCACATCTTGCAAACAGTTTTTATTTACAAAAAATAGAATGTATAACAGCATTGCAGCTCAATATTCTACTCTTAAGCTTTACTCCAGCTTCTTAATTTCTTTAAGTAAATATGGAAATAAAAAATGGCTATTAATAAAACTAATTTAAATTAAAAAAAAAAAAAAAAAGAGCAGAACTCCACCATCTGTTTTCCTGTATCCCTGGTGTCACTTTGTGCACATGGGTTATGCCATAAAGCCATTTACAGGCTTCTGGTTGACTACCAGCAATTCAGAAAGGATTACAGATCTCCTTGGAGTATAGCCATGGATTTTATATAATTTTGATACTAGAGGAAAGATACAGAATTTTTAAATTGTTCTTTTAGAAGCTTTAGAAGCCTGCAGAGTTTTAGTTGCTTATTAGGAAACCATACTTGATGTGCAGCAGTGTCTTGTATTGTGTGTAAAAGGCATTGGTGCACAGGGGGTGTTGCAGCTCACTGGTGTGCACACAACCACCTCACCAGATCCAGAGTCAATGATGTGCATCACCTCTTTATAGGCATAGGGACTTTGGGGAAAAATCCGAAAAAATGGGACAAAGAGGAAGAAAGGCAAGGGGAGGCTCTGATTGGCCAGCTGGAGAAAGAGGTGGTAGGATCTCCTGCTGAGTGTCCTCACCCTTCTCTGGGTGCTCTCCCCTCTACAGTATGTGGTGGTGAGAAAGAAACTAAATTTTGGATTTCTCTCATATAAACTAGACCCTATAAAATGAAAGGCAAGACAGTTTGGAGGTTGGAGGGGGGAAGGGCTGATTCTCACGCCACTGGCAGTCACTTCCCAGGAGAACCTGCTGCAACAACGGGTGTAGGCATGTAAAACCCTGTGTTATGTTGAGTGTGTAAATGGCAGCTGCTTATGAATAAAACACTTGTATGTGCACTAACTGTTGTGTGTGGAGAAAACAGCTGTGTGCACATAGGCAGCTGTATCATACAGGGTTGATTCCCTGGTCAGACTGAGCACAGGCCACTCCACTAGCTTTGGTTCAGCCTGAGGAATGATGTCCTTGCCTACCCACAGAAAATTCAGTCCACTCAGCCAAGGAAAGTACAGTAAATTTAAAAAAATCTAGAAACCCAAATTAGAATTCTTCCTGCCGCTTTGCATTTTGATGCCATGTCTCTTTTCTTACAATGAGAAAATTGTTACAATTCTGTGTCATTTTATTTCATGTTTTTATAATAACTCTTGCTGCATCCAGCCTGGAATTAAACCTTAGCAGTTCTATGGCTATAATAAGAGTAAGGTTTATTGCCAGCTAATGTTTCATCTGCTGGCTAGATGACTAGCTGTGCACCAGCTGCATAATATATTCTGTAAGGATATCATCATCACAGCACTTCACTCTTGTATCTCGTACACCCACCAGGAAACATGTTTTATCTTGTGCTCTGAGCAAGGAATACAAATGAGATGTCTGAAGGAAAAGTAAATAAGACTATTAGGAAATATTAAAGTAAATGAGAATACTGGGAAATATTAAAGAGAAGTAATGCCATTTATAGCTTGTTACTGTGAGAGACTCTTCTTTGGACAGGGATGAGACGAGAGCTTCCACAAATCTTTAGGTGCTGAGGATGGAGTGTTTTTGGCATGGCTCAGACACAGAATGGCCCAAAGCCTGGCTTTTAGCTGCTCTTTTGTTGGCTTCTCCCCTGCATGGTTCTTCCTGGTTCCTGGCCCAAGTCAGAGAAGCCCTAGTTCTGCTCTAGCTTAATTTTAATCTTTGGAGAATTTTTTCTGGCAGAAAGGCATCTCCAGAGTGTATGAGCAAGGCCATGACTCCTTCTGTACCGGGACAGAACTGCAGTGCAGCAGCAGCTGTGCTGGTGCTAAACCTCCTGGGAGCTCTTTCCTTCAAAGAGAAGGGGAAGGGTTTCACTGCTCTCCCAGATGTACACAGACACAGTGGTGGCCAGGCTGAGGAGTCAAGAATTGCCCTTTTGCCCAAAGCATGAAAGGAGGATTACAACATACAGGAGATACAAGATACAGGAGAATTATATAGATGAAGTTGTTCATGTAGAATTTATTCTATTTATGTGTGTTATTCTGCCAAAATTATGATATTTGTCGTAATAGTTTATATGGTTTGTATCAGCTTCATGTAAACTTTGTATTTTTAAATAAAATGAAAAATTTTAGATAAAACTACATTTCTCATTAGCTTTGCTTTAAAAAGCTCTAGTTCCCATGTCTCACAGTTGTTTTGCTTTCAGCAAATATTTGAACAGCAGAGCCAAAGTGTGCCTTGGCTCTAGTGCTCTGCCTCTTACAGAATATTAAACCATTTGCAGTCTGTTAATTCTGTGCTGGAAGTTGCAAGGAGTTTTTGGCAATGGATATAGAGATTTCAGTCATACTGATGGTGTTTGAAAATATCAGTGTGACACTAGAAAGATATTGTTGGGGTGATCCTTTTGTTGCTTGTTTTAATTAAGCATGGAAAATTGCACATACACACATAATTAAATAGAAAAACCTACAAACTGTGTGTACTATGTCAAGTTCTCCAAAGGTAGAAAATGACAGATGTAAAGTGTTTTGTGCTATCTTAGCTTTCCTGTGGAGATATATAAAGCTATAGACTTCACTGTATAGTCTGATTGTATTTAACAACTAGTTGTTGATTATTTTGTTTCTCTTTTGTTGTCATGGGATTGGTGCATTTGTTTCCTCCTTATGGGATAAGGTCAGGCAAAATGTTATTCATGCCATTTTAAAAAGAGATAAATCATCCCTTAGAGACCACTTGCTTTTCTCTTTTGAACTGGGAACTTGATGGCAAAAATGAGTCCACTGAAGGGTTCTTGCATTCTATGGAGTGCTCCTTGTGTTTCAGACATTCTTGATTTTTTGCAAGGAGAGATCCTCCTGTATGCAAGTAAGATACAGTATGTATTGCTCTCTACAACTACCTGAAAGGAGGTCAGTCTCTTCTCCCAGGCAACAGTGAAAGGACAATAGGAAATGGCAGGGGAGGTTCAGGTTGGACATCAGGAAGACTTTTTTCACTTAAAGAGTGCTCAGGCATTGGAACAGGCTACCCAGGGAGGTGGTGGAGTCACCATTCCTGGAAGTGTTCAGGAAATGGCTGGACATGGCACTTAATGCTGTGGTTTAGTTGACGTGGTGGTGTTTGGTCAAATGTTGGGCTTGGTGATCTTGGAGGTCTTTTCCAGCCTTAATGCTTCTGTGATGCTGTGATTCTGTAGTGCTGCAGTGGGAGAAAGTACATTATTGTGAAGTTAATGGTTGAACAGTAATACTGTACACAGTGAGGGCTAAGTTAAAGATACCACCACCATTCCCCTGAGTTAAAGGTAGCCTCATTTTCACTTTTCCTAAGTCTGGGATGTTTAACTTTCAAGCTTAAAAAATACTCATTTACCACAGCTTTGAAGATATGTGCTCTGTGTTTATGTAATCTGTATCTAGGCTGTCAGGGAGATTTGCAGCACAGATTCCATTTTAATTTAAAAATGAGAAGTAGTGCAAGACCTGCATAAACAGCAGGTACCCAGGTGAGGTAGAAGATAACATAAAGCTATGGCCATAAAATGTAACCATGTGAAAGGGGTGGGAGCATTGAGGCAGCTTAGTGCCTAATTAAGTGTTTATCATATCCTCACATAACTTCTCAGTTTTAGTTCAGTGTATGAGTTAAGAGCTAATAGAACATTTGGCTTTTCAGACTCTAAAATATCATCCTTGGAAGATATAGCAATATAATTCCTGGAAATAGAGCAGTCTAGCTAAAAAATGTATGTTTTGAATGAAGGAAGAATTTTTCAACATAGTTTCTTAGAAAAACATACTTAAAATATTATGTAAAAGTGAAACGTTTTAACAAACATTAACCTTTGGCTCTAGCAGTTGTAGAGACTTTCTGATCCAATTGGAAAAATGAAGTGCAGAATTACTTAAATATTGGAACCAGCAATAAAACTTGCATGCATAACACTGAATTAAGAAACAATTTCAGTGATGCAGCAGTTTTTCAAGAGCTTTTGGTAATAGAATCTACATTTTTAACCATTGCACTGATGATTTATTTAGTGTTTACTTTAGCTTGCTGTGTCACAGAATTTTGCTTTTCCTGAAAAATTTTTGTTTGTGAAGAGCCTGAAAATGCTACTGCAGATCTTTTCTCTATGTGAACCTCAGTTTAGCCGAAAAGCTAAGATCTGCTAAAATGCTGTCTCATAAGCTTAAGATGTCTCATAAGCATAAAATGTCCTCATTGTGACATTGAAAAAAGAACTTGAAATCCCTGCACAGTATTTCTATTGCAAATGACAGTTTTCATCTGCTGGCTTTTGCTGCCAGAATAAGCATGTTTTCAGTAAGCACAAACAGACTTTTTCAGCTGTGCCTGTTTCCAGCGGTTCCCGTTAACTCCCCAAGTGGGTGGTACGGAAGAGCCACCTTTCTGGCACACTTGCATGCAGACAACACATGGCCACTGGTGAGTTTTGGCATTCTGCTCTAATAAAAAAAGACCCTGCTTATATGAGAAAGCTTGGTGTGCGTCAGTACAGCTATTTCAGTCTCTGCTGCCTCCTGAGCTGAATGTAAACCAACATTGGTGACTCTATTAAAATACGATTTCGCAAAAGGAAGTAAGAAACATGACTTTCAAACTGTGTGTGAAGATGAGCTAAAATAGTAACAAAAGTATCTCTAGAGAGTACTAGAGGACAAAATAAAGTCTCTGAAATCTACCTATTGTTAAGAAAAAATGGATCTGGCAGACTCTCTTTTGTACCAGCTGGATGTGTTAAATTTTCCTTCTCTTCAACATTGAGAGCAGGCACTGCTGTAGGAGGGATGCCAAGGAACTGGAAGGATCCAAAGATTTCCTCAGAAAGTGTCTCCAATGGGCCTTGATCCTAAGGAAAATCACAATTAAGCTTTAATAGCTGCATTTCCGTGCAGCAACCCTTACAGCCTGTGTCGAGTCCAGGCGGGAGGCTGATGGCGCGGTGGGCTTGTGCGACGGGCACGAGTCCTCGCTGGCTGCTTTTGCAGAAGGGTGCTCATTCATGTTAGGCACCAGAGAGAAGCCATTGTGACGTGTCCTAGGCAAGAATTCAGTGAGCCAACCCTTTGTAAGGTAGCAGAGCAAGCACTGGTAATGGCTGGACATAGTTCACGTTGCCCTAATTTTGGGAGCAGATAGGAAAATGTACTCAGATCAAATAATTCTATGTTTAACTGCTTCTCTCCCAGATCCTTCTGAAGGGATCTGTGCTATCCAAATCCATTATAATTCAGAAGAGTTTGGATGTCATTATACCATTGTACTTAGGCTGCTACTTATTAACTACAATTGTACTGTGTTTTGGTGTCACACTGTACTTCTCAGCTCCTTCACTTCCTTGGAAGTGCTGAATTCAGCACAAACCCGCTTTTTAGACCGCTTACAATTAAAACTGGAAATTGATACATTCAGTGTGTAATAACACTTCATTTTGCTTGTACTGGACTATAAAACCAAATATTTGTTTTCAATTATGGATTTTTTTTGTTCCTCACTCATTGATACATGAGAGAACCATAGTTCCTGTATGATTCTTCACAACCACAGTGGTCAAATACTGGAGCAAGATGCACAAAGAGCTTATGTTGTTCTGTCCTTAGAGGAGTCTGTTCAAGACTCACTGGGACACAGCCCTGAGCAGCCTGATCAAACAGACCTGTTTTGGGCAGGGATTGGACTGGGAGACAGCAGAGGCTCCTTCCTACCTCTGTTACTCTGTGGTTCTGGCTTCCCACCAGGCTTGTTTGATACACACACCTATGGCTGTAAAAGAAAGCCTGATCTTTGCTGGGAAGTCATATTTTTGATTGCTCCTTTTAGTGACAGCAGCTGTATATGCTCTAATTTTCTGTTGGGGCATTCATGAATTGTCATTGCTTCCTTAGCAATGAGATTGCTGAGCAGATGCTGTTGTTAGAGATTGGACAATTACTTATCTGACATGAGGCTCCAGCAATAAACAGCATTTAGGACCAAAATTTCCTGTGTCCTTAGGTGGGTTTGATTTTTCTTTCTTGTGTAACAGATGTATAAATTAGTGTACAAAGTAAAAGAGGTAAAATAGATAATTTCTTTTATTATTTTTGCATTTGCATTCTCAAGCTACTTTTGTGACAGTATAGGTTTCATAACATTGTACATTTCTTTATAATAGTAATAGAAATCACTTAATTCTGTAAAACATAGCATTTTTGAATGTCTTCTGCTTTATATATTTGACTTTATGTCATTAGCAGGGCAAAATAAGGTGAGGTGTTTTTAACACAGCGGTCATTAGGCCATCACAGTGCTATTGATCTCTGTCCTACGTAGAGTATTAATATTGTTGATGGCACAAATACTATGTACAGGGCTACTCTGTGAAAGTAGTCCTGAACATAGGTCATCATCTGTCATATTTGCTCCCTACTACTAGTGAAAAGTTCACTACTAGTGAAAAGTTCACTAGCAGTAATCATCTTTCCTCAGATGAAGGAAACGGTGTGACTTTTTAAATTTTCATGAGTGCAAACTTGTTAGTGATTTGAGAGACACCCATTATATTCATTACCCAAGAGAAGAAAAATTCCTTGCTTTCAGGATAAGGTTGCATGCATCTGTGAAAAGTGGATGGGATGAAGGATGAGTAGCTTTATGTAGAAATAGGGAGGGAGTGAACTTGCTTTGAGACACATTTTCTGTACTTTAACACAGACACCAACTTTGACAAGCGGTTTGTCAAAATGGTAACTGTAATAGTTTTGTGAGTCAGTTCTTGTCTTAGCTGGCAGTGGCTTCATAAAGGTGCATTCTAGTTTTATTTAAACTGGTGTAAATACAGAGGTGCCTCTACTGTAGGAATGATGTGAGAGAGTAAGAAATGAGATGAATCAGAGATCCTAGATCAAGCCCAAGTGTAGACGAAAATGGTTTGGAGAATGCTTTCATCAGTTTTTCTACATCCTGGTAGTGGACAAGGAATAGAGATGCCTTGATTATCAAGCAACAATTCCAAAATTAGTGGCCATGAGAGGGATGACCTGTTCTGTGAGGAAATTCCCTGTCAGAAAATTTGCCTCCTTGGCTGGGATCTCCGGGGGCTGCCTCCACTGGGTTTATTGCACAGCATCAAAAAAACTGAAATTAGTTCTAGGGAAAAAAGGGCCCTGTCATGTTTTAAGTACATTACTAGAGAACAGATTGTATTATTTTGCTCTGTTATTGAGTGAAATATTTTTTGAATACAGATTCAACCAAGCAGGTACAAACTTGTTTAAACTGACAAATTGACCCAGGCAGATACAATGTCCAAATGCTTGTGTTACATTCAATACAAGTTAATCATGACACAAGGAAATATAAGTAGTCGAGTACAAAAATACTGTAAATAGTATGGAATTAGTAATGAGGGTTGATATGAGGATGTGTAAAATAAATATAATTTGTAAAGGAAGAGGTGAGATCCAGATAGAAAAAGAGAAAACTGAGTAAGGTTGCTCTAGACACACTTTAATTTATATCCATTACCTAAAGTGTGCAGCCAAAGTTGGTTAAACAGTTGGTGAATAAGACTTTGTTGATTTATATTCTGAGTTTATATCAGAATCTGAAATTGGCTCATGAAGAACCTCACTCCAGAGTGTGTTCCCTGTTCATGGTCTGATTGTTCTCCTTGTGGGTTTATTCAGCTGGTTGAATGTTATACAGGAGAAAAAAAGAAGAACAAGATGGAAGTCTTCTTTTTGAAGATAAATGAACTTTTCCAGGCTACTTTGTTTCTCTGGAGAGACATGAAATGTTAAACTGTTTAACATCTGGGAGCATCTGTCCCTGTAGTCCAGCCTGTGGATTAACTGAGTGCTAAACTGCCATCCCATTTCATGGAGATTTAGAGAGCGAACAGCAAGTGCTTAGATGTTTTGACCCAGTCTAATTTTAGAACTGCAGAATATGTAAGCAAATGCTAGATACATTTTCAAATGTACATGTATATGTGTCAAAAAAAAATTATTATTTTTTTTTTACATAAGACCCTAATTATATAATAACTGGACTTTTTTAGTTCAAGACAATGTAGTTCAGGAAAGGTACTTAATTTGACAGTGCTATGAAACCTTCAGAATTATTTATTTGTGTAAAAAGGCTAGCATTTAACTTCTATAAATTAATTAGTTTAAAATATTCAATTAGATGAATTATTGTAGTCTAATCCCATGATAATTCAGTCTCCCTTTCTACCAGTGTGACAGGTATCTAAAATGGGACATACCACTTATGTGAATATCTGTAGCTCAGTGTTCTGCTTTGTTTTTCTGCTCAGAGTTTTACATTATTTTTTTGATGGCAGAAAATGACAGAGAATTTTACCTGCTCCTTTACTTTCATGTTAAGATAGGTCAGGAGTATTTTCCATTGTATTCTTTTTCTTGGGTAGTCAGGTATTGTCTTCTAACAGAAAATTTTAGATCACTTCTAAGAAGTATTTCAAGGACATCAACTTCCTGGAGATGTCTGTTTGTTGCAATTCTGCCAAGATTTTAAAGTCTTTAGTCAACCTAAAGTCTTTCATCCACTGTTACTTTTAGGAGTAAGTCACAGTGGTTGAGAATTTTTTTTTATATTTGCTAGAGGATATAGCAATGTGAGAATGGATAAGCAAGCATACTGTCCCTCCTATCAGTGTTTGGCACAGATCGTTCCTTAATATTTCCATTCCTGTTCTGAGATACATTTCTACAGTGACAGGTTACTACACCTTACAAAATGATCATTCTTAATAACAGTGGGTGATTTATTTGATGATTTACTATTTGATTGTAAGTATTGCTTATGAGATTTGACAGTTCGATGCTTTTTCCTATCTCTGTTTTCAGTGTTGAAATTAGTAATAGCATAGAAAGCATCAATTCTGTTAGCCTGTAATTTTTACATTCAGGAAAGTTTTGAGGTTTTGTATGAATATTTTAACCCAGTAATTTATGCTATTTTTATATTTAAGGAAGGTACATGATATCATGGAATCCAGTGCCTGTGTGACTCCTTTTTTTGTGGTATGACTAGTTCTGTAATAGTTTGGTATCTTTTATGTAGGGTAACAGTGGAAGTAACACTGAGAAAATTACAGAGGAGATGACTAAGATAAGAGTTTGAGCTGTTAAGAAGTGGACATTCCCATTGTATCAACACTGCAAGATTTTTTAATTGATGTGCAGAAATCACCAAATTTTACTTTTGGATGATGGTTCTCATGAATTCCCAGTTTCAGAAACGTAATCATGAATACATAATCATATCAGGATGCCCTTCTAACAGTTTATCTGGTTATGACAAGGTGGGCTAAAAGTTCAGCCTGGGGTAGGAAAGTGGCGGGTCCTGGGGATACTTGGTGATCATGTCTGTGGGGAGAGCAAGCTCAAGCTGGTTTTTAGCCTAGAATGATGCAGAAGAAATGTCGTTCTCCTGTAAAATGGTTGTACCTTTGAGAAGAGGAAGCCCTTGGTAGCTGTAGTCTGGGCTGAGCTGGATGGCACCTTCTATTACTGTACCTGTGCAGAGAGGTGCTCAGCACTGGTGGTGCTGGGAAAGAGAAGCTGTGCAGATGTGGGGCTTCTGTGTGACTCTTCCAGCAACTGCTTCTTGTAAACAAAACTTGGGAAATCCTCTAACTCACTGACGTCAGCTAGCAGTGTAAGAAAGAATTAGGGGAATGAACAGATCTCTCTATGGTTGGTAATTTGTAACGACAGGATGATGTCAAGGCACATTGCTCCACTCTCAGAGTGGAGTGAGATTACTTGCTTAGGGGTCACTGGCAGCTGCTGGCACCTCTTCTCCAAATTTGTAATTTTCCCCGAACAGTTCTTGGGGACTGAGGCTGTGAGGGCTACACTAATGGCAGCCTTAGAATGATGCTGAAGTGACCAGCACATGGGTGCCCAGATGAGAAAGGTATGGAAAGAGCAATGTTGGTGCAGTGCCATGCTTCCCTTGCAATGCCTTTTGCAGCCCCATTGTCCGTGGAGCTTAGGTTTTGTAGCTCTTGAAAACCGACCTTCTATGGCAGCCCCCAAACACAGAACTTGCAGCAGAATTGCAAGCTGACAATATTATATGGACTGCCAAGTAGATTGTGATTACTAATTACTGATTTGATTTAGCTTAAATTAATTCAGAGCTCTATCACCTACTAAAAATCTGTATTCTGTGAAATGTGCTGATATTAATAGCTAATGTCAGTAAACAAAATTCTCCATTATGTTTTGCATGGATGCATCGAGAGTTCTTTGTAATTTTTACAATTTTAAAAGCTTAACATACAGAAATCATCTCCTGTGTATGTGTTTGTACATACGTATGTGTTTGCAAGGGAAATCTTCATGATGTTTATCTTCTATTTTGCAGTCAAAACCTGTTGCATTTGCAGTTCGGACAAATGTTGGGTACAGTGCAGCTCATGAAGATGATGTTCCAGTCCCAGGCATGGCCATCTCATTTGAGGCTAAAGATTTTCTTCATGTTAAAGAAGTAAGTAAAACCAAAGGAGTAAGTGAATCACTCTTTAATGGAATATTTGAGGAACAGTGCTACTATTTTGCAATGTTGATAACACTTCACATTGCCAGAGCACTTTACAAATGTTATTTAAAGAAGGTAACAGTGTATAAGGAATTGAATGTTCTTTTAAATGCTATTCTTGTAGGAGCAATGGCACAAATTTCTTACAATCAAATTAATGAAGTTCAGAAAGCAAGTACTTTTCTTCTATAGTAAAAATTGCTTATTTATAGGTTTAAATGTTTATGTCTGATTATTCAAAGATAATATATTTGTGTTTTTTTCTAATCTGGCACTATGAGGGTTTGCTGTGATTCAGCAGCCAAGGGTTTCTTCTCTTTTACTTGTGTGACTGCATCTCAACCCCAAAATCCTCAGGTCTCTTGTTTTTCTACTGAAGCTACTTCCTGGGAACAGACAATATTTAATTAGTAGTTACATGCTGAAGAACTGGAATGATGTTTCAAGATAATAGCAACTGTCAATAAAGGTGCTTTGCATCTGCTGCATTGTTTTTCTTTTCCTGTAGTTGGAAAATTTTAAATTTTTACAGTTTCAAACACCTAAAGTAATTTTCTTTCTCTGCTTCTTGCAAGACAATCCCAAGCAGATAACTTGGTACCTTTCACATGCAGGCCCTCCTCTGTAGCCTGCTGTTCCCTTTTGAATGACACCTTCATTTTATAAGGTTTTCCAGCTTTTGGTCGTATTCCATTGTGATTTGTCTCAAAACGGCCCATCTGGATCTGGAAATTTATAGAAAAAGGAATAGAAGTTGGTTTTAAGTTAGAGCAACCTAGCCAATGCATTTGAAATTATGTCTTTGTCTTGTTTTATCGAAAAATCCCTCAGTAGTTATGATTGATGAGACACAATGATTCTGCTAGTGCAGGTGCCTTGGGAAGAAAGAAACATTCCTAATACAGAGAGAGAAATAGAGGTGGACAGAGACAAAGGAAACACAAGAAACAGACTTGGCTAATGATCATAATTTTTCATATATATTAAACACACAAAAAGGGGATAATTTTGATTCAGACTCTGTATATTGAAGGAAATATGCTTTCTGTCTAATGGTAATGTGAAAGAATTTCTTTGCTGTGCCTTGTGACAAAAGAAGAGATGAGCAGGCAGAGAGTCCTGGCAAAAGAAAAACATCAGTGTTCTCCAGTGAGTCTTGAAGTACTGGAAAATACAGCTCAGTTTGGTTAGATCAAATGGGTTTGTGTAGTCATCTATTCCATCTGCACTTCAAATGAGGTGGTAATCTCAAACTCTAGAGCAAGTGTTCCCCTGTTTCCATATAAACCAGACACACAGGGTTAGCAGTTTTCCGTTCAAGTTTATGCATTTTTCTTCACAGCACAACTTAGTCTCAGATGTATATATATAGGGAAGAAAATCAGGCAAAAAAAAGGCCCCTGAACTTTTCTGGATCTCCAGAAATGCCTTGAAAGGAAGCTTAGCTCAGCTGAGTTCTTACATTGTCTGTGTCTGCGTGTAGTACTGAGGGGTGGTAAAACAGATGAAAATGTTCTTGCAGCCCCAGGTGTGAGAGAAGAGGCATTCTGTGCTGATTGCCTTTAAAAAAGCCTGGTTTTCTCTGTAAGCTGTCAAGGAGAGTTGGTTGTCTGCTGGTTCTAGTCCAGAGATGGGTTGGGAAGGAACCCCATGACCAGGCCACCTGCACTGCTGGAATGGAGAGATGGGAAGGGATCCACAAGTAGTTGAACTTGGACTTGGACTCTTGCCCTGCATTTGGCAGCAAGTCTGGGTGGGTTGAACCTCCTTCAGAGGGTGCCCCGGGCCCAGCCCTTCCCTGCACAGCCATGTCCTCCCCCTCCATCTTCTGTGCCATGCCCTGCTCACCCTCCAGGGCTCTGTATCCCACCAGGTATTGCCCCTTCAGTACTTTTGGTGCTCTCTACAGTTAATGCTGGGAGAACTGAATTGTCCAAACTTTAGTTATTTATGCAGATTAAAAGAGAAAAACCATATTAGACTATAAAAAGCAGTGTTGCTTCTATATTTTATACCTAACTTGTCCCTAGAAATGAAGAAACCTAAGTTAATCACCAGTAGCTTTTGCCTGCATAATGATGCCATACTGGACCAATGTTGTCCTCTTCTTGTCTGCAAGGGCTGTTTACCAATTTGTACTGCTGAGAGGGCTCAAACAAGAAAAACTTCAGTTCCAAATGTACATGGACAACGGTGAAAAGTACTGCAGTGATTGAGTATAAGGGAAATTTATCTCCATTATTAGGTCACATTCATTAAAATTCAGTACACAAAAGGATGAAGGATTCCTTCCTGCATGAAGAAACTGCTGCATCATAGTAACTTATGAATCTTTTGAGGCTTTAATGCATGGTCATAAGTTTGCTCTTGTTTAATTAATTTCTGTGTTTCCCTTGGCACTCCAAGCACAGGTGAATTATAGAGAATCACTCACTTCAGCCAGCACCTTCAGAGCAGGACACCTCTCTACCAAGATTTCCAAAAAAATATAAAATTAGAAAGTATTATGTGTGGTATTGTTAAATTTAAAAAGTATCTAATACTCTTCATATACTGACACAGCATTTATCTTTGAGACTTTCCAGAAGTGAATTCTGCATTCTTATATTTCTTTATGAAGAAGAAATTCCTATAGATTTCAGATTTCTATTCCTTCTAATAAAATTTATATTTTGCCTAGTAATCTGTTGTGCTGTAGGACAAAAATAGTGACTGTTCAGATTTTAATTTAATGGTGGTTTTTAATTATCTATGGCTCCCTTTTACCAAGCTAATGATTTAGTTAGCCTTTTGTAATGAAAGGTTATAATTTTAATAATACATTTCAGTCTAATACAGCTTTGAGAAACTGCTATTTCAGATTAGCTCCCTATTAAATGCTGGTATTCTTACTCATAAAGGCATCCCATTGAATGAATATTATAGATCTCCTTATGTTTTATGAGCTTAAAAGTGCTTTTATTTTAATCTTTATTTTTTGTTAGCTGAATGTCTGACAGTTGGTCTCAGGCATCACAAGATTTCTGTAGTTGCCAAAGTGAAAGATAATACTGCAATTTAGATGTGTATCAGTGATCCACCAATGATAATAAAACTATTTTTTTTATGGGAGCCCACACATTTTACATGCTTTATTCCTAACTGTACACTTGTTAAAGCTACTTATTACATAATTAAATATGCACTACAGTATCTACATTAATGGCTTCAGATTCAAGAAGGCAACTTCTCTCCACATTCCAGTGTTTTGTTACAGTTTCATAAATATTCCAAATTAATATTTAATGGTAGTTATTCCCATGGAATGCTGAAAGTATTGCATGTGAGGCCATCCACAAGTGACCTATTCTCATTCAAAAATGGTGAATAAATAAGAATGGAAAAAGCAAATAGTTCTGCTGTATAGGCCTCTGCAAAACAAACTGCCTCCCCCATGCGTGGTGGAGGGGTGTGTATGAATAAAGGTATTGAATTAGAGTAGTCAATATCTCATATTTAATAAAGATGAAATTCAGTTAATTGGACTATATGGTGGACTTGTGTAATTGTTAGGATTTTTTAGTTATCCAAAGGTATCTTTTTCTTATGGATCTATCATAGTAAGTTTAAAATGCAGATCATGTGAGCTATCTGCAGCAGAGTATATATAAGCAGCAGAATTCAGTCATATTTCAGAAGATTTTAGTGAGAAGTTGGGGAATTTGAGAAGTAGTTTTTTTTAATTAAACAGAGAACTGAATGAAATGGAATTAGAAAAATAGATTATTACAGTTCCATAAAAATTGTAGCAGTAGGTGAGAGTAGATCCTAAGTCTCTGGTGTCCACCAAGGAGAACCGTGAAGGGAGAACAAAAGCAGCTCTCATGTATGAGGGGAGAAGATTGTGAAGGAAGAAGAAATAAAGATGGTGAAATGGGTAGAAATAAAAACCAGGGAGAAACATGAAGTCTGCGAAGGAAGGTTTCTGCTTAAGCACTGTGGATTTTAATAATTTGAAAGGAATAATTATTTTAATGTATTTCTGTATATTACCACAATTCTTCATTGCCATAATAACGTAGGACAGTCATTAACTGCAGGGAAGAATTACAAAAAATAGCATAGCTGAAAATTAAAACTAATAACAAAGTTATCCCAGATCCAGTAATTTCTTAGTATGTTACCTTTTTCTTTTTTTTGTTTAATCTGTAGAAATTTAATAATGACTGGTGGATAGGACGATTGGTAAAAGAAGGCTGTGAAATAGGATTCATACCAAGCCCAGTCAAACTAGAAAACATGAGGCTGCAGCATGAACAAAAGGCAAAACAAGGAAAATTCTACTCCAGGTAATAATAAGAAATCTTTAAAAATAGCAACATGACACAACTTGGAAATTGATGCTGTGTATCACTCATGTGTATGCTTAATTATCGTAATGTCAGCTACAAATGTTTTTAATCAATTAAGAAATTACTATATAATTAATTATATTTTATATTATCTATAACATTGTTTTATTTATTATCTTGTTAATTAATAAGCTAATTTTTTTCATTGCTATTTGAGAGAAAAAGATATTTGGATTGGTGATCTGTGGTGGCCTACAATTGAAATTATTTCCTTTTTTTTCCCTAAAATATATGCTAATATACGTTGCAGTAAGTACATTTATTACGTGTTAGTAAATATTTTGACTTAAAATTAGTTTATCTAAATTCTGTAGCATTTTTTACTTGTTTTGATGATCTAGCTATTTCTAAACACGTTTAAAGCTCATTTTAGAAATTACAGAATGTTAAGATGAATTTATTCGTAAGCCAGAACTAGTGCCTGTTAGTTAGCTCATAGGGAAAAAATGGTCTTGTCAAATCATTGCCTACAAATACAGCTCTTAAGAACACTACATTTTATGATGGAAGTTTCATGTCATTTGTTATCTCTGACTGCAGCCATCATTGCATAAGAAAAATGATTGTTTCTAGATATTCTGAACAATACTACAAGATAGAATAATGTCACCTTTACTGTAGAATTCTTAATAAAGTAGTTTTCTAGTAACACATGTGGAAGCAAATGTCACTTGTTTCCCTTTGAGTATAAAGGAAACAAATATCCCCAGAGTATTTGAGTGGGATGGACCAGGAATTGAGCTAGGAACCATTTGGGAAGCAGGAAATGTTTTCCTATCTCAATAGGAAGGGCAACAGTGTTTGTAGAGCATGCCTAGAGTTGGACACTGTGATTGTGCAGTGCTCAGCTGTGTGAAATGTCTTTCCCATGAGCATGGTGTCCTCAGCAGAAGGATCTGGTCCTTATTCCTCTAGTGACACTTTTGGCACAGCCAGATCTGTCCCAGTGATTCGGTTCCTTTCCAAATAGTAGAGGCTTCCATTCTCCAGAAATTCTCACTGAAGATAACATTGTCCTACACCACAAATGCATTAACTTAGTGCTTATTCGTATTTTAAGATAGAGAAAGTGGAAACTACTACTATCACGTGAATGTTTTGAAGAGTGAAATAACCTTTCTTACATTCTTTTCAGAGCTTTTCTTATTATGGTAACTGAAATAAAAAGACTAGAACTGTTGTTTCATTTTCATGACTTGGATAGGTTTTCACAAAGCAGAACTTGACAAAACCTTAGACTGCTTTACCTTTGTTTGAGAGACTTTTTTTCTTAAGTGCTATATTGTATTGAGAAAGCAGAAGAATTTGTACGTTAATTAAATTGAAAAGATGATAGAAAAACAGAGTCTCATCTTCATTAGGGATTTTTCAATAACTCTTCATTTAAAGGAGACAGATATGTTTGCTGGCTTAAGAAAAAGTCTTAGAAATGAGTAGTAATATTAATCATTATATACCAGTAGCCATATTAATGACTGAATTGCATTAAGATCATGAGGAAGTGAGAGCAGCAGAATGAATTGCACAGCAGCACAGGGAGTATGATCGATGTTTGCAGTTCCTCAGGTCTCAAAATATACACATATTTTGTGTGAGATGTATATTTTATACCACTGCCAGAAATACTGTTTGTCTTACAGCTAGCACCTCATTTAGAAGGCAGATAATAAATAAACTAGAAAAAAATTTGAGAAAGCTACAGAACTTCAGACTAATTTATTACTTTACTCCAGTAAATCAGGAGGAAACTCTTCATCCAGTTTGGGTGACATCGTTCCTAGTTCCAGAAAATCGACGCCTCCATCATCTGGTGAGTAGGTTGTGAACCCTTCGGTAAAGAGACTCATCAACCTAATCTGTTAAAATTCACATACCTTTAGACCTATTCTTCTTGTTCCCCATTCTTCATAGGTAAAACCTGAGTGTTGTGTTACCAGATAAGGCTGATTTGGATAGGTTTGAAATAATGGAGTAGATGCAAGCAAGTTCAGGCAATGATAGGGCTGTTAATGCACATAATTCCCTCTTTGCTTTTACCACGGAGCTTTGTAGCAAAGATAGAACAGATCTGTGAGACTACATTACAGTAGGTAGTGGAAGGTTTGGTCTGGTCTGAGCACTCCTATTGAACAGTAAATGCCTTCTGGTACAGGAGAAAAAGCAGCAATAAAAATAGAAGTTCCTGAGAGGTTTCTGCAGTAGCATCAAGAAAGGCATTATTTTAAAACATCAGGGACATTTAGTTTCACGATTCTGATCATGAGGATGTGCTTCACATAATTCTAGGATACTGGATATTTTTTGCCTTGTACAAACTTTTCACAAATACTATTTTGTACTTGGAGCATCAACATATAGATTTAACTTTAGTTAGGTTGGATTCAAGTGGTATGAAGCAAATGCATGGCAAGTTGGTGGAGGATGCTGGCATTAGCACCATACAAAAAGCATAGCAGAAGATCACAAAAAAAATTTCTACTGAATTCAGCTGCTGTGTTGCTGGATGTTTTATCTTCTCATATACATTTTGAATACCTGAAAGCAGAAAATATTAATGAGTGTTGGTAGTTTC
This sequence comes from Corvus cornix cornix, assembly GCF_000738735.6. Classification (NCBI taxonomy): domain Eukaryota; kingdom Metazoa; phylum Chordata; class Aves; order Passeriformes; family Corvidae; genus Corvus; species Corvus cornix. Next base: position 59,940,787 of record NC_046333.1, read on the forward strand.
TTGTATTCTAGGGCAAAGACATGTATTTTCCAATCATACTCATTTATATGGAGTCTGGCCTACAGAGCAGGCATCTTAAAATGACCCTCAAGATTTTGAAGTATTTACTTGGTCATTTAAAAGGGAGACAGAGAAATTAAATCATGTTATGGTAGTGGCTTCATTTGGTTCAGTTAATTGAAATATATCTCTGTCTTGTGAAACCATGGATTGTTACTAACTACCAACTTTATTACAATTGCATTTTGTTTATTAAAATTGCACCTCAGTTTCACTTAAGTTCTCTTTTAGTTTGAAAATACAATAGATGCCCATCACAGGTGTGTAGAACACATCTTAATCTTTTGTTTTATGATGGCTTTACACTGACACATTTGCTGTTATGGTCAACTTTTTCAACAACTGCATTTTTGTACTAAAATTGTCCATGGAACTATGTTGCAATTTTATAGTTAAAGCATATGAAATGCTGTAATATTATTTGCTGTCAAAAAAACCACTTGAAGATCAGTACATAAATTTCCAGAATGTTGCACAGAATTTAGAGTTAAGAGCACAGATAACACCTAGATTACCAGCAGACTGCTACCCATCCTGTAATATTCATTGCATTGAATCGTTTCTTCAGACAGTGGTTTTCAAGAAATATGGATTTCTGGAGAAAGAAGGAAGTCTGTTAAAGTTTATTCAGTTACAGTGAAGATTTGGAAAATATGTATGAATAGTTCATATTAGCTTTTTCTGTGATCGCCGGATTTTGAGTCTACAATAATTTTTTGCTTATCTTAACACATCTGAAGAAAGGTGAAAGAGGCTGTCCTGGTTTGAGAGAAATTTGGAGGAAATGTCCCAAATGAACGTATCCTCTAATAGAAGGCAGATTTCAGCAGCCCCTCCCCCACCAGCCATTGGCTCAGTGCCGGTCAAATTCTTTGTAGAAAATCTGGGGCCTGAAGAGGATGGAAGAAGAGGCATAGTTTGTGACTAAAACAAGAGTTCAAGTGACTTTGAAGCACAATTCAATTATTATTCCTACACCTTCTCTTTTTGAAAGTTTAATCAATTACATCAATTATTTAATAAGTTGAAGAATATTAACTGAATAAGTTAGTTTCATTTTTTTACTTCGAGTCAGGGATGGGCTTTTTCAATATAAAATAGTGCCACAGAAAAACCAAACCAGAACAAACCCAAAAACAAGATGAAGAACCAGTGAAAAACAAATGAAAGGGAGGCTCATATCCATTTAAATAATCAATATTGATATAGTAAACAATCCATACAGTCCTTATGGGCCATCAAACAGCATAAGAATAATGGTGAAAATGACTGAAAAAAACTCAATGAACTAAAGATAGTTTACAGTAAAAGAACAGGAGATGTTACATAGTGTGAAGACTGAGAATGAAAAAGGAGATATTGGTATCTAGCTGATCAAGTTCTGCATTTCTTTCTTACAGGAAAAGCTTAAGGTACCTGATTTTTTACTGACAATTTTGGTTGAACATAGAACCGAAGGAGTTTTTAATGTGTCTTATTATGAGTGATTTACAGCATCTGTGCTGGCCTGTATTCAAGAAAAGATAATACGTTCTTTTTATACTTATGAAGAGGATGAAGGAAGAGTGTTGCTAGAAGAAAATGTTACATGATTTCTGTGGCTGTTTTTAGGAGCAGGATTATAGAAACAGGATGGGGATCTACTCACTGAGTTTTTCCTGGGAAGGGCAGGCACAAAGGCACAGTAACTCAGGGAATGCCAGGCATCAAGGCATTAGATCTGTGGATAATTCAAATGGGAGAAGGTACTTTATGCAAACAAAAGAGATCACTGCCCCAAGTGTCTCTTAAATCACTAGCTGCACGTAGGCTTGACAGAAATATTTATTTGTTACATAATTTAATAGCACATGCCACTGTATTAGCTGATGTCCCACTCATGAAGCAGATGAAATCAGGTCACTAAGATGGTTTCATAATAGTTTGCAGTGATTAATTAAGGGTTTGGATAAAGTCAATGCAAACGATTCTGCTTACAGATCTGTTTAGGGTTAGGCTCAGTTTGGCATAATGGCACAGCAAGATAAGCGTGTGTTACCAGAGGGAGTGGAGAGGTGGGTAAGATCTTCTCACACCAGGGTGATGCTGTACACGTTTGTGGTTCACTTTTGTGCATCTGCTTGCTTTCTGAAGAAAAATTTAAATCACTACTTAAGATCAGGATTGATTGTTGGAAACGAGAGGTTTTGTTTGGTTTTGTTTTGTTTTAGATGTATTTAGCAGGTATCTGTTGTACTCAGCATTCAGGATAATATGGCTTTGCATTTTGAAAGTGTATTTATTACTGAGTCTGTGAGGATTCTTGTTGAAACTGTTGTTACTTGCTAAAAAGGGTAAATAATTCAAGGGTATGGTATAAGCATTGTTTGTTATATATTCTTTCAGGGTAGAGATTGAACAGCAATGGTTTGTTGTATTCACTTCCATTTTACCCTGCCTACGTCCTCGCTCTTTACATAGGTTCCATGTCTGAGCCAAGCTGGGATAAATTTCTTTTCTTCTGCTATCCATTCTTTTTAGTTTTCACTATTAGTAGATCTGTGTTTATTATTCCTAATAAATGTATCTTATGAGTACAATGCATTTTTATGTAAAGGAATTAAAAATGCCAATTTTAGTCCATCCTGAGATAAATGGAGATATCATTGTACCAATATCTGGCTGATTTTGTCTTCAAAAGTGATTTTTCTTCCATTTCTTCATTTTCCATAGACACAGTAGTAACATTTCATATTTCATTTGGTGATACCCATTTTCAATTAGTGTTCATTGCTATAAAATAATGCAAATGTTCTTGACCAAGTTCTGTTGTTTATATTGGTGGAAGTCTTATCTATTCCAGTGAATACTTTGGATCTACACTGGCGTAACAAGAACAAACTTGGCCATTGGTCTGTTATGTAAATGTTACAGTAGCTGTTACAGATTGCCTTCTGTCTTCTAATCCTAATGTACTGCACCTTTAAATTTTTCCCTTTGATTTACTGTGGTTTTTTCTCATGGTTGACTTTTAATTTTTATTTATTTATTTATTACTCTGGACAGTTTTATTTCTCTTTACCTGTAATTTCCTTTTTAACCTATCTTTACTTTCCCTGTCATCTGATAATTCTGAATTGTTTGTCTGTATATAGCTATAGACATAGATGCCACTGGCTTAGATGCAGAAGAAAATGATATTCCAGCAAACCATCGCTCCCCCAAACCCAGTGCAAACAGTGTAACATCACCCCACTCCAAAGAGAAAAGAATGCCCTTCTTTAAGAAGGTAACACCGACTTCCAAGCTCCCATCTGTCCACCTGCTCACCTGCACTGCGTCGCATTTCTAGTCCTGTTAACTGTCTGCGTCCTTTGACCAGCCAATAACATGCATGCTTTGTTGTTCTTTGTTTCTTTTCCATGCTGCTGTAGCTAAGCAGAAGCAGAAATCGGTAAGTTTATATCGACATTGCCTGTGTTTATCCTGCCACTGGCATCATTAGCATTATGAGTCCAGATTAACAATGCGGCTATTCTAGAATTAAGGATGACGAGATGTGTTGAGCTGTTAGTGGATTCATTACAGGAAAACAGGAAAAAGTTCAGTGTGTCTGTGAAGCTCTGCTACGTACTTATCCTTTTTGATGGAATAATAGGACACACTTAAAAGGCCTTCTGAATGTTTGAGAAAATTATTTCTGGCAAACATAATGCACCTCTCTAGTGCATGTTTATTCTTTCTATATCTTTCTCAAGTTTTTTGGCTTTTTTTCTTTATTACTCAGTCTATTGAAATCATTACTGGAATCTATCAGATACTCAGTTTGGACTTAGGAAACAAATTGTCAAAATTGTTGTATTTTTTATTTAATCTGTACTTAAGCTTCTAATTCACTAGGTACAAAGTCTGCAAGTGCACAAGACCAATGGAAAACCTCAGACTTGTTTTGACAGTTTACTTCAAGTTTTTCCTGTTGTCATGTATAAATTATCAGCCAAATGTTCTTGCGATCCATCAGTGAGACTTTTTTAGGATCTCAGCTATTGGAAATGGTACTGGTGGTTCCCAGGGGAGCCAATGTCTCTCCATAGATAACCCAGATAACTACAGAATTATGTAATTGGCATCCTGTTGCAAAAAGCTGCAATATGTTTCTAGGACCTTTGCTGGAATAAGTTAGCAAGACATTAGGTAGCAGCCAAACTATGCAGTGAAATATCACATTTTGATTTTTTTGTTTTAAAATCTTTAGTCTTTATAACTCTCAATCATTTGGTTTTAACCGCTCACTTAAATCTGCAGGTAATAAATGTTATTACAGACTGTTATAGCGCTTAAACAGTGCCAAGTGACATTGCTGTCGCTGCTGTGGATGCTCTCGTGTTTAATAAATAGATCTTTGTTTCTGTCTCTCTTTTCTTGAACTCTTTTAAATAGTATTGAATCCTTCTAGTTTCCAAAGTCACTACTGTTGGCTTCAGTTTGGTCTGTTAAGCCTGGTGTGGAAATCAACAGCAGGTTCTTGCTTCTGAGTAATTTCTTACTTAATCATATTTTTAATTGGATAAAAATTATAAGGAAGAATAATACGTGTTGACATGTATTGGATGCTGTCTGCATAAGCATCTTTCAAAGGTGCAGCTTCTAGATGAACCACCATAGATCTGGATGATGGTTAGTCCCACGTCTTTTTTCCACTCTGTGGTATCTCTTTTCTTCCATATCAGAATCATTACTAGTGTTAGGGCGGTTCATAATACTGACATTTACAGTAAGTACTGGATGGCCATCCCAAAGTAATCTATGCAGTAAAACCATTGAGTAAAAGCCATATGGTCAAAACTGCTAGTTTTTATTCTGAGTTATATTTGAACGTGAATCTGCAATGAAAGCTGTATAGTTCAGTGCCAGTCTCTTAGAAATGACTAGATTCTCTATTGCTAAATTAAAGAACTTTAATGCTTCCATTAGATAACTTTTACTCAATTTTCTGCTGACAGCTTCATTATTTCAAGCTGTAAAGACTAGAGAAAAAAAAATGCCCATTTTAACAGAACAGATTTTAAAAATACCCCATATTCCATCAAATAAGGTAATTTCTGTGCTTGCCCTGATTGTCAAATAGCTGGTTAACTTCTAGCATGAATGCCTTTGGTTAAGTCAGCCACATTAAGACAAAGATCTGTTGCATCAGGGTACTCATGCTAAAAGCATTTGCACAACTGTCATGAATTTTTCCTCGAATCTATCTCTAATACGCTTATCAGATTACTAAAAATGTGAGCAAGAACAGTGGAGGACTGCTTTTGGATACAGGCCCAGCTTAATTGCAGGGGGTTGCTTTGGAACGTGCTGAGTCAGATTCTGCACTGTGTACAATAAATCATTTCACGTGCTTATGATGCCTTGGGCACTGGTATTCATTCTCATGTTATTAATTATCTCGTGAAAATACAGGTAACAAAAAATAAAAAAAATTACATTGAAGGACATCACTAAAATGTTTTCTGTGTTTTAGACTGCTTTAGACTGCTGCTTGTGTAGCATTGTGTGCTGTCACTGTATTAACGTCTGTCTTTGTGGGTTTATGTTTTGGAATGTATATACTTATTTTAATGTTATTGCAAAACACCTTGGGATACATTGAGTTCTGGAACAATGAACAATGTCTGTATTCTGTGATCTTGACTGATGTATTTGTACTATGTACACATTTGAAAAATAAGTCTGGCATTTCTTTTTCCATCTCACCCACAGATTCCTGGGTTTGGGTTTCAGTCATTTTTTCCCAAGACACAGATAAACCAAAACCTCCCTTATGAACAAAAAATCTTTCTGATAAGACTCCATTCTTGGTGATATATATTGAATGGCCACTTATTAAAGAAAAAAAACCCCAAACCCAACAGTTTAATTTTTTTATATTGTATTGTGATAACAATATAAAATTTTTGCAATCTTTGGAAGGAGACAATCTTTTTATCTTTGTATGTTAAAACACTTTTTTAGAAATTGTGCATGATACATCAGTTAGTATTCTGGTAAATATGGTACTACCAGAATCCATTCTCGGGTGGTGACAAGAACTTCCCAAAGTGGAAGAAATGCTATCCCAAGCTCTGCTTATGATAATTTTCTAGAAATACTAACTTGATCAGTCATTATTTTGATTTAATTTGTGATTGAACTGTGGGTGCAAATCTGGAAGTGAGACTGACTGCTGCCATGGGAATTTGCAGTGATGTCACAGTATTTTTTCAAGCAGTGGGCAGATCTGAACATTATCAAAAAAGACAAGTTATGCTTTTCACATGCCCTTTTATTTTTCTCTTTCATAATATCCTATATAGAATTTCTGTTGAAAACAAATGCCACAGCTCTAGAATTAGCCATTTCAATTCATTAGTTGTTGGAAATAACCTTTTCAATTTAGCAGTTAGGAATTATGGAGTGGGACATGTGCATGACCCAGAATAAGTTTTTAACTATCCAGAGTAAATATGAAAACAGTAGGAAAACCTAAAGTCAAAGAAAAGTTTTTTTCAAAAGAAATCCCTGAACCTCTTATGTCCTTATCTTGTGCTACCAGTTTTAGGGAAAAGTTAATGAATCCAAGATTCCTGTGACATCACTGGAAATTCAGAGTTCCTAATACTGTAAAGAGTGATTAACACTTTCTATATGTGCTGTTATGCTGAAAACTTTTCCTGTTTTGCAGACAGAGCACATCCCTCCCTATGATGTAGTGCCTTCTATGCGACCAGTAGTTTTAGTGGGGCCTTCTCTGAAGGGATATGAGGTAATTGATTGTTGTGAATGGTTTCATTTTTGCCAAAATACTGTGCTTCATTTGTAGTTGATAATGGATAACATAGGCAAACATCAGACAGTTTTTACTCCTACTGAATAGCTGTTTATTTGTATTTTACTTCATGTCAGAATTGAGATTAGGAATAAATTGCATTCCAATCTCATTGTTCGGATATAAGATTTACTGTCAGCTTTATTATATAATATTATTAGCATCAAGTGTTATGAATTTCCTATGTGATTATTAATTTGTTGGTTTTTTCCTTCTAGGTAACAGATATGATGCAAAAAGCATTATTTGATTTTTTAAAACATAGATTCGAAGGGCGGTAAGTACTTTGCAATGCAAATATACTTCAGTTCAGGTTCCGGTTGGGCACTACCAGGTTTTTAAGAAATAATAAGATTGGACAAAATTAGGAATGACAGCTAATTCCTTGATCAGTGGATTTTAGTGTGGATTGGAAGTTTCCTTGACAGAGCATGCAGAGGCTGTGTTGCAGTGGGAAGTGTTCTGGGGCATATATTTGGTGAGAGTGGAAAAAAGGATGTCTTCTTCTTGATGACTGTGACATTCACACTCCAAATTGCTAGATATTTATCTACAGATTAAAAAGTTATTTTAAGTATTTTTCAAATGGTATCAACACTTCCCAGGTTTTGAGCAAACTGACAAGAGCCACGGTTCCTCCTCAGCTCTAATTCCTTACTTGGCATCCATCTTGGAAAGAGTGATATGAGATTCAGACTATCTGGTCTATGGGATTATTGACCTTTTGATCCCTCAAGATAGGATCTTGGTTTGACAGTAGTTCTGGGCTCTGTAGTGGGAAGTTTCAAAAGGACTGGGATGAAGGGGTAGGGCAGTCCTCCACCTTGCTGAAATATGGTTACCCTTGATAGCAGACCGGCTGCACTCGCTGGGTTCTGATCCAAGTGGTTACAGCAAGCTAGACAAGGTCCAGTGGGATTTGTACTTGAGCCTTCAGGCATTACTGTGGTACAGATCTCAAATGATAGTCTGTCTTTAAAAGCGGTGACGTGATCTGTAACTCCAGCATCACGGACCCATGGAGCAGAGACATCAGGTGCATTCTCCAGACATGATTATATTGGTGTTGGATCAAGCTCCAGATTATATGTCCCAGTGGGTTGACACTGGGAGGAAAAATTGAGAAAACCAGAAGATCTTATTATAATATCTGTAACTTCAAGGAATGTCCTATTTTGTTTGGAAGTGGAGAGATCCATAACACTATTCTGTGTGTCCTGTTGCTGCCAAAACTTTCAAGAGGGAGCCTGATGATTTTTGTCAATAGCTTCAGTTTTTTAAAATACCAGGCACTGTGGTTTAAACTGGTGGATTTTCTCAGTCTGAATAATGATGTAAATACCTAACCACTTCAGTAGTCTCTCTTTATTAGTCAGGATTGTCAAACCCTAGATACACACCTTCAGAATTGGAAGTTAACAAAACAGTTGTTGCAAGCAGATGAAAATTACTCCATCTTTAAGTATTTTAGAGCATATCAGATTTTCAGTTGTAGATCCAACGGTTGCAGGGTGAATCCACAAGTACTCCAAATAAAATTGATGTCTATAGTAGCAGATTTGAAGCATTCCAAACTTCAGCAGCAATCTGAATCATTACTTAAGGTTTTGAACAAATTCGCACCGGAGTTTCTCAGATTCATGCTAGTGCTTTAAGCTGCCACACTGCTGTCCCTGCTCTCACTGCAATTGTTTCACAATATGAACATACACACCCTTTGTTTTGAGAGCAGACTTGGTCTTCCTGATGTGACATTTCTCAAAGACATTAAAATGTCCTTAGAAAGATGGTAAAAAGTCTTAAAATGAAAAATAGCATTTTTCATAGATAAAGAGACTGATAAATCTAGCGTTGTTCAATATACCATAATTGTGTTTATAAAGGCAAAAATTTTTCTATAGCCTGTAGGAAGAAAGACTGGCAGGAAAAAATCCAAATCAACACAAAAAACCAAAAAGCTGTAAAAGTTTGTAGTCGTTCCATTAGCAAATAAAGATAACCAGTAAGTATCACAATACACGTTTGATTTAATTTTAAGACAAATGGCATTATCTGTGAGGAGCTGTGCCAGAAATCACAATCTTTGGTGATGTTTTTAGCTTAAGTTAAATCATGCCTAGATTTCCAAAATTATATTACTAATCAGTATTGTGCACATAGTTCTGTTTTTTCGTATTAACTTCTGGCTCTGTTACATTTTTTAGGGTTTTAGATAAGTGTATACACATGTTGAGTTCAGTGGGAAATGGCCTATTGGATTACATTTCAAATGAACAAACAGCATCTGACAGTGCTTGCTAGAGAGGAGCCCTCCCTCTTCTTAGCAAATCCATTTCCTCTTTTAAATTGCAAGTAAAATCCTACAAGGAAGAACAAGGGAGTATCATCACTCTGATTTAACTTTCAGCACTGGAAAAATGTGACCTCTAAACCTCATTAGACCAGAGAGTTTGAAAAGGAACTTAAGGGTGCATTTTGGCGCAGTAAAGCAAAACAAACCAAAGAAACTATCTTCCTAGGAAGAAGAATATGCAGAAGGTTGTGTAGCAGGTCAGTGCAAACAACTGAAAGTAACCACTTCTTTCTTGGCTCATCTATTCTCATAAACACAAAACTGAACCTGCCAGATAGTCAACCTAGACTTTTCAAGGATGTGCTTCTCCAAGTTACAGTTCTCCTTTTTAGGTGGCTAGCATATTGCTAGCATAATCTTCCTGGAAAATTATAGGTAGCTCTTGCACTCTGTTAGAAAAACACGTTAGTAAACTGAACAATAAAAAACCCAAAAAAAACCCCCAAGCCAAAACAAACAAAAACCCCATGATTTGTACTTGTAGATCTATACTAATTTCCCTGCTAAGCCTTACCCTTACCATTTAATTCTGCATAGCCCTATATGTCTTATACATATGGCTAAAGTAAGCCAGGTTGTCGTTCAGTACTGTTCAAGTCAGGGAAAGGAGAAAGCAGTTTGCTAATACTGGGGGTACTGGTGTAAAGTCAGATCCTCATCAGACCTGGAGACCCCAGGGAAGTCCCATCTTCTGCAGTAATCCCTGACCTCCTCCTGCCTGCCCTCTCCCTAGGCATGTGTAGGATGTCTTATCAATAGTTATTGTAGCAGTATTAAGTTAGATAAAGTTTTTTCTCTGTTCACATTGAGCGAAGCATACTGTGCTGCTGAGAACTTATTTTCCTGTAGTCTTAGCCATCTTCTAGTGTTAAATGAGAATTCTCCCCACATCCCTGAGAGATAAATAACGTTCAGCACTGTTTTGCTGTGTTTGTTTTGCAGTATATCAATTACACGAGTCACAGCAGACATCTCGCTTGCCAAACGCTCAGTGTTAAACAATCCCAGTAAGCATGCGATAATAGAGCGATCTAACACCAGATCAAGCCTAGGTAAGTACCTGTAACGATACTATCTACAAATTACCTGTGAAGTATGCTACTCTCCATTCATATGTCTAAGCTAAAAATAGCCTTCTCTCTGCTGTGAGAAAATCACAATTCCCATAAATCAGAAATCCTGGCACTAGAAATCATTTTAAAATCACTATCAGGTAAACTTCCTATAGTGCTGATTTTGGTTTATTCTCCTTATGCTCAGTTTTCGTGTTTTGCTGTTTGCCTCAGTGGGGAGAAGCAGCCATCCATATAAAATCTGAAAACATAATGTCTTGGGGTGACCTTATGATGTGTATCCCCTATCGCTGTTCTATGCCCAGAAATTAATTTTGTGCCTTTCTTCTGGCTAAATAGAAATGACTCTTTTCAGTTTCTTGGAATTACATGGATATTGCTGATATTTTGCATTATTTTTATAAGTTTACTGTTAGCGATAGCAACTGATACGAAGCTTGAAAAATATTACTGAAGTACACATTTGGTGAATTTTGTGTCAGTTTAAACTAATCCTAAGGTTGGTACAAAAAAGGGAAGGATGCAAAAAGGGAGATGTTTTTAAAAACTGTATAGCTGCATTCATAGCCTACATGTCTGTCATCTTACATGAGTCTTTTAGTACTGAAGCTTGCCCAGTTGTATCAATAATTAAACATTTATTACTCAGAAAGAAAAATAAGCTTAGCTGGGAAGTTGTAACTAAATGTAACCATCTACAGTACAGGTGGCTGCACTGGAGCTTGCCATCCCAAGGTGTCCGTAGAGTTAGGAGGAAAAGGTGATAATTTTGGAGTCTTAATTCCTGACTGCCTTTGCCATTCCTCTAGTGTGAGATGTTTTATATCCAAGACTCTGCTGCTGTCACTGGTGCATTCCCTGTGTAGAGCCACCTGGAGGGAGCCAAGAGGTCTCATGGAAGGTTCCCTGCCCATGGCAGGGCGGGTTGGAACTAGATGATCTTTAAGGTCCCTTCCAATCCAAACCATTCTGTGATTATAAGATGAATCGTGCCAGGAGTCTACATACTCGTGTAAGGGCACTTGGCTGAGATACAGATATGGGTCCCATAACAAATCCTCTGCAAGTCCCCCATCAAATACCAAAAAAGGAGGAACTTGCTACATCACAGATGGATCCTCCACTCATATTTCTGCCTTTACAAAGCTGCAGATTCCTCTTAGCAGCCTTTGAGAGAGCTTGGTTTCCCTCGAACACAGCATTGTATCTTGAAAAATTGTAAATTTTGTGGAACAAGAAAGTAGTTTCATTCATCCTATTAAATAAGTTCATATCAGTTTCGCGACAAAAAAATTTCTGACACCTGAACTGACTGAATATTTAACGTTTGCCTAATATAGTAGTCATTTTTAGCATAAGCTTCTCTGCCTTAAAAATTTTGTCTTCCCTTTCTTGAAAATCTGTTTTGTAAAACCTTTGCTTTCAGCTATATGGAGGCTGTGAATTTTTTCTTGGAAGTAGTCTGTAGCTTCCAAGTGTGTCTTATTTAAAGTGTTTTGAAATATCAAAATGCAATGTACTATAACAACATAATTAATATCTTTACACACGAGAATATTCTTCTGTGTGAATTTCAGTCTTGTCACCAAAGTCTGTTTAATAATCTAATGAAAAGATAAAGTGTCACTTATTTTGAATAGGACTGAAAATTGGTAATAAGTATGGAGGTCAACCAGTCATGGAACAAACAGAATCATGATGATTAAGTTTTCAGCCTCATCAGCAAAGCTTGTGCAATTTTGCAATAGTGTACAAATATATGCAGCAGTAAAAGCATATAATTCATTCCTCATGCTAAAATATTCTCATATATGTGAGACTCTATCACAAAAATCTATACAGGAAAAAAATTAATAAAAATTAAATTCTGCCCAATCTTGTACACCTTTATCTCATGTAGAACCATACTCTTGAGAGCGTCAACATTTTTTCTTTGTGTCAAGGTACTTTTTTAGATGGAGGTATTTAAAATGGAAGTTCTGACAGAACTGCAGTTTGAGACACCCAAAAAGATGACAGTGATTATGTATATATGCAAATATGTGGATTGGTAGGTAGATGTTTCTCTCTAGTTTTTGTAACGGGCCTGTTATTAACTATAATTTCCTGCTACATACCTGGTTTTCAGTTGCTAATAATTGTTCTAAAAATTAACTGATTTATAAAATAACTTTGAAGATCTTTGACCAGAGCAACTGGGTCATTCTAGTAATAAAGTTAGGGCAAAAATTAATTTTACATATGCTAAAATATTCTCAAACGCTTTGCTTTCAGAAGCTGTAATACTTTCATTGTTCTAGTAATCTAGAAGGGTTTTGAAATCTGGTAGTCAACTGAACAAAATTTCAATTACTTGTTTCTGGGCAATTTTATGAAAATAATGAGAAAACTTGATCAAATTAGTAGAATCTGCCATTAACGCATGCCAAGCTTTGCATCTGAATTGCTTAAAGACTCAGCTTTCCTTGGCTAGGTCCAGCAATGATGCTGAGCAGAATCTGCTCCCAGTAGACTGAATCAGAGCAGCCAAGCAGAACTGAGGTAAAAAGATGCTCATCCTCCAATTTGCGATCCCTCCTTTGCTGTGCAGCATGGAGAATGGAATCAAAAGTCATTTACTTTAAAGAAGTTCACCTGGAGGAACAGGTGGCTGGCCAAGCTAAGGCAGGAAGGAAAGTAGTGAAAATCCATTATGGAAAAGGTTTGACTTATGGAAAAGGAGTTGGGACAGTCAAACCCACTGATACAGCACCTCCAGGTCTCTGCTCTAGGCATGGGATAAACCATAGGAGGACAGAAATCAGACAGGAAGTCTGGGAGGGAAGTGGTGTGGCAGCAGTGTTGGGACAAAAACTGAGATAAAATAAAATAAGCTGGAGTCAGAAAAGGTAACTGCTTTTGTAAGACAGTGGGAAAACCATTGAGCAAGGCAAAAGAAAAAAGTACAAGGCATGTTACAGCCTGTTCCCTTGCCTACCTGCAATGTACCTCAAGGCAGAAATAAGAGTCAGAATCAGAAAACATCATTGTAGTCTGCTGGTAGGTGGCCTCTCCTAGCAGTGGTTCACAAAGAAGATGACAACATACCACTGCTGTGAGTATTTAGTTGGCTGAAGTAGAAGAGGTGAGTGGCAGTATCACACCATATAGCGGAATTTTTTTTCTGTCTGTGTGATGAATTTGCTATAAGTCAACGAAATACCCTGTTAAAAGTATATTATTTGGTTTTAAAATTCAAGTAGTGCAAAATAAAGGTTAGGAAGTGATAATAAGAAGGCTAACGGTGCAGCTTCTTAGTATTTTTAGGTTATGTTTGCTGTCATCCAGTCTTTGGTCAAATATTTACAGACTACTTTTCCACCAGTCCTCTGCCTTAATATTCTTGAAAAATATGTAAAATAGTGTGGGGAATTGGAATTTTTGAGTGAATCACTACTTCCCTAATTTCCCTGTATTAACTTATACAGTGTATGCCATCAAAATCGGCATGTTGCATGATAATGCCCTGACTTGGAAGAGGGGGATGGATATCAGGCAGTCCTTTATGGACTACTGGAGCTCCTGTTGGGTACCTTGTAAAATACCAGGCTTGTGGATCCTCATTCCCCAGAAGTCCTCTTATTTTAGGCTCTCCTCTTTGCAGACATTTAACTGGGGAGATATTCTTTTCATTTCCAGCCTAGCTCAAAGAATTTTTTCCTTCTCTCAGATCAGTACTTATATTCTGTACTGACAGTACAGAGCAGCATCAGGAATGTCCTGAGTCTTAGTACTGACTTGTAAAAGAAGCTTCAAGGTTATGTTCCGTTTTGGAAGAAAGAATCCCCAGGAATCAGGATTTCCTGTAGGATGGCTTCCATATTTCTATTCTGAATGTAATTTCTAGTGGTAATTACTCTGAAGAATCAGACACTGCATTTCTGAAAATTAACCCTCCCTGAATTATTCATAACTTGTGATTATTCTTTGTAATTTTCTCTCTGGAAAATACTAATAATTCCAGCTTTTCACCTAACTGGGATGTTTCAAAGGGAAAAATCATTTTATTGCATATATCACCACAGTAAGCTCCACAAAATAGCCCACAAATATTTTATTAATTCTGTTTTCAGAGGAAGATTAGAGCCATGTGTTCTAAATGAGATGTGAAACACATATTTGACAATGAAGAGAAAGTAAATGATTCAATGGCTTCTTATCAGTTGACAGTGTATGGAGTTGCATACTGAACAAGACAGCAGCCCTAAAGGAACAACTTTATTATATGTTCCTGAATGTGCTCTGTTATAATACAGATCGCAAAAGATTTGATTTAGGAGAGCTATTGTGGCATTTCCTACTTTATCAGCATTAGCTTTGCAGCCAGTAGTATTCTCTATGATTACAAGTTTCACAGATACATCATTAAATCAGGACTCACATCACATTCGTTCTTTTCTAGTATCTGCTGCAGGTCTGCTAGGAGTCCTGGAAAATGAATTTTTTGTCTGCCTACATTTTCCCTTCTATAAAATGAAATTAATAGGGTTTTTTCCCCAGATCACTGGGGGGGAAAAAAAAGAAAAAAACCACAGAATTTCAGCAAGTACTAAATATGTTCTGGTTCTCTTTTTTTTGTCCAGACTATCTACAATGACTTAGCTCTGACCTAGGTATTTAAAACTCATATTTATCACAATAAAAATTTGTTCTTGTTAAGGAAAAACAGGGTTTGTTTTGGTTTGTTTTGGTTTGCTCTGAATACGTCTCCTGGCTGCAGAGCTATGGGATGTGGGGAGATGAGTTGCTTTCTTGTCTCTCCTACTTGAACAGTCATTGGCACGTGGACAGAGACCTATGTGGTTTATTCCTACATCTGGTATAATTTAAAAATGCCTTTTTGCAAATATATATAGATATATGTTTTCTATATAATATATATATAGCAAATATAGCTCCCCATAACTGCTTTATGTTAATCCAAATCCCTCCCTCCTTCCAGATTCAATGGAAAGCTATTTCTTTACTCACCAACCTTTGTGCAGTTGTACCTCATGCAGCCAGGCCACTGATCAACCCTTCACTTATGATCACATTTGTGAGCAGCAGTTGTAACTGCAGCAGAGAAGGCTATTTTTTAGACTTCTGAAAACATATTGTTGGTTTTTAACTATTATTTTAATAAGTGTTTCATCAATTACTTAAGGTAGTACAAAGGTACTGTGCTTGATCTATTTAATGCCAAATACTTTTTTCTGGGAAATAAATGTATGTCTTTTTGAGAACTCTTACCTTATCACCCAATACAGGTCTGCAATGTTGTGCATAGCACAGAAAACAGTGAACTGAGCACCATTCTTTGGAATGATTTAATAGATAACCCAGAATTAATTTCAAAGAGACGTACACCAACAACATGATAATCAGAAATAGGAATTGCCACGAGGAACTCAATTTACAGGATTATAAGGGAGTCTCAATCAGCTTTTAATGCTACACACACCTATCGACTGACAGTTTGCTTTTGTAATGGAATCAGTTAAAAATAGACTTGGGATTTGACTCATGGGAAACCAATGCTGCCACTGAATATCTAGTATAAAATTAATGTTCTCAAGAACTTTTTTAAAATAGTGTCTGGCTCATAAAGATTTAGGTGGATAATACAGTCTTATTCCTCTCTAATTAAGCTTATTTTGATGTAAATAGGAATGTTTGCTTGTCAATATTGTTACATGTTTTAACACGTGAGATGTTAGAACTAAATTTAAGGAAAGGACAAATGATTAATTTCTTTAAAAGCCTAGAAGAAATCTGTAATTTTGAATAGATTTTTTCTCCAAGAAAGTACAGTATGTGGTTAAGTCTTACTCACCTGAAAATCAGCCCAAATTGGCTTAGTTAAATTTTATATAGACACATGCCATTTGCAGAAACTGCTGAACCAGCTTTGTGCTTTTGCTGCATTTTTTGTCAAAAGAACCCTGTGTATGTTACGCTTGTTATAACCTTACCTCATGCTGTATGCTTTGTACAAAACCTGATTGTGTTGGCTTTTTCCATTCTTTGCTTCATTAATGCTCTCCCTTTCCAGATGTTTTAGGTATGTATACAAGCTTGCAAATTACTTTTCCTGCTGTTTTGTGTTCAGTGCTTTATTGTACCTCACAGAACCACCGTGTGTTTCTCACATCTGGCTCACTGACAGACAAAAGCTGATCTTGTACCTGTGCTGCTAAGTCTTTATTTTAGAAAACTTTGCTGGTTTTCCTTACTTATTTTCAAGTAATTCTAAAAATAAAGTTGACATTGACAAGTAAATGCTACAGATTAGGTATTCCATTGTATATTTCTGAGATGTGTGCACCTAATCTGCGTGTTCTAACACAGATGAGTGACCGTGGATGTAAAATGTATCACTGTGTTTATGGTAAATCGATTGCCATCACGTGCCTGGGAATCTATTTGCTTTCCATGTGCATATGCAGTAACCTGTCAGGCATTACATGCACCCAGTTTGCATGTGCAATTGAGCACCTACCTTTGGAAGACTGTCTCTAAAAAGTGTACAGATCTTTCATTCACATCATTAGGTTGATACCCCAAAGTTTTGTCTTCTGAAAATGAAACATAAATGCTCAAAGAAATAGTAGTGGATTACCTGTGCAAATTTCAGCCTTGTGGTTTCTTTTTCCTTGATAGTTGTGTGAGAAGCCAATTGAATGCTTGAAACTATGGTAACAATTTTTTTGCTTTATATATATATATATATATATATATATATACACACACATACACATACTGTATATTATATACAAATATGATGTTACTATGTATTCTCCATGTCCAGTAATTTAATGACAGTTGTGGTGTCAAGTATAATAAGTTTCAAGTAAAAGCTATCCTTATAAATAAGGATAAACCTAAAAGAGTGCTAGCTAGGCATCATAAAAATCCTTCATTACTTACAGAGGCCATGGAACAGGAACGCAAAATTTGGACTTAAGCAAGAGTGTATTTCCTTCCCAAGGCCTCAGAGATCTAATATAGTTCAAAGAAAATAAAAGAGGTGTTCAGTGTGTTATAGAAAATCCTGATTGTCCCTTTATAATTTTATCTTCAAGATAGGTGTGACAAATGTCCATAACTCTCATTCTCAGGTGTTAAATATGTTAACCTGGTAAACCTGAACCTGCCTTGAACCAGAATGCAGTAAAATAGCAGCTAAGAGCTTTTGAGTTTTCATGAGGGCGTAGATATACTTCTTTTTGCCCACAAATGGGAAAAGAGCAGTGTGAAGTTCATGAACCTGTGATAATTTATCAGTCTCACATGTCACAAAATACTCTTTTATCCTGCTGGGCCAGCCTTGATTTTCTTAACATCTAAGGTCAGAGTTTCCCCAATGAATTCTTTAGGTAGTACTGTATTAGAAGTTTGGTACTAACTTTCCAATATTCTAACTTGCAAATAAGGTTTTGATACAGTATAGGCAAAGCATTTAAATGAAATTTCTTGAGTGTTTTTAAAGGGTATATGGGGGAAAAAGATTCTTGATTTCTGTAAATTAGAGATAACTCTCAGCAACCTCTCCTTGTATTTTCTCATGATGCTGCACAGAAATATGTGATTGATAATTACATTGAAACAAAACATATGCTAGAAACAAAGTATGTAGCAATGTGTTAGAATAATTTTTAAGGTTATGGATATCTGTGTAATAGGATACTTGGATAGGTGAATAAAATATTTTTAGCTAGTTAGCTGTTTGTTTAAGAGTACAGTTTGCTTCCCTTAAAACTATTCACACTGTAGGCTGAATTTTTTTCTTTCTCCTGGGCTGGTGGAACTGATTAAAAGTTGGTGTTTGTGACCCCACTTTATTCAAGACTAAAGGTTTGCTTTGTTTAACCAGAATGCAAAGAAGTCTGGGTTCAGTTCTGTTCTCTGCTAAGAGAGGCAAGGGCTCATCATTCCCATCGCCATGACAGGGCTGTGATTGCCTTTAGGATGGCTGTTGGTTGGTCCTGCTGAGTCTTACGCACTTTGCATGATAATTAAACTTTCCCTGGAGAAGGAACTGGAATCCATGTGTTTTGCCTCCCACTCTGAGCATCAGGCTGCAGAGTCAGTATCTCTCCCACTCAGTGAATACACAAATGTTTTGTGAGTGGCACACCGTCAGCAGGAGGGGTTGAATAGCCAGTGATGGAGTGGTTCCACATCCTATCTGTGAGAAAGGCTGAACATTTTTATTTATGTTTGTTCTGAAAAAAACAACAGACCTAGGGAACACTTATTTAGTGCCTATGTATGGACCAGATCTGTAAAAGCCTACAGCACTGCACAGAGTAATGATGCATAGTCAGAAATACCCAAGTTATTGCCAGCCTGACATGATGATATCCATTCTGAACTGTGCAGAGACACTTGGTCCTCTGGACAAAATAAATGTTAGACTGCTTCTTTGCCCAGTTTTCCTATCTCGATTACTCCTTAACAGAGTGTAGGGGAGCTTAATGATAGGAGCAGTGCTATGCTGCTGCATGGCACCTTCTGGAGCTGCTGTGGTTCTTCCTGGCACAGTCATTTCAGTGCACCCTTGTGCAGTGCTCAGCCACTTGTGTTTCTGCTGCAATCTGCTGGTTTCAGTCTTTTCCATTCATAGGCCGTTAAAATTTACTTCCAGTTTAAACTTGGCATAAGAAGCATCATTCCATGAATGCTATTGTTTTGCTAGCCCAGAGAAATGAGGCAGGAAGTAGACATTTTTATGTGCTATTTAGTGTTTTTAAATGACACTATCTGTTTTATATTTTCACATAATTACAGTGCTGAATTTCAGGAGATGTTAGTCCATTATAAATAGATCTTGGTTATGCTGAGGTTTCCAAACATGACATTATTTCTGTCAATACCACTTGGACGTGTGTGTGCATTAAAAGCCATCTGAATTCTGCCTAAACTGAGCCTTAGCAGGCAGGAGGAGGAAAACCCTGTTTTCCTGCAGCACCTCGCCTCACAGCTCCCCTTCAGCAGAGCCCAGACAGGAGCTCCAGGCAGAGCAGCAGACATGCTTCTCTCCTTTCTGCCTTACCCCTCGCAGGAGCCCCATCTGTTAGGCATGAGTAACACATGCAGCCACTTTTCCTGGAAAATATTGTCATCCTCCCACTCCCACCCTCCTCTTTTTACGTAACAAGCTACTGGCTAAGGTATTTGGTGGAGACCAGGAAAATCTAAGTATATTCACAAACTACATTTAGGTTAGACATTTGATTAAACACCTGTAATCCAGGCATCTTTTGACCAGTTGCCTGAGGACTAAAGCTAAAGCATTTATTCTCTTTTGCTTATGTTCTTCAAGATTTTTTCCTTCTTAGCTGGATATGCTGGAGCAGAGGCACAAAGCATTCTGCTCCCCAGCACTGGGATGCCCCATGGTGTGAGGTGGGACATGTAGTCCTGCCTGGAGACTGTGGGACTGAACGTCCCTGGCTGGGGAAGGAGTGGAGCCTGCTGTCCCCTGCCCAGCAGGAGCCCCCTGTTAGCTCCCTGCCTGCCCAGAGCATCATTGCTGCTTGAGGGGAGGAAATGAAGATGAGAAGAAGGAGGCCAAATGCTTATATACCTGTGGGGTGCCTTCTTAACTTGCTCTGCTGTGCTCAAAGTCCATGTAACTTATTGGAACATCAGTAACATCTCGGCCTCTTTGCTTTGTTTCCAGGGAGCACAGATCCCTGGCGCAGTCCAGGATAGCCTGCTGTGGCTGAGTGCCTGCATTCTGCTTACAGCAGTACCCCATGGAGACACTATGATTTTTTCACTCAATATAAGCATGTGTATACACACACATGCTCACAAATTAAAATTTAAAATTTTAGTTCTGTCAGTCAAGCTCATGATTTTGTTCTTAATAGAGACTTGTGCAGGGCAATAATTATCACTTCCTTTTTTTCTTTTTTAATTTTCTTGGATGTCAGATATGACCTTTACTCATTTCTAGCAGTTTTTTTGGTGCAAGACATTCTACATGGTTTTAAGTGACTGGGATAAAAAACATATTTTTTTCTTTCACCTTTGTTATGGAAATCATGAAGTTGCCTTAAACTTCTCATTATTACATTCATGGAATTCAGTGATTAATTATTTTTCAGTAACTGTGTTTGTAGAAAAGAATTAGCATAAAAAAATCATGGCTTCTGATGGCTGTTCTTCTTAATTTACAAAATTATTTCAAAGCCTTTTGTGTAAGGTGTTGCTAATCATTTTGTATTGCATACATTGACACAGGTGTGCTCTTTTCATTCCATATGTCTGTAATATCAGGAGCCCTGTTTAAAAAAACTGGAATGCTTTGTCTCTGTGCCTGTTTCAGTTGAAATCATAATTTACATACCTGTTTCTATGAACAAAACAGAGCCACCAATACCATAGACAGGAGACAAAGTCAAATTTAATAGGATATAAAAATCATACTGTGCTCAGTTGAGAGTATTTGAACTTCACTGCTCCTTGTGAACATCAGAATCTCTTTGCTGTATCTAAGCAGTATTTTGTGCTTCACGTGGGCCTTTGCAGGCCAGATGCATACCCATTCTGCATCTCCTCCCTGTCATGGAACTGCTATCTCATCAGGGTCTTGCTGAAACAAATTGCTGGTGTAGCTGCTGCTCTGGCAAGCTGAGTGTCCCAGTGACTCCTGGCTGCTATGGGTGCAGCCCAGGTTTGCAGGAGGGTTGTGTTTCTCCACTGTGTAGCCTAGAGAATGTTCTTTTACCATGGCATTATATAAGTGACCCTAAGTTCCACCACAGCTCGTCATGTTATTAGTGAATTGACAGAGATAAAACGAGGTAGTGTTGTATCTTTGCCTGTATTTTAGGCGAGATTATTGTAGTAAATTGGGAAAGATTTTTTCTTGGAATTCACCTGTAAGGTCCAACTGGTGTAAGGAATGTTTGTCTGCCCCCATAACGGGAAAGCCATTTACTTGTGCTCTCACGGCACTGAATTTCTGTTCAAGGTACAGTAGTGATATTGGGAATTAATATTTGGAAGTAAGTTTAAATGTGCTGTATTTAAAGTTGTCTGGGAGATGTGTACTTACTGTTTCTTAGACCTGACTCCTTATTGTATGGAATAAATAGTTGAGTGCTCCTGTCATTTAAAATATGTTCACTTTCTGGTTACCAAGGAGACCATATAAAATAGATTGTAAGGGTCACTTTAAAATTTGGTAGCTGATTTCTGGGTTTGAATTTTGTAGCTGGGCTGTCAGCATATCACGATGATTGTCACAGTAGTTCTGATTATTTTTATGCCTCTGATTATGATTGGCAAATACAATTTATTGGAGTTTAGCGTTATAACTTCACTCTTATGCCTCTCCAGTACATAAGAAGGGACATTATTATAAATAGATGGTATTCATGGAGGTGGGAAGATTGCAAAGCTATTACTGTGCTGCTTTGAAGATACCCTACTGTCACTGTTCTCAGCTCCCTATTTTAACTACCAGTGACATTTGTGTTACTATCCCCACATGACTTCTTGAGTTCTTTGCTTACTTTGGGCAAAAGTCTGAGATAAAATTTGTGTTGAGTGTCTTGTTGTGAAGGAATTTTTACAGATAGAGAATTTGGGGTTCGAGAGATATTGTTAAAGAAAAATGAAAACCAAAGCAGTAGCAGTGGATAAAGCCTTTGTCATCTAAAAAGAGAAACTACTATTATGTAAGTAATTACAAAAATCTTAGATGTAAAGTTAGAATTCAAAGAAGATTTCAAGCAGAATTAAGGTTTTTTCCAGAAGCTGAAGAAGTACTCTAAGGAACAGGAGCTCAGGACCTCTTCAGCTATCCCTGTGGCATTTTTCCCATCCATTCTTGACTGAAGAGGTAGAGCCACATATATTAGTTCACCAGTCATGCAGTGTAGTTCCTTGAACTTTTCTCCTATACTCAAGTTAAGAAAAATAAGTACCGAAATACATTTTAGTTGAAGAAAATGATACCTCTCCATCTTCAGACTCAAGTGGAAACTATGGGTTCATAGGACCATAGTTACTTGCAGTTGTTGCCCTGGGTGTGTTTCACAATAGAACATACCCTGAGGAATACTCTGCCCTGGCAATGGGTGTTTCAAAAAGTATAGCAGGAAATGTAGTCCACAGAGGTGTGTTCTTTACTGGCAAAAAAGTGCTTCCAGCAGTGTAGCAAATACTGCTTCCCCAGACAAAATTATGATACAAGGGCATAGAGACAGATTTTGCTGGTTTTAGATTGTCTTGAACAAAAATTTTTTAGCAGTCTGGAATGGTCTTAAAATGATATGTTCATTAATATTGTTATACTGACTAAAGTGTTGAGACTGGTTTGAAATTGCAAGAAAGCAATCCAAACTCATCATCAGAACAGTGTAACAAATTCTCTCCGATATGTTTATTCTAGTTGTCATTTGAACTTAAATTAGGGATGGATTCTTAAGTGTCTTCTACTAAAACTCTGAGACAGGGGTATTCAGTGATTTCACAAGTACCTCTATGCAACAAAGTTGTAGAAAATGTAATTGTGAATGTGCCAAGAACCATCAGAAGTTCTGTCTTAAAACAATGTGGTCGTAATTCAGACAGCAGCAGGACCACAGTGCTTTTATTGGCCAGCAGGAAAGCATGCATCAGTGCTTTCCATACCACACCGTGCACATCTCTGCATTACATTCCCTGCTGTAAACCACTGATTGCATGTGCTCCCCCCCCAAACTGCAGATAACCACAAACAGTTGGAAGTGATCTCTAGTAGATCCAAAGCAATGTCAACCTCCTCCAATAAAGGACATCATACATAGATTTTTCTGAGGACCATTTAGATGTTACTTGATTTATAAAATGGCCATAGCAATCACCTATTGATTTGGAACCAAAATACTAGCTGGGATGCCTTGCTCTCTCTTGGAAATTTTGCAACCTTTTTATAGTACCCGATTTATTCAGTTGCTATTCTAAGATAGCAAAAATCAATCTCTTCATATCTCCTGAAAGAGACCATTTGGTATAGAAAACTCTATGCAGATCAGATAGGTTGTGTTTTCAAGCTAAAGTAAAGCTTTTGCCAGCAAAATAGATAAAAGGCTGATAACGTAATTTCAAGGAACTCTCTTATTAAATTTTTGGTACCTCTTCATGACCTTTAAGTCTCTGTTGGTTGTCTTCTTATATTTTCTTTTAATGGGCTAGATATTGAATCTGGTTTTGGTTCATGAAGCGTGCACAACCTTTAAAGGGAAACCTGTATGAATTAGTCTTGTCTGGCCCGATGACTTTCTTTATAGACTTGCACAAATCACCCAGCTTCTCTAATTCCTCTGTGAAATCAGTTGATAGCAAGATTTGAACAGGAAAATGTGATTTCATTTCAAAGATGATTTTGCTATTATAAGATGTAGTTTTGTTTCATTGGGGAATGAAGACAGTTTCTACACCACTTGTGAAAGTGGATGCAGCCCATCTGTCTTGGAGAGGTTTGCCCTGGAAAGTACTGCCAATCAGACAGGGTGCCGAGAGCTGGGAGCATGACTACCAGAAGAAAAGATGATTTTTCTCTGGGAAAAGCAGCTTTCCACAGCTCCTGGGGTTGTGAGGAGGATACCATGGCATTATTTAGATTATTCAGTTAGTTTCTCTTATAAAAGTGTTTTACACATAATAATGAAATTTTTAACATGGTACCATACTGAGGCCAGTAGAAGAAAACTGTTTTCCTGAGCTTTGATAAGTTGAACTAAATGGGAAAACAGTAGTTCCTGCTAACATAGTAATCAGTACTTCCTAATGCCTATCTCAGGCAGTCCAGTTTGAGCAAACTGGTTATTGGGTAAGATTCAAGTCTGAGCTGACATTATTTACGTGTAGCAGATTTGTGGCCTAGTACAGTTACCATTTGATGCAGCAAGCATTCGTACCCCTTTTTCTTGGTCTGGTCTGGGGTCATGTAAGAAGGTGTTACCAGTATCTCTCCAGCTTGGAATAGCAGGAATTGGTGAGGTGAGAGAGGCAGGCAGTGCCTGCAAGGGCAGCAAAGCCGGGGTGAAATGCTCTCATTAACGCTGTATTCATTACCCTACTGTGCCAGGGACATGCACAGAAAACAACTCCTGCAGCCAGAGGAGGAGCAACACGCCAGTCTACTACATTGTTACATTTCTTAAAACTAATCACCTCTTAGTATTTTCATAACTTTTAATTTTCTACTTCTCTGCAGCTGAAGTTCAAAGTGAAATTGAACGGATTTTTGAATTAGCCAGGACACTGCAGCTGGTAGTGCTTGATGCTGATACCATTAACCACCCAGCTCAACTGAGCAAAACCTCTCTGGCTCCCATTATAGTATATGTAAAGATTTCTTCTCCTAAGGTAAATATTTTAGATACCTTTATGTTCTTTCAGTCTTTTTTTTTTTGGGGCCTTAAATGCAGATAATCACATGTCCTCATTTAGGTTCAGAGCTATATATTGTTACTGCTTCCCTTTGGATAGTGAAGTATTAATAATCAAAAAAGTATCTGAGCTCCAATGTTACCAAAACCCGTTTTGGAAAAGATGCTGTAGCTCCAATGGGTTTTTTAATTGGGATTGCACTTTTAGTATCAATCACGTAAGTAGTAGTAGTGTTCATGGTTCGTTAAATCAAAATAATACAGAAATGAACACAGAATGAGTATCAGACTGATTGCTAAAGTTTAACATCTGATAATATACTCTTTCATTGTGTGTAAAAAAACATGCACAGACCTTGCGAAGAGGCATTCAAAAGAGAAGAATGAATTTGTGGGAAGAGAACTCAGGAGATCAATTTAAAAATTCAACTTAGAAAAAATGAAACCAGAAGCAGCATAAAAAAGGCAGGAGGGGAACTTTTTAGTGCTTGTAAAGGAAAGGAGATATTTGGATGTAAATTAAAATTAGCTCATTCTGGATGAGGGAACATGGGAAATGTTCTTGAAGCCAGCAAATGAAGAATTTGCTCATGTGAGCAGTTTCAAATGTAAACATTTTAAGTGGTTATATATGTATATTAAGTCTGAGCCTGCTCACTTTTTTTTAATGTCTTACTTTTCACAGGTTTTACAGAGGTTGATAAAATCCCGAGGGAAATCTCAGGCCAAACACCTTAATGTTCAGATGGTGGCAGCTGATAAACTGGCACAGTGTCCTCCTGTGAGTTACTGTTAATTTATGTCTTGTCACTGAAAGGTGCCTTTCTTTTCAAGCACGAGGTTAATTACATAATTTTCGGGAATGTTTGCCCTCTTCTGGCCATATTTCACTATTGCTTTTTGCAGAACACCTCCTGAAGTCTTGCGGCTCTGCACAAGGGTGCAGGCGAAAAAGAGTCCTAGTCACAATCAGTTATTAGGATGTGTGCTGATACAGTCAGTGCTTCAGTAAACTGAACATTTGTTTTACTTGATAATTTTTAGGGAGTTATTGGTCTAAAAATGAACCCTCTTAGTGACTGTGCTTTATCTCTGGTAGTGTAGGGTAAGACCAGTGGTTTGAGTAGCTCCTCTGGGGCATCTGTCACCACAGCCCACCACTGTTGATGTTCTTGGTCAGGGTTTTGGCAAAGAGTTGAGTGGTACTGCATAGCTGACAGCTCTGTAGTTCTTCTTCAGATGTGCACTGAAGCAAATTCTCCCAATTTCCACCTATGAAGTGGAGGTGATGAGACCCCAACTGTGTTTTAAACCTGGCATGCATTGCTACCTGCATAGTCAGCTGTCAAGAGTATGGGTGAGAAACCAGAAGATGAGAGTACAGTTCAGTTGCAGATATAATTTGCCATAGTTATGGAGCTGAGTGAAGGGAATGTCCTCTATCATTTCAGTTCAAGCATCTCAGTTAAGAGATGCTCAGGTCTCCAGGAAGTCAGTGAAGAATGCTGGAGACCTGCATAGGCCCTCAAAGCTGCCTTCTGCTCCCTGACCAGGGAGGAAATAGATGAAACTCACCGCCTAACTTTAGAAGTCTAAAATTAGACGGTGTGACTAATCTCTTACCTAATATTTGTATGACACTTGGAAACTGAATGATCTGTATTCTTACTGTTTTAGTTATTGGTCTTAGTTTGCCTTAGTTTTCTCTTAGTTATTCTAGATAGGGGGATTGACTCCCTTTCTTGCCATTCCATTTTTTTCAATAGTTAATTCTTCAATATTTATCCCTTCTTTCTGTATATTTAAGATTTGTTGAAGCTGCTTCTTCCCGTCTTCTTTGACTGTTGGTGCATTACTATGTGGAAGTCACAAGGCCTTGCTTTAGCAAGTGTAACATTAGTGCTAGTTATGATTACGGTCTTTTGTGTCAAATGCATTCAGAAAAACAAACACAAATAAAAAAAGGCAAAATATCTTAATACAAGTACTAAAAATGTGGTTCATTTTTCATTAATGAAAAGCATGATCATTGTCTCTAGCTGATCTCCCTTTACCTGGTGATTATTCTCACTAAAACCTTTCCTTTATCAGGAAATGTTCGATGTAATTCTTGATGAGAACCAGCTTGAAGATGCTTGTGAGCACCTTGCTGACTATCTGGAAGCCTACTGGAAGGCCACACATCCACCTAGCAGCAATCCTCCTAACCAGCTTCTCACTCGCACACTTGCAACAGCCACTCTTTCTATTAGCCCAGGTCCAAATATTAATTTACAGGTACAGTTTTTATGCCATCTCTTCTTTTTCTTCTGTCAACTTCTCCTTCCAAAGCACAGTGTTAGGCTGATACTAGAATACGCTGAATATGTTTTACTGCTGTTGATAGAGTAAAAGCTTTTCCAGTAGACATTCACCCATTTTCCATATAAAAGGCAAATACAAGCATGTCACTGTTATTGCTATTGTATTCATGGTAGCATGTGTTTGTGTGTTGACTAGGGGGCTGGTTTTGTTTCCAAGGACTAAGCTGGCCTGACAGAAAACATATGTTGATGTGAAGTGGAATACTTCAGGTTTTATTGTGCCCAGGACACCGCTGTGCCAGTAATATTTGTACCAGCCACAAGCATTTTTATAGCTGGCCATATGTAATCCAATCAGAGAAATAAAACTAGACTAAGACTATGCACATTCCAGCCTCTGGTAACTTTCTGACTGATGGGCATACTATTGCTAATAGGCAAATCCCAGCCCCAGAGGCCCTGCATGACAAATTGGGTTATGTACAGGCCAGATCCACAAATGTTGGAGGGAAATCTGTTCCAAGCTTCCCACAGGCTGTAGAGTTGTAGAGGTTGAGAATGACTGACTGTATTAGTGAAGATTCTAGGTCAAAGTGACCCTTGCAGTGTTTCTTTTGTTCTTTTATTCATTGGACATTGCTGTGAAAAGTACAGATTTCCTTCAAGCTGAACTCCTAGGTCAAATTCAAGTCCCACTGCACTGCACTTTGTGCAGAAAGACCTTGAGAGGCTCTATCTTCTGAACAGTGAGGACACTCTCCAGTTCTCCAGTGAGCTGGGAAAAGCAGGCTTTATTCCTGCCTCTGCACTGATGTACCTGTTGATACGGGCATATTATGTCCCCTCTATTCTCCTTCGACTTTTGGGTTGTATAATTTTATTGAGGTGTTCTGCATAAGGAGATGCTTTCCTTTGGATATGTGTTGCATGATATGAAATGAAGTGTTTCAAGATGATACTTCATTATAAGTAGTGAGTGATGCCTTGAGGCTGAGAAGATAACAGAAGGGGTTAAAATACTTCTGTCCCAGATCAAATAATGGCTCACCACATCTAAATTTCTACCTAAGTTCCATATATGCCCATAAGTTATATCCATATGCAAATTACAATTCATAACTCTGGCTAAGAAAAACACCTCCTCTTAGAAAATCAAATCAAAAAAAATGGATCTGCCCCTAAATTAAAATGCAAAAAAGTAATCTTTGTTATTGTTTTGCAAAACAGTGTTTTTGTGTCAAGTAATTTAGTTCTCATTAGAAAACCACAGACTTGACAGGTTTGTTCTTTAACAAGAATAATTTCTTTAGCCATCTCGAAGGGTATCTCCTTCTCTTGCTTTCAGACACAATTGCAAGAAAAGAGACTGTAAGCTATAGCTCATTTCTGCCTTTTTTTCTGTCCTCAGAGCTGAAACACCTTGAAAAAAATTGTGAGCTGGAAGAATTTCTGAGTATGAAATTCAGTATTGTTGTGTGCAGCCTTGCTAGATAAACTTTGCTTTGTAGACTTTTAAATTATTTTGCTCAAGTTTTTTATGCTTTTTGGGTGTGGATTTAGAACTCACATACTCATTGTATTAACCACATTCTCTGGAGGATCTATGCAGTTTTAATAACACTTTTCTGAATGCTGTGCTGTCTCCTTACAAACTAACAGATTTTTATTTAAGGACTAAAAATGAGAGTGTATTTGCAGTTTCACAGTTTGTTTGTAGGTCTACTAATACAGAAGTGTGAATCAGTGGGGATCTCTTATGGAACATAAAAGTTTTACATTCCTTTGGTTTCATTTTCCTACGATAAATGTTCAGCTGACATCTCAAACCTGAGCCTGTCACTGCCTTGGCACAGAGCGGGTCTGTTTTTTAATCATGGTGGCTGAACCCATTCTTTCAACAGTGTTAAGAGCCTGTGTTTAGAGAATTTAAAGTCTATGCCTCTGCTGTTTTTCCGGGCTGCTCTGCAGGGAAAAGCCAAGCCACCAGCTGTTTGGCCTGGGGGAGCCACGCCCGCCCTGCAGAGCATTGGAGTCATCCTCCCCTGGGGCCAATGCAGTGCCCCTTTGCCATGAAACATATTTGGGGTTTGTGGTTTTTTAGTCCCCAGAGTGTATTGTAAGGAGGGATTTGTGTTTCCAGCTGCCAGAGTGGCATTTTTACAGCATGATGCTGCCTGTGTGCGTTGCATGGCACGAGGTGCTTAAAGGCGTGAGGCCTCCTGGGATGGTTTGAAATGAAATCGGCAAAGACCTTACACCTCCTGTCTGTCTGAGGGAGAGCTTTGGAACAAACTTGTATGGAAATAGTTGGCTAATTCCAAAAGGACTGGAGCCACCTCACACACATATGGTGCAGGTGATCAGGGACCACTGGAAATAGGGAGCAAGGCAAATTCACTCAGAGGGCAAAGGCTTCTCTCTCCTCTTTCAACACTGTTTAAACTTCATTCCAAGAACCCCTACTTCTTTGAAAGTACAAACTGAGTACTGAAATAGGATTATCTCAAACTTTCTCTATTTTAGACAAAAAACCTTATGAGATTGGACCATAAAATTCCTGCACTGCAGAATCTATTCCAAATCAAAGCCCAAATTTGGTTATGAATCAAAAAGCTGCATTCATAAATTCAAAATTCAAAATCTAATCCAGATTCAGACATTAGCTGTTTGGTGTCCCTGTAATATTTAAGGAAAGTTACTGTCAATGAATTTGCCTATAAATCCCAACAGCCCTATTCTGAAATTGCAAGTATTGGTTCTAAATTTATTCATTGTGCTCCTTCACATGTGCTCATCATAGCAGAGAAGACGCATCCGAGCTTGTAAAAGTAGCACTGTGTTCAAAGCAGGTTCAAATTTTGCATTTGGTCTCAAACCACATCAATGACAGATTTTATTAGTCATTATTATATAAAGGTACATGCATTTGTGGCATTTGACCACATGAGAATTATAGGGTTTCACATGTATACCATGTCTAAGTGCCTCAAAACCAGTCATGGTGATGAACTGATAAAAGTTGTGTTTACACATCCAAAGCAGGTGTTGCTTTGCACTCTTTCGCTTTTCACTCGATTTCATTTACAATTCACCTCTGTTGAGTCATTTCATTTTGCCTTGAACAGATCTGTTCATGTTTACAGTTACTATACTCCTCTCTGGCAAATCAGAATCATCTTGAGAACCACAAAAACAAGAATAAACAAGAAGTTTGACTGCTATTCCTGTTACCTTGTTCTCATCTATGCCATTTGTTTCAAATTAGGAACACATGGAGCAACCCAGCTAGTCTGTCAGAAGTTGACGTAACAAAGTGTTGTCTTAGAAAATTAGGATTTGTTAAATTTACCAAATTGCTGATTTGAAACATGCCGCTTTTTATAAGTTTCTGATTAAATACAGATTATTTTCCATTCCAATTTCCTGGAATTTTACTTTTTGGGTTGCTAGGAAACCCACCTGCCAGGATCTGTGGCTGAAGGACAAAATTTCCTCCTTCCCCTAGCTCTTTTCCACAAAATAGAAAGACAGAAAGAAGATACGTCCTGAGCTGACCTGGAGGCAATCCTTATTTTTAGACAACTCTGCACATAGAAGGGCAAACTTAAGACTAACTTTGTTAAATTCAGAACAGTCTCACAAACAAATGCCTATATAACTCTGGTAAAATCTACATTAATTTTGTGGCAGCAGAGATGATTTTGTCGTGACATTCTTTACCTCATGTGAGAAGTATATTTCAATTTCAGTATTAATTATTTAAATTTTTGCAATTAAGCTTGAAAAGTTTTTGGCTGCAGTTTGGCAATAAAAGCAGGTTAATGTAATGAAACCCCCAAATGAGTTAAATAATGCCACTTGTTCATTTTGCAGTGATTTCAAAGCATTTATGCGGGTGAAGAGTAGGTTTATTACCTGGTAATTTTTATTTTGGTCTTTTAATAGCAGTGGTGTGTTAGGAAATTTTGTATGTGAAAATATCACTCTCCTCCTGCTTTTCTTGGCAATGGGCTCTATTCTTGAGCTCTTAAAATTATGAGGTCAATGTTTAGGTTTTCATTACCAAGAAGAAATGAAATTATTGCTGAGAAAACAGACGGTCAGTGATACTATTTAGTATCATAATACAAACTTTATTCATGCCAGATTCACTTGCATTTTTTTTCCTTAAAAAAAAGTTACTCTAAAAGAGCCAAGGTTTTGTACTTTGGTTCTTTGCTGGAATCCACCTCCTCAGCCCTCTAAAATCACTTTCCCATAGCAGCTGTTTCCAGACACGCATCTGTAAACTCTTAACTGATATCTGCCCTCTCCTGGCATGGTATCTCCTCTTCAATATTTCTGTAGTTTGTCCTGTTTCTGCATGCTCTCTTTTTCTTTGGAGGGTGGAGGCAATTACTGCTAACTGGAGTAGTCAAAAACATCACAAGAAATGAGAAGGTGCCACCCAAGTGCCACGCTACATTCTGATGAGAGTAAAAAGAATTGTTTGTATTATAATACTGAATTTTCAGTAAAAGTTGAATACTAATGGGTTTTTTTCCTAGTTTAGATTCAAAGTGGATTGTTTTGTACTTAAAATTTTATTGGTTTCATGGTACTTTCTAGTTGAATTTGATAGTGGGGGAAATTTTTCAATGTGTACCTCATGACCTTACTGCTGGTTCTGGCAGCAGGGATCTCAAGGAGACCAGAGGAATGACCACTCGGTCCCTGAGCGCAGCGGTTCCCACATTGAAGAGGAAGCACGGGTGGAACCCATCAAGAAATCCCAGCACCGCTCTTCCTCCAGCCAACACCACAACCATCGCAGTGGTGGCAGAGGCCTTCACAGGCAAGAAACTTTTGACTCAGAAACACAAGACAGCAGAGATTCAGCTTACGTAGAGCCAAAGGAGGACTACTCACATGAGCATGGTGACCACTATGATTCTCACAGGGATCATAATCACAGAGACGAGTCCCATGGGATCAGTGATCACAGACACAGAGAATCCCGGCATCGCTCAAAGGAGAGAGGCCGCGAGCAGGACCACAATGAATGCAACAAACAGCGCAGCCGTCATAAATCAAGGGACCAATATTGTGACAAGGATGGGGAAGTGATATCGAAAAAACGTAACGATGCAGGAGAGTGGAACAGGGATGTTTACATCCGTCAGTAACTTTTGCCTCTGGCAGTCTTGTGTTTCTTTGAAGTCTTGTAACAATGCCCCTTGAAAATATCTTGGGTTTTCTTTGCAGAACATATGGTATCCTTCTGTATGCTGATTTGTATTGCTGTTGCTTGCATAGCAATAGCATGAAATAGAATATTCATATACTTATTTTTTTGGTTAGTGCTATATGAATTAGTGTAGTACAACTGAAGAGCTCCTGATGTTGTACTATGACATTTTTCAAGCTGTTTTTGGTAGCTGCCACTTGAACAATATCTGTTGCCATCAAGGTGTTGTTAGTGTTTTTTAAAAAAAAGGTACATTTGATGTTTAATAACTTCCCATGTATTCCGCAAGCCAGGATCAGCACATAAAAGAATCTAAAACTTTTTGTCTGCTCTGATTTTTAATTTGGATGCACCTTGATTTGCATATTGATTTAAGCACCACTCTGTTGCTTGTACCTCTGGTGGTCTCCGTATGAAGACAGAATTCAGTCTTGCCTTACACACAGGGGATCATGGAGTCAAAATCTATTTTCTATGTACTGGTACTGTGTACTGTATATACAGTTTATAAATGTTATTTCTGCAGACACCTTCTTACTATATAAGTTTGATCACACTGTTTTAGAGTCCTAATGCCAAGTCAGCAGATTTGCTTTTGAATTACTGGCAACTGGAACTAGCCTCACTTAGGAAATCTGTAACAGTGTTCAATCTAAATACTTTTTCTTCTGTAGCAGAAAGCTTATACTTATTGTAAATATGGATGAGTGCTTGAGATAACGGGTGTAACTCTTATGCTGTCCTTGCAAACCAATTTTGCATTTTAAAGTTATGGTAAAGATAATGAACTTACCACTATAAATTATTCTTCTCTGTTCAGGTCACAAAATTGCAAGGGCACAGCTTAATTTTTGTTCTACTGTCAGTAAACAGAGCACACATGTTGGAGGTGTGTATGTGAGTGGGTGGGTGGTGGATTGGCGTTCGTGTGCGTGTGCGCGTTAGGCAGCAAACTGTGAGAATCTACTGAAGAAAACAAAGGTTACTCAAAAGCCCAACAAATCTATTTCTACTTCTGTCTTTTAATTTAAAAATCCAAATTGCATTCAGGGCATATGAGGGAATTTACTGACCCAGGTAATTGGGAAAGCATAAATCTGCTGGCTCTTATGTTGAGACTTCAGGAGAGTAAAAACAGGCAAATGTTACTGTGAGTTTCACTGGAAATGTAAAATCTTTGTGTTTTAGAGTATTTGTTTTAGTAAGAAAAGTTTACACAGCTTGTGGAGAGTTATTTTGTTGGAAAATAAATTTTTGTAGCTTCTCCACTTTTTCTACACTTGCCAATTCTCTGCATTCCCACTCTGCAGCCAGCTCACTGTTTTTCCTTCACCTAAGCTGTTGTTCTGCTGATAAGAGCATAGAAAAATTACAGTGACTCTGTTAGGAGCTTTCTAGGGAAAATGCATTGAAATCAAAGGGAGTGAACACAGTTTGTTTTGCACTGAACACCTGTTGCACTGGTAAGTGGGGGGAAATTCACTATTATTTTTGACTCCAGGTTCCATACCCTTGCCTAGTGTAAAAGCTGTTCTGCATCACATGTAGTCTTTGTAGTACTTGTATGAATGAAATACTTTTTGTATTTCCTTGTAAATAGCACATTATATAAAGACTGTAGTGTGATAAGAATTAGTTTAGCTGGAAGTTCTTTTTATTTATTATTTCAATTATGGGATATCAGCATTGCCTGATTTTGAATATCATTTTAGTGAAATGGATAAGATACATGGCAGGTGCATGCTTTCTCCAATCTCCTAGCCCAGCATCCAAGAAGCTCCCTTAAACATTCTCTGTCCTTCCTCTCCTACCCTTCTCCCTGATGCTTTATAAGCATTTTTACAACAACCTAAGAGTGGGAAATTCTGCTGTCAGTTATCTGGCTTTCCTCCCAGTGCTGCTGACTGTTGTCGTTATTGAAGGGTAGGTTTTGGCTCAAAGCATGAACTGTGGGGAACACAAGAAAAAAGGTTATTTTTCTAGAAATAAAATTCTCATATTTTTCTAAACATCACTAAATGGCTTTGTAGAGAAAGGAAGAGTAGGTAAGTAGATACGTTGTACTACTA
Organism: Corvus cornix cornix; assembly: GCF_000738735.6. NCBI lineage: Eukaryota > Metazoa > Chordata > Aves > Passeriformes > Corvidae > Corvus > Corvus cornix. Next base: position 59,975,130 of record NC_046333.1, read on the forward strand.
AATGGATATAAAAGAGTACATAAACAGTGGCTTTTGATACAAGAGAATTTTCAGGGTATCTGTAAAAAATGAAATTAAAAGACTGTTGTTTGAATCATATCAGATCACATGTAAGTGGGAAGAAAGTTATATTGTCTTGCTCTGTATAGCCTGGCTTTAACTAATTTACCAGCTGCAGTAAATGCTGTTGCTCCCTGCACTCATAACAGCTATGTCCTCTAAGAAGTGATTCCACTTCAATACCTTGAATATTTTGTTCCTTTTTTTTTGTTGGGTCTTTGGTTGCATCTTGGGAGTTTTTGCTTTGTTTGTGTGGGTTTTTTTTTTACTTTTGCTCCAGAGAGTGTTTATTTTTCAGCTTTCTTAAAGTATTTTTTAAGGAATATTGGCAGAATTTCAAAGCACTGAGTAGTATATGAAAACTATGGCATAGGTAATTGTGTATAGACAAATAAATGAGAAAAAGTGCATAGTCCAAGCCCTAGTATTTAAGTATGGCCTATATATTGACTCATGGAGTACAAACATCACAAAAAACCAGACAAATCCAAATCCATCTGGTCATAGAAACGTGTTTTATATAGTGCTGCTATTTATGTATAGACAACATACTAACAAACGTGTATTTCTTAGGCAGACTCACTAAATAGGTTTTATTAGCCTTGCTGCTTTTTTTCAGTTTCTGTTTGAAGAGTGACAAATCATTTGTAATGTGAGCTTGTACTACACATATTGCACAATACCACCTGCCTGCTGAGCACTACTTTGAAAAGCAGTTTAACAGAGTTATGTCAATAAGAAGCTTTAAAAAACTCCAAGTGGAGGACATATCAAAGATTATTGTGATGAAATGTCTTTGCAAACTTTTGCCAATAGAAAGTTTAATATTTTTGGTTGCATTAGGATACTAATGCGTTCGTATTTCTGTATCTGGTTTCAGGGATTTTGAGAAATTGTGGAGGTCCCAGTGAGCTCCAGAGTCTTATGGATGTATGGTACAAAACAACCTGTAAAATTTCCATTCAAATGAGCTAAAAAAGATAATAAAACCAGTGAAACCTAAGGAAAGGGAGGAAGATAAAATAGTTAAGTGATATGGAAGTCTTGGCAGCTCAACTTGTATTTTTCTAAAGAATTTCAGTATATGGAAGGAATGGGATGCATTTCAAAATCTGCATGTATATGTTAGATGTTGACCTTATTTTTGTGTGTTTTTTCAAATGAATATACATCAGTGGTGAGTAGCCTTAGTCTATCCTTTACCAGTTGTTTAGTGTTACACAGATGTCATGGAAGAAAGAATTCTCAAGGAGGGCCTGGAAGGAGGTGACAGTAAAAGTCTCAGAGCTGCTAAGGGACAGGACACTGGGGAGGATTAAGCAAACAGGTTTGTGCACAAAGGCAGCATCGGGATGAGTTATGAGCTGAAAGAAACTATTTTTATTAAATTGATCCATAAATTACTGCCTAGAATTGAAAGAATTCTTCTAGAATGCTCATGAATTCATATTCTGTGTCTGGCATCAGGAGATCAGAATTTGAAAAGAGTTCCGTAATTTTTGCTTCTCAAGGAATAAAATCAAATACATAGTTTCTCCTAAGGCTCTGGACCTATTTAATGAAGATCAGTTTTAAAGCCACAAAGAATTCAGTGGAGCACCTCTTTCCACAGAAATCTGTATACTCTTAACCTATAGCCCTTATTATAAATGGAGGATAAGGAAATTAAATTCCACTCACTAAATCCTGACTAAAGGGAGACACCCATTTTTACCTCTCTCTGCATACCTGGTTACTCATCCTACACGCAGTTCCTGCCCAGGTCTAATACCTGCCCCTTAATACTTAAGTCTTTTATGAATCTGTTAGCAATTACCATTTTTAAGCTCTGTTGGTTAGTAAAGTACTCACATTCTGTGACATGGGCAAAGGTTTTAATGGGGTCCATTATCATTCCCTCAGCTGGAATGAAGTGAGTGGTCTGACTGCTTTTAATCAATGTCTATTCAAAGGAAAAGAGTTGGTGTAAACCACCTCCTGTGTTTGTTAGTTACTAAAGCCTCTTCAAAATTTATTTTGATTTGTGGTTGCATTTGACCTCTGTTTGCTTTAACACATCAGGCTGAAAGCTATTGCCCAAATGTTTTGGACTTTAATTCTATTCCATCCATAAAAATTGAGCACATTGCAAAAAACTTGATTACAAAGTCTAAACAGAGAAATTATTTTTCAGAGTGTAATATAACGTTTCTGGTGTACATTTACTTATACTTTATTGCAGATTTTTCACCAAAATCTTAGTTCTTCTATCATCTGTAAAATATGTGGATGCCATTTTTACTGTGAATGTTTTTAATCAAATGTTATTCAATCAATTTTATTGCTTGGCAATTTGTCTGTAATTTATTTCCCCACTTTTATATAACAAACTTTTACATATGAGCTTACAGTAGTTTTGTAAGTTTCTTTTTATAACTTACCACCCTAGAAATGTATTCCTACGCAGCCCCAGAAAAGGTTTATATCAGATATAATAGAGATTAAGCAGGTTCCTCTAACTCATCCATATTCTCATTTCTTTATTCTTGCCACTTTTATCTATCATGCATACCTACTCTGCAATGAATTCTAGCAGGACAAAATTGGATTTGCTCATAGACTTTTTATTCATGAACAATCAAACATAAAAACAAAGTTCTTTATATTTTAAACTACCCACTCTAAAGTAATTTCTTGATTGATCACCTTCACCAGCCCATTCCTTAAAAAGCATATGTGATCCAAAAAAATTGGTGCATTCTGTGACACTGAAACAAGAAAAAGCTGTATCATAATTTCATAATATATGAGGCTGCCTATTTTAGTATCTTTATACTGACCAAGATAGATCTTTAGATTTGGCACTATTACTAATCACTGTTTCTGCAAATAGAGAAAACTTCTTTTCAGACTTTCTTAAAGACAGGATCTGTTTGCATGCCTAATCTATCTATTTTGTAGGGTTAATCTTTCATTATAATGACAGTAACTTTTTAAATTTAATATATAATATCTCATATATATAAAAATAAATAAATATATTCCATTGTGCTTTAGCATCAACTGGTGAAGCACAATGATTCAGTGTGTAAAGATAATCAGGAAAGTAATTGTATGATATGTTTAAAACAGATATACACCATACATCAGAACTGTGTCAATGAGAAAGTATTCCTACCATTTCTAGTTAAAGTCACAGTAAGACTGTGAAAAGAAAAAAAAAGGCATCCATCCAATCTTAGTCATCTAACTTAGCCACACCTATGGTCAGAGAAAGGATGGTGGCTTCTTCAAGCGATGGAAGCATCTTAACTGAGTTTCTGCTCTGACCTGCCTGATGGAGAAGTCATTACCAGCAGAGACAGGGCCCTCGGGGAACAGCTGAGGCCCATCCCTTCAATATCCTGAGTGCTCTTTTAAGGCTAGCAGTTGACTTTCGCAGAAACAACCCTAATAGCAAAAGTAATTTTTTTAGGTGAAGTCTGCTCTGCAATTACACTGGAATTAACTACAAGTTAGTTACTTTTTCTTCCCACCCCTAAGAAATTTCTCATAAAAATCAAGTGAAGTCACCTTCTTAAAAAACCTATCATCCAAAACTAAAGAAATTGGGGGAAGTCTCAACAAATACTCCACTAAAAATTCAGCAATCTTAATTCTTTCAAATTCAGCATTGCACAAATCCTGCTTCTGAAACTGGAGGTAAAGTTCCTTACTTTATATGAATACAGAAACTTCAGTATATAGTTTATGTGTGCTGATTAATGTTTACAAAATTTCTGTATTCTGCAAAAAAGAAAATGCTTTTTTACTAGCACTGAGTTAAAGATTTCAACATGTACTTAAAAGATAATCCCTTTTGTTACCAGGTAATTATTTTAGCCATATTTAGACTAGAAAGACTATAGTATGAACCTTCATGATTCTGAATAGGGTATCTCACCTACTACTGATGAAACGAAATTACTTTAAAGGTTCTTTAGACATGTTGTCTTTAATGGCAAAGAATGACCAACAAAAGTAGAGAAGTAGTAGACAAGAATTCCATTTTCCTATCCTGCTAGTATAGGCCTTACATGGATGTACCAGTCAACCTTGGCAGGACAGAAGAAACATTTGGTTTTTATTTAAGAGCAGTAGAAAACATACGGTATCAAAACATTTATGGAAAATACAAGGAAACAACCAGGCTACTGAGAAAGAGAACTGTATAGACTGTTTTGATTGCAAGCAAATACAAAAAGCACTTCTGACAGAAAGACAAATGATAAACAAACTATTGCTCTTTTTAATCCAACCAAATAGCTTTTTGTGAAAAGACAGACGTTTTTCAGATAATGCTTCTTAAAACTGGAAATTGATGAGTGAGAGGAAAACATCAAACACACACAGATGTCGGTTTCTGTTCTTTCCATTGTACTTAGCTTTCCTTCTAATTTTAGTGCTATTGCCAGTTCCAGCAGGACTGAGAATACTGTTCAAACTGGAACTGAAGCAGAGTTTTCAACACATCTAACATCGTTAAGAAATTTAGGTTATTTAAACTTTGAGCAATGTACTAAGGCAGTTCTCATTAGCATGCTTCCCCAGTTTCAATTTTCATATGATTATAGCTGGTGATGCTTTCTAACCAATAAAGAATTAACATTCTTAGTTGTTTGAAAGGTGATTTGCAACACTTCAGATGGTATTATGCATTGTTTTCTGTCTTTTGATATATTAATCACAACTGTAGCCCCTTCTGTTACAAATGTTTGATTTTAAAACTGTCACTTGTCAGCCAGTCCAATAGGCTATTTCAGAACCAATACAGTTTATGCATGGGAAGTTTGATGTTGAAACACTATTTATTTACATTCCCAGAGTGAGATGGTTTAATATATTCATGCTGCTATAAAAGACATGCTACAAAGCCTAATCGTATTTTGTGTATATATTATGTGTACAGAGACTCTTGCTTGTATTAAAATAAAAGAGAAATGAGGTTCTAAGTATCAATTTATAAAACAGTTCTTTGTAAAATGTTTTGAGAAGCACTATTTAAGTAAACTAACTACTGGTAAACCTCCATAGAAACTACCCTTTCCAAAATTCATTGTAGTAGTTCCCATCTATTTTATTTATGTTTGCATTTTGTGAAGCAGCTTATATCCCCTTCCTACGTTTGCTGCACCAGGTAAGAAAAAAGCAGAACAGACAGCAGTATGAGTGAACATAGTTGTCATTCAGGCACTGACCTGCTGTAAATACAAAGCAGAGAGAAACTTAAAAATGATACTGCCCTTCCCCCAACCATGACTTTTCTGCTGCAACCTGTGGCTCTTTCCCATCAGAACAGCTGGCAGATCTCAGTGCTGCCATAGCAACCCTGCCGTCAGCCCGTTGGCTTGGTAACATTGCAGCAGGAAGAAAGGCACTTCACGTCTGAACTGTTCTTAGACTCACTGAGGTATTTTTTCAGGTTGCATTCCCAAATCCGTATTTACTGTTTGATTTAATAAATTTTGCAATGAAAAATCCTATACAGTCCTTATTTGCCAATGAAATCAGGTCATCTTCTCTGGAATCTTGCAAAGAATTAATATCCATTCCTTGCAATGTCACAGCAGATGGATCAAATCTCTGCAGCAGCTTCAACTGATCAAGTGACAGTCCAGCTCCCTTCATGCCTTCTCCTCCAATGTGAGGTTCCTGTTCAAGTAAGAAAGAAAAGCAAATTATTGCATCTCTTAAAGTTCTTAAATGCCCTAAATGTATTCTGCTGAGTATATGCAGAGCTATCTAACAACATGGACAAGCTACATTTATATCATTCACACCAGGAGATTCAGAAGTGATGTGGCTTCTTCTCTTGCTTCATGTGGCCAATAGTATACAAACATATATACAAGATTCAAAGTATTTTGAGGAGGTGGTGATGCCCCTCATCCACTTTTTCTCAGTAGTTTAGAGCACTTGTTGAGGATGGGTCTAAAACAACTCATTACTCCAAGGGCTGAAACATCACAAGAAAGCAGTTACCACCAGACAGCTGGTCTAAAGGGTTTAGGTTGCCACTTCTAAATGATGCAGCACTTCTGTGTACTGACTTCACAGCTGTGAGTTAAGTCAAAAATAGCGACTCCTTAGCCCATTACCAATATCCTCAGTAACAGTAGTAGAATCCCAGAATCAGCTAGGTTGGAAAAGACCTTGGAGATCATCAAGTCCAGCCTGTGACCTAACACCACCTTGTCAACTGAGCCATGGCACCAAGTGCCATCCAGTCTGCTCTTAAACACCCATAGGGATTGAGACTCCACCACCTCCCTGGGCAGCCCATTCCAATGCCCTATCACCCTTTCTGTGGAGAACTTCTTCCTAATGTCCAAGCTAAAATACCTGGATTCTTCACAGTAAAAACTTCAACTGGAGAGAGTAAAAGCCCCAGGCCAAAATACTTTACTGCCTGAAGAGGCATCATTTTGGCACATGATGCAGCAGAAAAAATATAACTTCGAATTTTCTAGCCATGTAGTAAGAATAACAGGTAAACGGGACTACTGTTACGTGTGCATGTCTATGAGGCAGAGAATAAAAGACAGGAAAAATTTCAGGAGATGAAATCTGGCTTCAAAATCCTCGAGAGGAGAAGGACTTAAAATCCCAGCCCTTTTCTCAGTATTTCTTGAGAGTAACCTTGACTGCTTCTTATTTAATACTAATTCCTAGGAAAAAATTTAATTCTTAGCTGGATTGTTCTTTCAATGCATTCAGTAAGGAGACAGAACAAAGTGTGCAAAAGCTGGCACTGCAGTATCAAAAATAGATCTCCTTTGTCAATCTAGTCTAATGTAGTCCATAATGCAGCCTACAGCAGAGCATTTTTTCAGCCATCACACTTTGCTAACACATGAGCTCACCCAGTCAGCACATGATGCGAGTTAGCTGCTAACCACGTACTGCATGCTGGAGAGCTGGGCAGCCAAGGGGCTGCAGACTGATTCTTCCTTTCCCTCAGCATGATTTCAGTGCTTTCGCGGTAAAAGACAAACAAAGATGTCTATTGCAAACTGAGAGAAAAATGATATACAAAGGGAGACAAGGATAGCAACTCCATGTAATAGAAGAAGGGAAAGGTAAAGTCTAGAGGAAACAGTATTCCACGTGTTCAAGTAACTTGCTTGAAGGCAGACCAGTGTTTTCCTCTACCTTTTCATTTTTCCTTCCAGTTAAGTTACTGCATTTAAGCTGATCCACACTATCTCCTGTGTAAACTCCTAAGAGGAAGTCTGCACAAAGGAGCAGCTGCCATGTGGTAACCTCCACCTACAAGAACGCCTATGGCTCCATCTCCTGTTTTTTCCTTGCCCACATTACCCCATGTGATTCCAGGATCTGTTGCCAAACTGAGAAACTGGGAAACAGTGGACTGGATAAAAAAGGAGGTGTCCACTGAGACTAAAGAATCTGGGAAATAAATACATAAAGGAACATGAGGTAAGTAGACCCTAGACTCCTGTCTTCTGTTCATTGGAAAAGATCCCCTTAGTTTACACTAGTGGGGAACTGGTTATAAGGCATTACAATTTATATGTGGGTAAACAATTCAATGTCGTCTCATTTAAAATATACTATACATAAAAGATTAATTTTTACAGATATGGCATCTGTGTGTGAAAAAGAGTGCTTTATTAAGACTGATACTACTGGTGAGAGAAAGTCCATTAAGCAAGATTAATCTTGCACTTGCGTTAATAAGGCTTGTGCTTTGCTTTGTCATTCTATCAAGGAGAATTTTTTATGCTGTTAGTTAAATGTATAATCTCAGTTGAAATGTCTTAGTTGAAAAATTCTTAGTGAATGGATGGTGAGAAAACAGACAGAAGAACAGACCATAAAAAGCTTTGATAAAGAGCTTCAGTTCTGTTAAATCTTTAGCAGCTGTCATATTAATTTCTCATTGTACAGCTGTTGTATATATTTTTTAATTTCAGTTAAAGATTCATTTAAGCTTCTTAAGAAAGGTACAAGTCATCACACAGTATGTAAGCTAACCAGGTATCAGAGTTAGACTTTTCCTCAAAGACATGATGATAAACAACTACCCCACCCAGCTCGTCACATCATCAAAGAGGAAGTGGGACATGTGTGGTCTGATGATGAACCCCCCTGAAGTACTAATAAAGGTAACAGATATTTCTGAATTGTATAAACTGTAGGCAGCATAGGTAAAAAAATTCTAGTATCTCCCTATATATTACCTCCTCCCAGACATCTAAATGGTAGACACTGACTCCAAAAAAGACAAGGTACAGTCTTGGGACACTGAGCCTGAAATAATTTCTTTCCTGCATTCCTTTTAAATAAAGCAAAAATAGCTCCCATACATATAAAATCCTCCTTCCTTGAAACACAAATTTATTTTCATTTATGTCCCATACTTTATATGCAAGTCTTCATGACTTCAGTGGCATTCGTGAAAAAAAAAATTCACCTCTCCTGTGAATGTGCAAAAGAAGAGAATAAAATATATGAATTAAAGAAATTGCAAGAGAAATTTTAACCTGTCTGACCTATCTTTTGTCCCTGTTGTGTTTTAAAAGACTGTTGTACAAATCAAAAAAACCCACTATACACAGTGGGAAACTACTTAATGATTCCTAAATAAAGCTCAATTAAGCACAAAAAATAGACTTTAAAAAAGCCTCAGAAATCCTTCTGTTATTTCTATGCACACCAGTTAAAACTGTCCAAGGTGAAAAAAGATGTATTGATAGTAAATATACTGTGTAACTTTACGGTTCCAAAATAGCTCACTAGATTGTGTGAAATACTCTGAAAATAGTATTACCTGTGGATGAAGGTGGAGGCATGGAAAAGTTTTCAGGGCCCAAGCAACTTGCTCCTCATTTTCAGCAAGTGTAATTGTACATGTACTATATACTAAAACACCTCCTGGCTTCAGCAACTTCACTGCCTGCAGGGAGAAATAAACAATAGTTCAGCTTATTTTTAAATTTAAAACTTTCATATTAAGCAACATTAACTAATAGACCATGTACCTAGAATATTAAAACTGAACACTTAATTAACCTCAAACCTTTCTAAGTTAGGCATTAAGATACTAATTCCTCTCAGGGAATACAGCAAAGGATAACATGGATTAGAAAGATTCTTCTTTCCAAATAGGTATTATAGCTCATGCAGTTTATTAATGTCATTGAGATGATTCACCTTGTAAGATTTGTTATTTGTACAGCTCTGCATATCCCAGACAGATTAGATCTGTTTTCACCACCTGCTGCCAACCCTGGCTACACAATACTTATGTCAGTTATATTAGATGTCAATTGTTTCCATATATTTGGCATGGAAGCTGTATCTATGCTGCTTTTCAAGCTGTCATTCACTTTGAATATGTATCATTCAGATTTTGACAAGTTTCATCTTATCTTTCAGCATCAGCCCAAGCACACTCCTTAGCATGCTCCTAAGTCACCTGCTCTAACTTAGACCCTTGGGATTATTATAAAGTAAAACTGATAAAACTGAGGGAATTGAAAAAACACTGAGGTTTTTATTTACTATGGATTACATATACCTTTCCCATGCTTCAGTGAACTGGCTTCACCTAGCAACAGATCTGGTGGAGCTGAGAGGTTAACAGGACCCTAATACTTCCTGGCTGCTGAAAAAGTAGGGAAAATGAGGCACCATTTTTTGGATAAGTTTTATGCTGCAAAAACATTTATGTTCAATTTAGCTTACCTACTCAATGTTTAATACATACCACAGTGAAAAGCTTGCGCTGTAGTGGCTGATAAGAGGTCACTTCCTTTAAAGTTGAGGAATAAGCCATGTTTGGTCTCTGTCCCATCCCACTACATGGAGCATCAAGAAGAATTCGATCAAATGACTCTGGTAAGAATGGGGGTCCTTCTGTAAAAAGCAGTTAGTAATGTAAAATGTGCCTGTTTCCTTCCTTGAGAATTCACTGTAGATAAGGACAAGCTCTTACTTATGTCTTCCTTGACATAAAACATTTATGCGCTATAGACAGTCTCAGCTAGAGACAAGTCTCAGCACTGCTGGTGGTAGTTTTCATCCCCAGAAAACTAAACAGTTTAAGTTCTGTCAGCTGAAAAATGATCCCTTTAGGCAACATTTTTTTTTAAAACTTAATTTAATAACTTGAAAGTAAAATGAAAAAGTAATGAAAAAAGTTGAAATATGATTGGTCAGAGGTGCTAGGTACAGAGCTGTACATACAGACTGTAAAGAACCCCAGTCAGCTCAGAAGTGTGCAAACCTTTACTGGAGAAACCTGCAGTCAATAACTGAGATTGCCTTATAATAATTGGACTGTCTATATAATAACTATTTCTTGTGATGCATATGTAGCTATAGAAAATAACATGAACTACTGCAAGTTCTAATGTGAGACATGCTGCCACCATGGCAGAACGATTCAGTGACCAAGGATTGTGAAGAGCAGGACAACTTCTGACTATTACCAGGATGACAATATATATGTTCTATATGCAGAGCCTAGCCTTAAATCTGTACCCCAATGACTCAACAGCCCAGAAGTTTCTATCTCTGCAGTGCTAGGGAGATTGTCTGGCTCAGCATCACCAGGTACTACTGCTGCCAAACAATACAGTATTATCACTGCATTAACTACTAATACCTAGTTTGCTCCTGCACTACAAAATGAATC